>NW_028318026.1:2461333-2769000 GCF_062004578.1 Staurois parvus | reverse complement strand
TTCAAATCTTAACTGAACAAGCTGAAGATAGAAGTTGATTGGCTGCTGTACACTCCAGATTCTGGCTGTTCCAGTTTTGCTATATGACCCCATTGTATATGCACAACTGGAGGAAAAAACTATTTCCTAGATTGTAAGCTCGAAAGAGCAGGGCCCTCAATCCCCTCATATTTTGCATTGTATTGGTATTGTTCTGTCACATGTTCTGTCCCCCTTTGTACAGCGCTGAGCGAACTATTGGCGCTTTATAAATACTGTATAATAATTTGCACATACACCAAAATTAAACTAATGGCTGCTGTTTTTTTTCAATGGCTGGTCTACGTCCAATGTAAAGTTGGGCATGCAACAAAGCTGCAAGCTTACATGTAATGCTTGCATGGGTGAGTTTGGGGGGGAAAGACATGAATTAGACAACTAAACAGTTAGATCAAGAACCTAAAGTTGTGTAAAGAGGGTTAGCAGTTATTTGGTTGGTGGTTGGCTTTGGGAAGACAGAATTCCCAAGGTTTATTTTAGGGAGGAAAATCCAGTTGGCAGTCAGAGGTTAGCTAACATCAAGCAAACATTCTGAATCTTCCAACCCATCAAAAACTGGTAGGTTTTTAGTTTACATTTGGGTTTTTTATGTCAGGACAGCTTGGGGGGTTGTGGACGGGGCCAATGAGTTGGTACCAAATGTTGAGGAAAGGCAAGAAAAAAGAGACCAAGAAATTGGCACAGTTATTTGGTTGTAGGTAAACAAACAAGTGAAGTATCAATGACAAGGTACTTGGCTTAACAGTTTTGAGAAATGTAGTTTCAGCAAAATAGAACATAAGAACACAGGCTCAGAGGTGATCAGCAATGTTAGCAGCACATTGGCAAGGTTTCACCAATTTAAAGGTTGTCACTTTAGGAAGGCTTACATTACAGCAGCATCAAGGTGTGGCTATAGGCAGAGTGGCAGTGCAAACGTATTTAGAAGTCACAGGCGGGTTCTAAATCTCAGTGCCAGAGTCCTAGGATTTGCAGAGTTGGCAGTGGTATCCCTAGTCTGTCCCCCCTCACCAGGAACCTCTCCCTAGAGCTGAGTGTACTGACCCTATCCAGCAGGGATGCTGTCCCTACTCTTACTACTTCACAACTGTGTGCCAACTGCAACGGGGCACTGGGGAAGATAGACTGACCTGCCTATGGGGTGATAAAATCTTTTAAGGTGATCTTCTAAATTAAGTTGTAATGGGGTTGGAGAGCCATCTTAAAGGATAAGTTCACCTTTGTAAAAAAAAAAAAAATGAATAAATGCACATCTTTTTGCTGGCAAAATTATGTGCATTTATTATTTTTCAAAACAAAAATAATTAGTAAAAGTCAATGTCGACTCCTGACAACCACATGAATATTGTTTGTTTATTGTTTGTTTCTTATTTTCCAGGCATAATTTACTTTTCCAGTGAGCTGGTTCTTCCAAAATTAGCCAACTCTTTATTCGAAATATCTGTGTTTTTACCTAGATTGTAAGCTCCAAGGAGCAGGGCCCTCCTATCCCTCTTGTATTGAACTGTATTGTTACTGTATTGTCTCCTGTTATAAAGTAAAGCGCTGAGCAAACCGTTGGCTCTATATAAATCCTGTATAATAATAATAATAGTGAAAGATTGGGCTTCACTTGTTGATATATCCATTCCTCCGCTTTCCTTGCTGCCCACAAAATTCTTAGAATTCTTAGCCAACAACAAAGTTCAAAAGCATCAATACTTTTGCTTCTTTATTGTCCAGCTTTCGCATCCATAGAGAATTACAAAAACACATTGGCCCGGACAATTGTGACCTTTGCTGTTATAGACAAATCAGTACAATTGAAAATCTTAAGTATTTCATCCCTGCTCTTCCAAGAAACTACGTCTGTGGCCAAATTATCATTGTTTCCCACGGTTTCCTCATCTATAATCCTTACATTACTTTTGATCCTGCAGTTTCTCAGTGACTGTTCCCCAATACACTGAAGTGTTGGTAGAAAATTCAGCACCAAGATGCCATAGGGAGCACTTGTGTCGTCAGAATCACTTGTTATTGCACATGGAATTTTTTAAACGTGTTGGAAAACTGACCCTATTCAATTAGGGGGTGGATTTATTGACTTACTCTAGTCCATTGGGGAAGGTGCAGGAAACAGTGCCTGGTTCTGGGCTAGATGACATGACAATGCCTCCTAGACCATTATTCTGAGGCTGCATTCACACTTGAGCATTTTGTTGTTTGAAGCTTGAAGCTCCAAGAAAGCTCAAACTTAAAAAATCAATTATTCTCTAAGGTACCTGTTCACACCTGATCGCGCGAACAGACACCATAGAGAAAATTTTATTTTTTTAAGTTTGACAGCATTTGGAGCTTTGAGCTTCGAGCTACAAAATACTCAAGTGTGAATGCAGCCTGAGGGAGACATAAGCCTATCTAAGAGTTATACTTTCAAGGGAATTTATAGTGTTTCATTTATATTTTAATAATTTATAATCTATGGAATTTTTTACTTTACTGATAAGCTGTGAGTGAGTAGCCTGTGTTGTGAAAAGACCTTGAACAAAATCCATACATAAGGGAAATATGGAGGCTTTTATTGCTGATCTTTCCTTTTGAAAATGCTTGATATGCTGAACCAATGGCTTCAGTACTTTGATATCACTGACCTTGTACATGTATGTATATTGGGAGTCTTGACTTCAGTCTGACTCCACATACTACATCCTTGTTCTTTTAGTTAAATGCATTAAAATAAATCAGACAATGGACCAATCCCCTTCCCTTACTCTCTAATACACAAGCTGTATGGATCTGCAGTTACAAAGACACATTGTATAGTAAGAAGGAAATGCTGGGCTTTCTCTTTACAAAGCCCAGAATGCTCTGTAATGTTACAGTTTAGGAATGACAATCTGAGATATTGGTTTATAAACTGATGCTATTGAACTAGACTAGTTTTACTAAGTTCCAAGCCTGCAGGTTTAGCTAGTTCCTTCTTTTGTAATTTCCTGTTATCTTGTGCATTTTTTCCTAGAATTACATTATGCAAATTGACAAAACACTTCCAGTGACATTGCCTAGTTGGTAAAATTGTGTGATTAAGAGCGATCAGTTATCACAGACAGAACAAAATGACTGTAATTACAGAAGATTGAGCCAGAAAGGAAACATCACAGAGACTCTTCAGTTCAGTCAGGTACAGTATGATTTAAGTAAGATAGATTGCAGAAACACCGCTATAAGGTCAGCATCCAAACAATTTCTTTTGAGTTTCCAGACATCTCTGTGTTTCATAACAATCATGCTATAGCCGTGTTTCCAAGATCTGCAGCTAGAAGGGTCACAATGTTCTTCGGTCTTGTATCAGGAGTTTTCCAGCTCATGTACCTTGCTAAAGCTGGTTTAGAAATGGGGTATTACAAGGGGTGTATAGTGTTTTGTATATAATTTAATAGGTGGCCAGCACTACAAAATAACATACATTTTTTTAAAATATTATATATAAATATTTTTTTTTGCAGCCAGTGGATGGAGCGTTAGGCTCATGGTTATGCATTTTCTAGGCTACTCTTGTCTTTACTGAAAAAAAGCCTGTTTCAGTTTGAGCTTTTAAGCTTTGTAAATTTAAACAAACACATAAATAAGATCAGTGATTCCTCCCCCTCTTCCCCCTCTCCTTTTAGACTGCTTAATCTGTTGTTTCAATCAGAAGCAGCACACCTGAAAGTGGTGCCTGTAGCGCAAAAAAAGAAAAGAGAAAAAAATAGCGGAGGGCACACATGACTTTGTGAAGAGGAGTAGGCAAGACAGGGAAGGGTTAAGTAAAGGTGGGAAGGTAGTGAAATGTGTAGGTTACCTGATTGGTGATGAGTAGTGTGGGGTGGGGTCTTTGACACCTTTGGGAATGGTGAGGGGTCGGACAATCCAGTGCAGGAGTGGCAGTGGAAGAGAAAACTTCCCTTCCACCCTCCCTTGGGGTTTGTTTGGGTTTTCAGTTCCTGGTTTGTTCTGGCTTCAGGGGCGGTTGTTGGTCTTTGGAGGCAGCAGATAATTTTAAGCTGAAGCGAATGGTTGGGACCCATCAGTGGTATAGTGTGCCCAGTGAATTCCGGTTAACCGACGTTTAACTGGAAGGTGGAGGTTCTGCACTGCAGATGTTGTGTTTTGTCTCCAAGCCGGCGTGTTGTGGCTGGAGGCTTAGTATTATTAATATGGTTAAGGTTCCGCAGGGGGATATCGGTATTGTTTGGTGCCTTCGAAGACCAGAAACTATGTTTCTGTTTTAAGGAATGTTTTTGTGTTATTGAAGTTGAATTGTTAATAAAAGGCCGTGATGGCCATTTTACTCCAATGGTGTTTTGTTCTTCTTTATTCATATATAAAAAGGGGTATATCGAGAGAGAGAGAGAGAGAGAGAGAGAGAGTTGTGTAGGGGTCTTAACTAGCACATCTCTTCTACTCTTCTACACTAGTCAAGTAAATGGTTTCTTCATTACAGTGCACTGGCAATCCAGTATCATAGTTTCACCCTGCACTGAATTTTATATTTTTTAAAGTAATGTCAAATAATGAGACTAATGAGGGACCAGTTTTTGGCACAAGAATAGGTCCAGGATATTTGAAAGTAGCTTCCCTTGAAGACATTTAAAATCCATTGCTCTCTAAAAAAACAATTAGGAACCAACTTAATTTCACCTTTCCCATTGATTACAATGTGTTTCACTGAAATCGCCTTATTCTCACTGAAATTGTAGAGAAATTAAAACTCTTAACTTCCCTTATCTCCACTCAACAGTCATTAAACTAGTAGGAAAGACTAAAATGATCAGGGCCTAAAACATTGCCTTCTCCCTGATATGCACATGCTGCATACTGTTGGTATGAAATCTCTCCCTTTTTGCTTGCTCTTATTTGGAGCGGTCACAAGTTTGCACGGGTTCCCTGTGTCAGTGAGTGGCTGGTGAGAGGGAACGCCGACAATGGATACAACATCAAAAACCTATGGGTAATGCCACAGCTCTCTGACCACACTGAAAAAGAGTAAAAACAAAGTTATTTACACTGAGATATTTTTTTTTTATACCAACAGTATGCAGCATATGTAAGAGAAAGAGGGAGGCAGTGTTTTAAACTGTAAACCATTTTATGTTTTTCTAGTACTTTAAAGAGAAAATTCAGTCTCCTTACTGATGCCCCCCCCCCCCTTACTGACGCCGTTATCTTTGATGGTCCAACGCACTGGTGCCTCTGCACTTACACAAATGTGCTGAAAGTCTGTGCTGGGTACTGAAGGCTGGGCAGAGACCTTCAGCACATTTTTGCATGTGTGAGTTTCATGCAATATCACTCCTGCCTAGGGCAGAACAGAGGACGTGCTGCCCCACAGCACAAAAAACAAATAAATGAAAAAAGAAATATCCAATTGTGGGAGAGGGAGATACGACCAATTCTTTTTTGGGAGTGAAGTCTGCTTTAACTATTGGCAGAATCATTGTAGCCACTACACCATCCTGCCTTGAATAGCCAATCTACAAATCTCTACATAATGCAATCAAATAAGTATGGGAGTACAAGCATGCATAATCCTCAAAATATAAAACAAAAATTTTAATGCAAACACTGCAGCGATAGCTAAAAACAGTTCTAATATATAGCAAAAAAATTATATTAAAGTAGAACTATAGGCAAAACATTTTTTTTTTCATTTTGGATTGAGTGAGGGAGAGTTATAACCCCTGCCAGTTTTTTTTGCCACCTATGTTCCATTGTGGAGATTTCCCTTCACTTTCTGTCCCATAGCCAAAACAGGATGTGAGAAAAAATCCTGCAAATTAAGGGAATTCCTTGGGGACCCCCAGGTCACCAGAACTAGTGTCCCCCATTGGCAAATTTACCCTGATTGCTTTTCTGGGGACAGCACAAAAATTTGGGATTCTTTCACTTTCAGTTTTGATGATAATTAGAGATGAGCGAATCGAACCAGGCGAACCGGAATTCGATACGAATTTCAGGAAAAATTTGATTCGCGTCGAATCCGAATATTTGCCTACTTCGGGTGCGCGAATCGGATTTTTCCCGATCAGCCGGCAAAAGTGTCCCTGCAGAGAGCTCCGCTATTTCTGACATTTCTCTGACAGTTCCTTCACATGTACAGCGGTTGAAACATTGTATCTATTAGTTTCCATTTAGGATACAGATGTTTCAACCGCTGTACATGTGAAGGAGCTGTCAGAGAACTGTCAGAAATAGAGGAACTCTGCACATACACTTTTTGCCGGTTTGGAATTCTTATTTTCATCCTACTTCTTCTTCTTCTTCTTCTTCTTCTTCTTCATCCTCATCCTCATCCTCAGAAGAAGAAGAAGAGGATGAGGATGAGGATGAAGAAGAAGAAGAAGAAGTAGGATGAAAATAAGAATAATTCCAAGCCGGCAAAAAGTGTATCTGCAGAGCTCCTCTATTCTGCAGATACACTTAGAGGAGCTCTGCAGATACACTTTTTGCCGGCTTGGAATTAATCTTATTTTCATCCTACTTCTTCTTCTTCTTCTTCTTCATCCTCATCCTCAGAAGAAGAGGATGAGGATGAAGAAGAAGAAGAAGTAGGATGAAAATAAGAATAATTCCAAGCCGACAAAAAGTGTATCTGCAGAGCTCCTCTATTCTGCAGATACACTTAGAGGAGCTCTGCAGATACACTTTTTGCCGGCTTGGAATTAATCTTATTTTCATCCTACTTCTTCTTCATCCTCATCCTCATCCTCAGAAGAAGAAGAGGATGAGGATGAAGAAGAAGTAGGATGAAAATAAGAATAATTCCAAGCCGGCAAAAAGTGTATCTGCAGAGCTCCTCTAAGTGTATCTGCAGAATGTCATTTATGGAAACAAATAGATACAATGTTTCAACCGCTGTATGGAGTGAATGGCACAGAACTGTCAGAAATAGGCTATTTCTGACATTTCTGGGACATTCACTCCATACAGCGGTTGAAACATTGTATCTATTTGTTTCCATAAATGGATCCATTTATGGAAACAAATAGATACAATGTTTCAACCGCTGTATGGAGTGAATGTCCCAGAACTGTCAGAAATAGACTATTTCTGACAGTTCTATGACATTCCCTCCATACAGCGGTTGACACCAGATACAATGTTTCAACCGCTGTATGGAGTGAATGTCCCAGAACTGTCAGAAATAGACTATTTCTGACAGTTCTATGACATTCCCTCCATACAGCGGTTGAAACCGCTGTATGGAGTGAATGTCACAGATCTGTCAGAAATAGTCTATTTCTGACAGTTCTGGGACATTCACTCCATACAGCGGTTGAAATATTGTATCTATTTGTTTCCATAAATGGATCCATTTATGGAAACAAATAGATACAATGTTTCAACCGCTGTATGGAGTAAATCTCCCAGAACTGTCAGAAATAGGCTATTTCTGACAGTTCTGTGACAGTCCCTCCATACAGCCGTTGAAACCGCTGTATGGAGTGAATGTCACAGAACTGTCAGAAATAGACGGAAACTGTCACAGAACTGTCCTTCTTCTCATCCTTCTCCTTCTTCTCATCCTTCTTCTCATCCTTCTCCTTCTTCTCATCCTTCTCCTTCTTCTCATCCTTCTCCTTCTCCTTCGTCTCATCCTTCTCCTTCTTCTCATCCTTCTCCTTCTCCTTCTTCTCATCCTTCTCCTTCTTCTCATCCTTCTCCTTCTTCTCATCCTTCTCCTTCTCCATCTTCTCATCCTTCTCCTTCTTCTCATCCTTCTCCTTCTCCTTCTTCTCATCCTTCTCCTTCTTCTCATCCTTCTTCTCATCCTTCTCCTTCTTCTCATCCTTCTTCTCATCCTTCTCCTTCTTCTCATCCTTCTTCTCATCCTTCTCCTTCTTCTCATCCTTCTCCTTCTTCTCATCCTTCTTCTCATCTTTCTCCTTCTTCTCATCCTTCTTCTCATCCTTCTCCTTCTTCTCATCCTTCTTCTCATCCTTCTTCTCATCCTTCTCCTTCTTCTCATCCTTCTCCTTCTTCTCATCCTTCTCCTTCTCCTTCTTCTCATCCTTCTCCTTCTTCTCATCCTTCTCCTTCTCCTTCTTCTCATCCTTCTCCTTCTCCTTCTTCTCATCCTTCTCCTTCTTCTCATCCTTCTCCTTCTTCTCATCCTTCTTCTCATCCTTCTCCTTCTTCTCATCCTTCTCCTTCTTCTCATCCTTCTCCTTCTCCTTCTTCTCATCCTTCTCCTTCTTCTCATCCTTCTCCTTCTTCTCATCCTTCTCCTTCTTCTCATCCTTCTCATCCTTCTCCTTCTCCTTCTTCTCATCCTTCTCCTTCTCCATCTTCTCATCCTTCTCCTTCTCCTTCTTCTCATCCTTCTCCTTCTCCTTCTTCTCATCCTTCTCCTTCTCCTTCTTCTCATCCTTCTCCTTCTCCTTCTTCTCATCCTTCTCCTTCTCCTTCTCCTTTTCCTTCCTCAT
Organism: Staurois parvus; assembly: GCF_062004578.1. NCBI lineage: Eukaryota > Metazoa > Chordata > Amphibia > Anura > Ranidae > Staurois > Staurois parvus. The sequence continues at coordinate 2,760,517 of NW_028318026.1, read as the reverse complement.
CTCCAAGGGCATTTAAATTAAAGGTACAGTGTTCTGCACTAATTTAAAGGCTCTCTGAAGCCTAGAAACCCTTTTTATAAGTTAACTTCGTAGCGAATAAATTCGCATCGAATCGAATTTCTTCCTGAAATTCGCCGAATCAGCCGAATCGAATTTTTGAATAATTCGCTCATCTCTAATGATAATGGTAAACAGGACAAATAGAAAGGGTGAATCTCCCTAATGAGGGGCACAGACAGCAATAACAACCTGACACATGTTCTAATCCATCTCCTCTCTATCCAAAACTAAACAAAAAAGTTTGCCTTTAGTTCTACTTTAAAGCTGAAATGCAGGCTTACCTTTCTTCTTGCAGACTTATAGAGTCCTCTCCTGTGCTGAAAGTGCATAGTCACAGTTCTAAAGATGTAGATGGTATCTTGAGCTCACCTCATTTCTGGCCTGGATGACTTCAAGCTTCACCAAGCCCTCCTGATTGCCTTTGTTTGAACGGACTGCATAAAAATGCTGTCTATCTGGGAATGCCAACTTCTTGTGTCTGCAGGCTATGCATTACAGTTCAGTCAGCCAGTGCTGTACCAGTTCAGCAACAGCACTGGCTCTGTTGCAATACAAGTGATACTCACTATGTTGATGCTGCAGCAAAGACAGGGGAGTTCTGTGTTCCCCTGTCAATGCCTATCTAGCAGCCTGCAAAGTGGTCATATTTTACATACACAAACCCAAGAGCCATTTCATTGCCTGGAAGAGCTCTTAAAAAAGATCCAAGGCAGGGTACTGTGATGTGATCCAGAAGGTCTTCTGCTCCCTCTCACCAAACATGATCTAACTTGAAATCAAGGACCAGATGATGGAAACAGTGAAAATATAACAGGTCTACACACATCTATATTTTGCAAACAAGAACTTGTTGATTGGTAGGGGGATGTAGAGTGAAGAACAAGGGAAGGTATTATATGCTAACATTACACTTTTAGATTTCAAGAACATTTTTAAATGTATAGACTTAAAAATAACATAAAATGTACCCAAACCATTATAGTTAATGCCTCCCAACATTCTTTAATGGGAAAGAGGGACATCTATTAAACAAAAAGTATGTAGGCAAAGGACACACCCTACCATTTCCTCATTACATGGAGAATTATTACAAAAAATAAATGGTTAAACCCACAAGTACTTTTTATTACCATTACTATTCCTTTATACTGGCTTTTGAAATTTACATATGCAAAGATGTTAGAAATTGGATGAAAGGATCAGCACTGTAAAACACTTTTTGATAGATCAATAAATAGTGCCTTTTTATACAGGTATATACTGTACATCAGAAGAAAATGAGGGACACATGAGGAGGAAAAAGTGGAACAGAGGGAATTTGTTTCAAAAAAGGATAGTCCCTCCAAATCAGAGAGAGCTATGAAAGTTTCCCTTTTATACAAAGCTGAAAGTCTATTCAAAGCAAGAGTTCGTAATCTCCTACCAAACCACTTTGGCACAGCTAAAAAATCTCATTATGACTTGAATTAGCTGTTCCAGAGACTTGTAGTTGTGAAGTGTTTATGATGTCGCTATTAAAACATGTCTGTGGGAATTTGTGAAGGTTTTACATTATTTTTTGTTTTTAATGTTTGACACTGCATTAGATTCTTTTTATTATCGAATGCTCTCCATGGCATCCAAAATTAGCCCTGTAATGACTAAATAACAGCAAGTAATATCCCCAAGGACAACGATGTGACGGGTGCTTTCTTCCGGGACGCCACCTTTATGCTGGTGATGGCTCTTTATGCCACTGATCAAAACTGTTATTTGTGTTTTAACTACAAATGATTTTGTTCCCTGTAGACTAAAGCGGATTTCTAAGCAAGGCTTTGCCTTTTCCTTTGGGAGCAAAACAAGGCAACTGTAATTTGATAAGACATACAGCACCAGCATAGCAAATCTTCTCACATGAAAATCCTGGACCAGACAACTGATGAAATCACATCAGGAATTTTTAGCGCTGGCTTGTGACAACTGCACAAGAAAAGTATCAGATAATTTTTTTATTGTATTTTATGAGCTTTTAATAGAGATGAATCAATATCCTATGATACTGTTAGGTGAATTCAGTGTGATAAAGCATTACAGTTGTAGTATGTCTGGATTTGGACAAAGATCATAGGTTTTAAAGGGTTTGCTGTGCCTTAGTGCCTACAACAGGCATGTCAGATTTAAAATGGGCCAAACCATGGGGAATTAATATTCAAGGGGCAATATATATAAACTTAGTGAAGCGCTAATAATAACTAATAATAAACAGTGACTATGAAAAAATAATAATGATAATAGTAATATAATGATAATAATAATAATAATACTTATACTATTAAAGTGATAGGCAATATACAAACACACTGTGCTCTGATCACTTATGGATCCAATAAATGCAATCTGGTGATGTCCACAATATACACTTGTGGTAATACTCCGTAATAGATAAACAAAATAAAGTAAATACCCCCCTTATTATACCCATAAACGGGTTAAATATGGTGATTATATAATAGTGGTCCCTTGTAAAATAGGGGAAATTATATCAGTGTTTGTAGTGCTTAATAAAATAATTGAATATAGTGCCTTAATAACAATGCATCAAATAAATACTAAGCAATGCCAAATGATGAAGTGCACTGGTGATGAAGTGCACTGGTGATCTTCACTCTAGTGTCAAATCCTCAAACCAGCAGAAATGCCTGCTCACCTCCAAACATTGACCCTAGGGGCCAGCACACTTTTAGGATCACCCCAAACCGATCCTTAAGGGTACTTCCTCATCATAATATTCAAGGGGCCACATTATGTCTTATGGGAGCCACACCTACTTAAAACAGAACGTTGTTCTTTGAAAAAAAATTGCTAGAAGGTAAAGGTTTTTTTCCAATTAAAAAAAAAACCTTTCCTCTTGCAATTCTTTTTCTGGTGTTCTACTTCCTAAATCACATGTGCATCTGTAAGATGCTGAGAATGGAGCCAGATGCTGGGAAGATGTAACTTGGCTTACATCGTTGGCCATCATCAGTGGAGAAACGATAAGCCTGGAAAAAGCAGTGGAGAAGATGGAGGCAGATTGTTGAGGTACAGCTACGAACTGTCAGTGCTGGTTCAGAACAAACCAAGAGGAGAGTTTGCCATAATGGGCAAGTAACCTGTATACCTCAGCTTTAAAGAGAAACCATCACTTTACAGTAAGACAAACTGAGAGTGTCTCTACAAAGGACTTCCCAACTCACTGATAGTTATTTTGCCAGCAATTCATCAACATTCTTTCCTCTGTCAAAGCCATCGTGTCACAGTGCTCAGGCCAAGGAAATAGTTGCTTGACTGGGTATTGTTGCTTGCTGCAACCAAGACAAGAGTAATGGGGGAGCTGGTAAGGTGAGTACACATAGGTCATGGGATCACTGTCTTTGGAAAGACAGTAGAACAACATACTTAAAGAGGCAATAGGAACTTCAGACAAGCTTATTAGCTGTGGTGGGGCGACTCCCTCACAACAAGGCTTCTCTCAATAGGCCCCCAAAAGTAGCTCAAACCGTAGAGATATAAAAAGGAGCACCACACTAAAACTGGTGAAAGAGTCCAAGATAATTTTAATTGTTGCTAAAAATTATATATACTCAGCCAATGCATTTTGGGGGTTAAAAGCATTCCTCTTTTATCAGGGCTAAACACAGGATAAAACTTGAATGCTATGGGGGCAGACACAGAAGAGGAGGAGCAAACAGCACCAGCAGGGGACCCCAGAAGAAGAGGTTCAAGGCTGCTCTGTTTAATGCCAGTGCACAGAGCAGGTAAGTATAACATATTTTTAGAATTTAAAAAAATTATATATATATATATATATATATATATATATATATATATACGCACACGCTGCTCAAACAAATTAAAGCAACACTTTTTGATTGGAGTATAGCACCAAGTCAATTAAACTCCTGGGATATTGATCTGGTCAGTTAAGTAGCAGATGTGGTTGTTAATCAGTTTCAACTGCTTTGGTGTTAATGAAATTAACAACAGGTGCACCAGATGGGCAACAAAGAGACAACCTCCAAAACAGGAACAGTTTTATAGGTGGAGGCCACTGACATTTTTTTCCCTACTTAACTTTTCTGACTGTTTTTCACTAGTTTTGCATTTGGCTAGGGTCAGTGTCACTACTGGTAGCATGAGGACCTAGACCCTACAGAGGTTGCACAGGCAGTCCAACTCCTCCAGGATGGCACATCAATATGTACCATTGCCAGAAGGTTTTCCATGTCTCCCAGCACAGTCTCAAGAGAGATTTCAGGAGACAGGCAGTTACTCTATGAGAGATGGACAGGGCCGTAAAAGGTCCTTAACCCATCAGCAGGACCGGTATCTGCTCCTTTGCGCAAGGAGGAACAGGATGAGCACTGCCAGAGCCCTACAAAATGACCTCCAGCAGGCCACTGGTGTGAATGTCTGACCAAACAATCAGAAACAGTCTTCATGAGGGTGGCCTGAGAGTATGCAGGAAGTCCCTGGAGAATGAAGGAATTGATACAATTAAATGGTCCCCATGCTTTCCTGACCGAAATCCAATAGAAGACCTCTGGGATATCATGTTTTGGTCCATCCGACGCCACCAGGTTGCACCTCAGACTGTCCAGGAGCTCAGTGATGTCATGGTCCAGATCTGGAAGGATATACCCCAGGACATCATCCGTCTTCTGATTAAGAACATGCCCTGATGTTGTCAGGCATGCATACAAGCACGTGGGGGGACATACAAACTACTGAGTACCATTGTAAGTTGCTGAAATGAAATTTCAGCAAAATGGATTACCCTACTGCATCATTTTTTCCACTTTGATTTTTGCAGTGTCTTTGAATTCAGTCCTCTGTAGGTTGATAATTTTCATTTCCATCAAACAATGGGGCATCCTTACATTCCCAACACATTACCCAGTCCATATCAGTATAGATATCTAGCATGATATTTTTCCCCATTTAGATATGATGTGTTTTCAAGATGTTCCTTTAATTGTTTTGAGTATATATATATATATATATATATATATATATATATATATATATATAATGTTTATATCTACCACTTTAGAGCAGTATTAACCCAAACGCAAACATTTAATTTATTGCAGCTTGCCAGTTCTTAGATGTGATGGCTGCATTTTTCTTTCTTAGGCTTTCTTTCTTCTATTTTCATTTGGTGATTCAGCCAGTAAGCTGTTTTTCAGAAGCTCAAGCTCTCCAGCGGAATGTATCAGTTCATGTGGATGAGACCATTCAACACTGGCAGGGGTGAATAAAATGATCAGCTTTTATTTATTAATTTAAAACCTTTATCCCAAAAGGAAAAGAAACTGTTTTCTGTAACTGATTATAAAGTTTTAGCTGTAATTTGGCTTCAGTTTGTTATAGTATTCAAATGTGCTAATGCATTACATACATTACCCCCCACCCCCACCCCCACACACACCCACACACACACAGACTGACAATGCTGCTGTCTGCTGTGTCCTGTACTCATTCCTCCAGAGTTGTGTTGTGTCTCACTAATACAAGAGGTTTCATGTTTCACATGACTGTCATATTGACTATCAAATGCCTTTAAGTGTTTTTATATTTTGTTTCTGCTCCTCCCTTTCCTTTGGTTTAATTAATGCTATATAGATAGCCCTCACCCTTTCCCAGAAATGCATTGCAGCTCTAGCCTCATGTCATGAAGCAGGAAACATTATGATCTTTTGACCTATCAAATGTTCATTGTTGTAAGATTCTCTCAGTTTATGGAATAAACTTCACAAGATCTACAAGATGTCTTATCGATTGAGTCACTGACTGTGGTAATCAGCTGAGGTTGAAGTTATCGCTATCTCATCACAACTGTAAGTTACAGAGATCACACTATCATTGCTTAGATTGGAGAGACAGAACAAGGGGACAAAGCCAAAGAAAACTGATGCAGCCACCAGATCTAAGGACTGTTGAGCTGCAATATATTAGATTTTTGGTTTAATACTGGTTAAAGTTTGCCTGTTCAGATATGTTGACAAAGTCAACAGTGTTCAAAAGGTCTTATTTTCTTTTCACATGACTGTTCTTGTGCTGATGTTGCTAGCCTCTTTCAGAAAATGTTGGTTTCCAGGCTGAGTGACTGCTAGTGAGCATTCAACAAAGAAACCAGAAAATGCCGAATGTATTATTCTAGGTCAGTGACTGAAAAAGTTCTGATGCCAAAACACCAGTAGGACAGCTAGGCAACTAGCATTTTCTGAGTTGATATTACCAATGTCAACCCACATATCTCTCTCTTGTGTTCCTTGCAGTCAAGCTTGTGCCTGGATGTGATATCTTGATAATTATCAGCACTTCATTGAAATGCACTGATCTCTTTTTCTCAACTGCATTGTTAACTTTTTTTCTCCAATCTCTTCAGTCATCTGTCATGATACTGTCACCATGGCAGGGAGACATTGTAATACAGGTTTCATGCTGAAGATTAGATAAATGTTATGCAGCTCATTCTTTTCGTGAGGCATCTGGTGTTTAGTCACCAGTGTGGGTTGGCATCTAGGCAGATGTTGGAGCATACAAATAACTTTGCAGATTGCAAAGAAGACAATTCCAGTGAGAATCTGCGAGCTGTTAAGAGTACAAAAACTTTCCCAGTGTATGCTTCCAATGTGAATGAAGCATTGAAGGGCTTAAAGAGTAACTCCACTTTTGCTGAGGAAAAAGAAAAAACATTCCCCTCTGAGTGATCAATGTACATTGCATTGTAGCACACCCCCTAAGGAGCCACTGATTAATACAATCCTCCCCCCTTAGAGCACACACAGCCAAGCAAACAGCATAATCTTCATTTTTCCACTGGTTCAGAAAACAGTTGAGCGGTTATTTTTAGGGTTTTTATTGGGAACTGGGATAGGGAACATGGGATACCATGGATCTGCAGAACTGGATAACTCGAGCACCACTCAGTTTCTGGCTGCAATGCACAGAACCACTGGCTGCAGTGCCCAAACAACTGAATGTCCCACAGGGTCTCTTATGCTGTAGGTGACCTGTACTCCTTCCACAGTTAAAAGCTACACACAGTCAGTGTTCCTCCAGCACTGAGGGTCAACTACTCACTTAGCCACAGGATCATCTGTTGCATCCTACCAATATCGACCAGTTTCCTAGTGAGGGAGATGTGGACTCAAACCACCATAGGACAGCTGGACTCTTTCTCATCAACTTACTCCTGGCTTGCTCCAGTCAGCTTCTCCAGACCTGGATGCAAATTTGCCAATAAGCCCCCCAGCTAAGCCTAGCTGGGACCTCGGGGTCTTAGTGAAGACTTCCTCTAGGAACCTGCAGTGGGGGCAGGGCCCCTGCAAAGTGGTCTCCTTCTGCAGGACTGCACCCAGAAACACTACTTAGGCCCCAGACTACCTATGGGCTCTCCCACCACCTACTGGACACACCTCCAGGGATTGGCTGGAGTCACATAAATTTTCAGACTGCCTACTGTGTTCTTCCTCCCATTATAATTCTAGAATCCTCTAGAAGACAGGGGGAAGCAACAGAGCAGCAGCCTGTGAAACATTGAGCAGCCCTAACCAATCATCTTTTGATCCACTGATTGCAGAGGTGCTAGCTAAATTTACCTAGCAGCCTACTCTACTCGAAGAGCGTGCTATAGCAAGGATTTTAAGAAACTTTGAAGCAGATTCCTACCTGCTTCTGCTCTGAAGAAATTGTTTTTTTAATTTCATGTCCTTTGCAGATAGATTCTGAATGAAAGGGACTGGTTCATTACAATCAGCTGATACACTCTCAGTGTTCTAATGAGAGACCTTGTAGTGTCTGTGGCCCTATAGAAGTATTCTAGCTGCAGATTGAAAAGGAAAGGTAAAGTATTTTTAAAGCGGTATTAAACCCAAGACCAAAAGGTAATGTATTGCAGCTTACTAATCATTAGATGTGGTGGCTACATTAGTTTTAATTTTTTTTTATTTCTTTCCAGTGTTTTCACCTAGTGATCTGGTCAATAACACACCTCCTGTATTAGAGTGCCCCTGTTCTGGATGAGGGAGCATAGGGGGCACCTTTAGACAGCAGCATTGTTAATCTGGGGGGAGTAGGGTATTAGATGTACAAGCAGATTTAAATACACTAAAAAATAAATATAAACTTCAACCCAAACTGCAGTTACACAAGCAGTGAAGGCAAACCTTTTTTTTTTTTGGGGGGGGATAAAGGTTTTACATGAATAAATAAAAACTGATCATTGTAAACACCCCATCAGTTATAAGTGGTTTGTCTCAACAGTGCTAATTGATACATCTGCAGGAATGCTTGTTCTTTTGAAAAACAACAAACATACTGGCCAAATCACTAGATGAAAATAGAAGAAAAGCCTAAAAAAGAAAACAAATGCAGCCACCACATCTAAGAATTGGTAAGCTGCAATATTAAAATGTTTCCTTTTGGTTTTAATACCGCTATTAATATTCAGTTACAAAATGGCTTGCGTAGCAATGTTTTTTTATCTGCTATTTTTGTAATGAAAGTAGTGTTTCCCTTTAATAAAATGCCTACGAATGAAGAAGAGGGGCTCCATGTTCTGTTTGAAACAGAGCATATACATCTAAGGTAGGGGACTAGGTATATAGAAAGGCTGGCCCTGTGGTTGTGGGGGTCTGTGGGCAGGGCAGCTCTCTAGCATCAGGGTACCCCTTTAAATAAGGGGGCACCCTGATGTTGCCCTCCTTGTGAATTGTGTACTTGTACCCCCACCCATTCACTAAAGGGTTTAAAATGGTTCCATCATTGTAATCCATCATCAATTATGGCACGGCCGATGTTCGAGTCATCCAGACCATGCATAGGCATGACGTTTATGTGGGTTTTTCCAGTGTAACCTGGACTGTAGCTGATAACTGCTGTGGGACTTCTTGCTGCTGTATTATCCTTCTGCAGTTTGGACAGGATTAAACTGAATATTCAATAATTCAATAGCAAGTGCAGTAGCCCTATTTAAATCAGAACTTTACCTATAACAGTTTGATAATAATTAATGTTTTTTAACAAAAGAGCATACATTCCTCAATATTAGTTATGCTACCAAAGGTTTTGTGTGCTGTAAATTGCTTCCAGCATTATTCCCATTTCTTCTTGCTAGATGTCATTTTGTTGAAACCTAAAGGAGTCACTTCCTTACTGGAAACTCTTCCTGTCTCCTTGGGCTTAGGAACTAAATGTCACTTTCTGCTATTAAAAGATGAACATTTCCAACCTTGATTGTATGCCTTGGCTCAGATAGAGAGGAAGGCTGACAGAAGCTTTACAGTGCTGAAGTTCACAGGCTACGGATGAGGGAGACAGAAGTGAACATCAGGGCAATAAGATACGTTTAACTCTTTTGTGTCTCCATGGCAGCAGAGTTTGTCCTGTCACTTCTGCTTTTCTTTTGTCCCTCCCTAATATGTGTTCCCTCTGCACAGTCTTTGCCAATACTGTAACTTTCTTCACCCTTCTGCAACAGTAAATCTTAAAGCTGTCAGGTGATCAACCTCTATTGGCTCTGATTTTAGGCAAGTGCATTGCTAGATTTTAAAGAGGATAGTCACTTATTTTTAATATTTTACATTCCAAAGCAGCCAGCCTAAAGTGATCTATCAGGATTTAATTTACTAACTAAAGTTCCACTTTAAGGAGACCACTTTACAATGCTCATCCATGGAGTGTTGCCAGTGCTGGGCGCAGCCATCTTGGCTGGGTCTGATTCATTCCTGGAGGTGATTGGCTAATACAACAGAGCAAGAAGAAGGGGTCTGCAGGCATGTAAGGAAAGAGGAGAGGACTGGCTGGAAGCAAGCAGGTGTGTGGGGAATAGATTGAACTGCTGCTGGATGAACAGAACTCTGCTATAGCTGCCCACAGGTGGAGAGACTGCTCATAGAGCAGTGAGAGGTATGATTTGGATGTCTGGTGTGATCACACTGTACTAGAGAGCACTCCCAGCAATTGAAAGGAAGGAAAAGAGTGACTGTCTTAGCAGGACTGAAAGAGAGAGAACTCAGCAACTTCTATCCCTGTCTGATTTGAACTTGACTTTTACTGAATCAGAGCACGTGTCTGGAGACCCAGAGGAGGGTGTCCTGAGTCTGATAAAAGACTAACATTGCTCAAGTTAGTCTGTTGTCTGCTATGAATTGTGTTCTTTAAGAGCCCCAAAGTTGCCTGAATTTTTTTTTTCTTTCATCAACCACTGGCCAGTGGGATAAAAATGGGACTGTTATAGCAAGTTAGGACTATCTTTGTATACTGTTGCTAGGTAAATGCAGTTCAGTTCTGTTAATTACTGTTAGTCAGATACTGCAGGTGTTTAACCATATCTCTCAGAGTAACATTATTGGCTTATTGATTGTTTGTATAGGTACACTTGCTTATCCTCTCCTCTGTTAGGGCCAGTTCACCTTGCAATGCAATTTTCAGCCCCTTCATTTGACTGCACTGGATGCCACAACATGTAGTGCATGGTACTGTGGTACCATGTGATCTTGTGCCCTCAAACTGGTGCTGTTAACAAGGTATTGGCACCCACAGCAGATCACAAAGTTAGTGCATTTTGAATGCAGTTCAGGAAACATGAATGGAATATGGCTTTTTGGTGCCGCATTCTGTTGTGAACTAGCCTTTAGGCGATGCTTGGGCTAATAAATACCTCAAAATAATCCAGCGACTCCTCTGGGAGTAATGCTAGACCAGCAACATGAAAACACATTCCTCTATGGGAATGTTAAACTTTCATCCATAGTGATATAGAGCAGGGGTCTCCAAACTTTTCAAAGGGCCAGTTTACTGTCCTTCAGACTTTAGAGTGGCCGAACTGTGGCCAGTGAGGGTAGAAAATATCCCAGGCCCAGCATCAGTGAGAATAAACATTGCTTCAGGGTTGGTGTAGAGTTACATGGTGCCCCATCATTGGGGTCAGAGGCAGGAATTATGCCCCACTGTTGGTGAAATAGTGCCTCACATCTGTGGGAGGATTACTGCCCCAAGGGCCAGTTAAAGGCCTGCAAAGGGCCGTATATGGCCCTCGGGCCAAAGTTTGAAGACCACTGATGTAGAGTATGGTTTGCTTGGACACAGGTTTGCTGATGATTGGTGCCAAACAGATGACAGAATGATTGTGTTGCCTTGCCACAGAGGTAATGGAAAAGAGTTCCTTTAGATCTGTTACCCGTGCTCCTATTTACTGGAGTTTACCTTCCATGCTGCATTGTATGCTGTCTTCTCCTAACCTTTGCATGTCTGCAGTAAGAGCATGTGAGGTTCAGCAAGAATCCCCATTACAGGGCCATGAGATGGAATTGCCAAAACTTTTAAGTAAAGACTACAAATGGTCACATTGATCAGTGCTCCATACCTCCAATTATTAGTACATAGAAATATTCATTAAAGAATGGGACCTTACAGGTGCTAGTTAATTTCATCCAACATACACAACTTTTTCCAATTGTTTAAAATTGTTTTATTTATTGTGATAAACTGTTAAAAAACCTTCCCTCTGAAGTCTCTTAAGACCAGTATGACCAGATTTGTTAGTATTATAATTTACATTACACCCTTTCACATAATAGACTGGTTATCTGGGATTCCATGTGGATCCATTGGCTAGAGCTAGGGAGCCCACACTCCAAGACAGAGATTATGGCTCCCAGTGTATTAGTAGGAGGTCCAAAGGACCAGTTGATGGCATGCCAGGCAGCAGACTGAGCATATTCCCTCTGAATTGACTCAAATGAATTGTGTCCAAACTGTACAGTACAGTCCAGATAAACACTTGTGTCTAGCTGTGCTGGGGTCCTGAGTGTAATACTTATGGTGAGCTCCTCTGCCATACTTACTACCGAACCAATGACACTCATTGCTTTCTACGGAATTAAAACAGTTCTTCCCTTATACATCTATATATTTGTATCTTTATATCCAATTTGCCTGACCGATTTTTATGGACCTGATGCAAAGTGTAAATCTGTATGTGGTGACATTTTTGTATTGCTAACAACACCTATACAAATGCCTCCCACAATATAACATATTTGTAACTTCTCCTGGGTAATGTACTGTATGTTCCATGCATTGAACAGTTCATTGAACAGAAGAAACTGACAGATCTGAACCCCAGGGGTCATGGGCCTCATAGCAGTTGAAACTTCTGCTATTCCTGTTACTTTGTCAGTCGGAGCTGCTTCAACCAGCTACTGAGTCATTCACAGCATGGTTTCACTGAGTAGTGGAAAAAAGAATATTTTAGCAGCAATTAGAAGATTATAAAGAATTACAGCCAGCTTCTCCATATAGGTATTCATTTTATTTCCTCTGGCCTATAGTTTTGAGAAATGATCTTAGCACTGATTAGTTAATTAAGATCATTTTATCTACATAAAATCTAGTTATACAGTCTCTGCTCAGACATTCTATAATTAAATCACCCTGACAGCAAATGCTTCAAGACCTGAAAACATGAAACAGATTTTGTAAGTCACAATGATTCAAAATCAGCAAAAAAACAACCCTAGAGCTAGGAAGAAACAAGTCAAAGTACTTTCTTAGCTAACTCTTTTTTTCTATCATCTCTCAGCAACAACCAAGTTGTAATGTGGAAAGCAAGTTGTGTTCTTATGAATACCTTCTACCCTTTCTTGATTATCAGATATTTACTGCAGCCTGTTGATAACCCCTTTTTTCAGCACCCATGATGAATAGCATGTTGTGGTATTAAGGAACAATGCCATATATACTGTAGTGTTGAACAAGGAAACCTGGCACAGCAAACTCAGCAGAGATAATTTGGCTTCCCAAGTAATTGGATACTAAATGTGGCTTTACAAAACAGTTGCACACTAAATGTGGCATTGCAGAATAGTGGCACAATAAATGTGGCATTACAAAACAGCGGTGCGCTAAATCTTGGCATTGAAGAACAGCGATACAATAAAGTGGCATTCAAGAGCAGTAATACAATAAATGTGGCATTACATAAAAGTAGCAAACTAAATGTGGCATTACAGAGCAGTGGCGCACTAAATGCTGCATTACAAAACAGTTAAGCTCTAATTGTGGTATTACAGAACAGTGATACACTAAATTTGGCATTACAGAACAGCAACACACTAAATGTGGCATTCCAAAACAGTAGTGCACTTAGTGTGCCATCACAGAGCAGTGGCACACTAAATGTGACATTACAAAACAGTGGGGCTCGAAATTTGGCATTACCTAGTTTACGACCAGCATTGTGCGCGTACATCGCTGGACTTCAAGTGGGTATACCGGGATGATGCTCACAGCTAGAGGCATCATCCCGGTACTGTTTTTTAGAGCCATCAGTTGGCTCTCTTGTAATAGCAATCCGAGTGGCTAACTAGCCGCTGGATTGTTATTACATGCAGCGGGAGGGGACGTCCCCCACTCCCGCCACCTTCTGCGGCTTTAATGGGCTGTCCCATCCCACCGGGACAAATAATCGACCACTGACTGATCATATAGCCAAACAAAGAACAGAACCACTCTGGCTCTATGATATAGGGAAACGGAAACAATGACCTTACATCATTTCCAGTTTACCCGCATGCGAACGGCACCATTTTTAAAAAAGAAAAGCATTTGATCACTCTGATCTTGGTGTGATCAAATGTTTTTAAGAACAAAGGAGGGATGTGGGGTCTTATTGACCCCAGATCTCTCCATAAAGAGTACCTGTCTCATGCCTATTGCTGTCACAATGTTTACATTCCTTGTGATAGAAATAAAAGTGCAAAAAAAAGCAAATGTCAGATCATGCACCAGACTACCTCTGTAAATCTAAAGTGGTAACCTGCAAAGTTTTGTTGTCTTGCGCCATTGCAGACGTGCAGAGTTTTAAAGTGTGCCTTGTTTGGTATCTATTTACTTAGCGTAACATCATCTTTTATATTTTTACCAAAACTGGGTTATGTATTGTGTTTTTTTTTTCATTACAATTCAAAAAAGTGTATTTTTTCCAAAAAAATTGAGTTTGAAAAACCGCTGTGCAAAGACAGTATGACATAAAAAATTGCAACACCCATCATTTTATTCTTTAGGGCATCTGCCTTAAAAAATATAGAATGCTTAAGGGTTCTAAGAAATTTGTGACTGTTACATGTAAGCAAAAAGTGCCAGAAAAGGCTTGGTCTTGAAGTGGTTACAGAACAATGACGCACAAAATGTGTCATTACAAATGTATACACTAAATATGGCATTGGAGAACTGTGCTAAATGTTGCATTACCAAAGAGTGATACAATAATTTTGGTATTATAGAACAATGGCACACTAAGGTGTCCTTTTAAGGCAGTAGTAAATGACCGCTGCTATGTTCTCTGGCATTCTCAGAGGAGACAGCTCTCCTCTTAGTGCCTGTTTATGAAGCGATATAGAGCACTTCTCTTTATGAGGAAAGAAGCGATCTACAAAGGCTTTGAACTCTGGAAAACTGCTGTTGCTTTAATCTTAAGAGATCTTTCGAGATTACAGTAACAAGAGATCAGTAAAACACACAGCTGTCAGTTTATTATGCAGTGGTAAATGACCTCTGCTGAGGTGGTGGCTATCCTCAGTTCACACGTACACAATAATAAATATATACATATATATATATATATATATATATATATATATATATATATATATATGCAAATAACACACACATACAGTGGGGATCGAAAGTTTGGGCACCCCAGCTAAAAATTTGTATTAATGTGCATAAAGAAGCCAAGGAAAGATGGAAAAATCTCCAAAAGGCATCAAATTACAGATTAGACATTCTTATAATATGTCAACAAAAGTTAGATTTTATTTCCATCATTTACACTTTCAAAATAACAGAAAACAAAAAAATGGCGTCTGCAAAAGTTTGGGCACCCTGCACAGTTAATATCTTGTACTGCCCCCTTTGGCAAGTATCACAGCTTGTAAACGCTTTTTGTAGCCAGCCAAGAGTCTTTCAATTCTTGTTTGAGGTATCTTTGCCCATTCTTCCTTACAAAAGTCTTCCAGTTCTTTGAGATTTCTGGGCTGTCTGTCACGCACTGCTCTTTTAAGGTCTATCCATAGATTTTCAATTATGTTGAGGTCAGGAGATTGTGAAGGCCATGGCAAAACCTTCAGTTTACGCCTCTTGATGTAATCCCCCGTGGATTTCGAGGTGTGTTTAGGATCATTATCCATTTGTAGAAGCCATCCTCTCTTTAACTTCAGCTTTTTCACAGATGGCATCAAGTTACCATCCAAAATTTGCTGAAATTTTATTGAATCCATTTTTCCTTCTACTCGTGAGATGTTCCCTGTGCCACTGGCTGCAACACAACTCCAAAGCATGATTGATCCAACCCCATGCTTAACAGTTGGACAGAGGTTCTTTTCAATAAATTCTGTGCCCCTTCTTCTCCAAACGTACCTTTGCTCATTCCGGCCACAAAGTTCAATTTTAACCTCATCGGTCCACAGAACTTGTTTCCAAAATGCATCAGGCTTGTCTATATGTTCATTTGCAAAGTTCAAATGATGATTTTTGTGGTGAGGACGTAGAGGACGTATTTGTACAAGTATCTCTTTATAGTGGAATAGTGTACCACAACTCCAGTGTCTGCCAGATCTTTCTGGAGGGATCGTGCAGTCAAACGTGGGTTTTGAATTGTTTTTCTCACAATCCTGTGAGCTGTTCTGTCTGATATTTTTCTTGGTCTTCCAGATCTTGCTTTAACTTCCACTGTTCCTGATGAGTGCCATTTCTTAATTACATTCCGAACAGAGGATATTGACATCTGAAAACGCTTTGCTATCTTCTTATAGCCTTCTCCAGCTTTGTGAGCATCAACTATTTTCAGTTTCAGTTTTCTAGACAACTGCTTAGAAGAACCCATGGTGCTGATTGTTGGGGCAAGGTCAGATGAGTCTGAGCATTTAAAACCTTTGAGATTGACATCATCTGGTCTTCCCAGACGATGATTGAGAACAATCCATGACACTGACAGGTCTCAGCTTTGCAAAGGGGGCAGTGCATGCTATAAATTCTGCAGGGTGCCCAAACTTTTGCAGATGCCATTTTTTTGTTTTCTGTTTTTTTGAAAGTGTAACTGATGGAAATAAAATCTAACTTTTGTTGACATATTATAAGAATGTCTAATCTGTAATTTGATGCCTTTTGGAGATTTTTCCATCTTTTCTTGGCTTCTTTATGCACATTAATACAAATTTTTAGCTGGGGTGCCCAAACTTTCGATCCCCACTGTATATATATACACACAAACACAAATATATTTATAAACTTCTATAGTGTTTTGAGAGTGTTGCGAAAGGTTGTGAAAAGCAGGGGGGCTTTCCCACTGTCTTGGAGGCTCTGAAGGAATCAGAAGAAAGTCCAAAAACCTCCTCCTTAGAACTCCAGCGATTCTCCCTTCTCTCCCTGATTCCCCACCTTTGGGCTGGAGAATCTGGGAGGGAAGATTTTCACACAGATCGCCAGTGAAGGGCTGACATCACTCCTTCATAAACTAGCTGTTTCTGTGTCAGTCGATTGCAGATTCTCTGTGTGCAGAGAAGATCAGCAGAGAACATGTTCTATGCTGATCTTCTGTTTCATAAACCACTAATGTACTGAAATCAGCAGCGATCCTCAGGATCGCTGCTGATCTCAGTTTCATAAACGGACACCTAAATGTGACATTACAGACCAGTGTGGTGTGCTAAATGTGGCATTAGAGGACAGTTTTACAATAAATGTCACATTATAGACCAGTGGTGTGCTGGACAGTGATACAATATATTTGATATTACAAGACAGCGATGCAATTAATGTGTCATTACAGGACAGTGATACAACAAATTTGACATTACAGGCAGCGATGCAATTAATGTGTCATTACAGAACAGTGCTATACTAAATGTAGCATTATAAAACAGTGATACAAATAAATGTGGTGTTACAGGACAGTGGCACACGAAATGTGGCATTATGGAGCAGTGGTGTGCCAAATGTGGCATTACAGAACAGTGATACAATAAATGTAGTATTGCAGGACAGTAAATGTGGTGTTAAAATACAGTGGTGTGCTAAATGTGGCATTACATAAGAATGATACAATAAATATGGCATTACAGAACAATGGAACACTATATGTATTATTTCAGAATAGTGGCAAAAAAATGTGGCATTATGGAACAATGGCACACTAAATGTAGTTTTACAGAAGAAAGATGTACTAAGTGTGGCATTACAGGACAGTGATACAATAAATGTGGCATTACAGAGCAGCAATGTGCTAAATGTGGTAGTGCAGACCAGTAAAGCTTGGCATTACAGGGCAATTATACACTAACTTGGATTTATACAAAAGTCTTACATGAATATGGCATTACAGATACAATAAATGTGGCATTACAGAACAGTGGTATGCTTAATGTGGGAATGTATTATTATTATATTATCATACAGGATGTGCATTGTGCTTTCCAAAGTTAAGGCAGACATTGCAGTTACAATACAATTTGGCACAAGAGAATTCAGAGGGCCTTGCTCATTAGAGCTTACACTCAAGTTAGAACAATATCATATTATATACAGGGGTGTACTTACCAAAGGCAAACAAGGCATTTGCCTAGGGTGGCATATTTCAGGGGTGCAGCACCACCCTCCTGGAAGAAGGGACGGAAGAAGGGACACATGTGGCTTGCGTGCCAGATGGGATCTTAGAGAGGCTGAGGGCTGCTTGACTCTCGTTCTTGGAGATATCCAGAGCTGTGAAGGTAAGGTGAGTGTCTTTCTCTCTTTTGCTGAGAGGGGAGTGTTCGGTGTATGGGGGTGATGGTAGTAGAAGGCTGTCTCAGGTGGGGCAGGGGTGTTGTTGGTCAATGTCAGGCTCTCTCCAGGGGGTCAAATATTGTGTTGCCTAGGGCAGCACAAAACCTAAATTAACCACTGATTATATATAGACTGTAGACCAATTGTACCCTCTATGTAGCTTCCTAGGGCACTAACACACTAAATGTGAAAGTGCAGAATAATAGCATGTTATCTGTCTCTTCAAAAACCAACGATGGCTTACATAGCATCTGTGGATTGGCACTGTCATAAGATATTCACTATAGCATTCCAGATTCATATCACACAGAATATGATATTTTTGAAATGTTTCTTTACTTGATTGTCTTATAGTGGCACAGGGATAATGGAACACTGGATGTGGCATTACAGTACCATAGAGTGTGGACAGTGGCATGCCAGGGCATTGGCACTCCAAAGGTGGCATTGTAGAATTATTATAGATTGATCATGGCATCCCAAACAATGGCATATTGATGGTGGCATCACAAAGCAGTGGCACACTGATCCAGAATCGCACAGTGACGAATATCCAGTACTAGTTGTACAGATCATGAAATATGCTGGGAGTGAAAGCCAAATGTGTTGTGACAACTGCAGTGCGCTTCAGGCAGTCTGCCCACACCACAGCTATACATGTTATATAAATAGAATCAACAGAATATTGTCATTATTACCCCCAAAAAACCCTCAACACTATTATTCATTTCATACATCTTCGAGATGTAGATTTTGTTTTATCAGAACAGGGGCCCTGTGTCATTTGATTACAACAAATCCTCAACGTAAGGGTTTACATCCTGCACCGCAAAATGAGTTGTTATTCACAGATGAATGAACATATTGAAAAGTCACTAGGTGTTGTCCTAATACAGAAGACAGCTGAAGCTGCGCAGGAAACAGCATGTGACATTGTGAAGCCTCTGCCAACATTACAGGAGACAGGACATTCACAGTCAGCACCTGAGGACAGCCATGGTGTCACTTCAGGAGAAACTGTCCATACACAGATGTGTCACTTTCCCATCATAAAGTCCAGTTGGCATCATCCTTATGACACCTTCATAGCACAGCAGCAGACTGATGGTGGTCACTTTTGTTAAAAAAAAAAAAATTACTGGGTGCATTTAGAGTTATTTTAGAACTTTAGGTAAAAATGCCATCCTTATTAACCCCTTCATGTCCAAGGTCAAAACAAATCTTAAAAGAGAAGTATGGCTAAAGCTTTTTTGGCCATACTTCTCATTGTGGGTCACAAAAGTGCACTTAATTGTGCTCTTCTGCTGTCGGCTGACATCACAGATACGCTCCAGGCTCTGGAAGGATCCTGACAATAAGGATCCCGATTGTTAGTATGAGATTTTAGCTCAGTCTCAGTGACCTGGGAAGCATGCGATTGAACGTGTTTCCAGCACATATTCAGGAGCACATCTATGCAGCACCCAGGAATTATTATTATTATTATACAGTATTTATAAAGCGCCAATAGTTCGCTCAGCGCTGTACATTACAAAGGGGGACAGAACATGTGACAGAACAATACCAATACAATGCAAAACATGAGGGGATCGAGGGCCCTGCTCTTTCGAGCTTACAATCTAGAAGGGACGGGATAGTGGTACAGGAGGAGATAGCTGTGGGGGATGGAGTGGTAGGAAGAGTGGAGGAGGTCGGTCAAGTTAGCAGGGGGTAGGCTTCCCTGAAGAGATGGGTTTTCAGGGTGCGCCTTAAGGAGAGGAGAGTAGGTGATAATCTGATGGGTTGGGGAAGGGAGTTCCAGAGGATGGGTGACACCCTGGAGAAGTCCTGGAGGCGGGCATGGGAGGAGGAGACCAGGGAACTAGAGAGAAGGTCTTGTGAGGAGCGGAGTGTGCGTGCTGGGTGGTACTTGGATATTAGGTCGGTGATGTAGTTCGGGGCAGTATGGTGGACAGCTTTGTACGTCAGTGTTAGGATTTTAAATTTGATCCATTGCGCAATCGAAAGCCAGTGGAGGGATTGGCGGAGTGGTTGGAAAGGTGAATGAGTCTGGCAGCCGTATTCAGGATCGACTGAAGCGGGGATAGCCAGCGGCGAGGCAGGCCAGTGAGGAGGGAGTTGCAGTATAAAGCTTACTTCCTGGATGCCACATATACACTCACTGGCCACTTTATTAGGTATACTTGTTCAATTGCTTAGTGACACAAATTGCTAATCGGCCAATCACATGGCAGCAACTCAATGCATTCAGGCATGTAGACATGGTGAAGATGATTTGCTGAAGTTCAAACCGAGGTTCAGAATGGGGAAGAAAGGGGATTTAAGTGACTTTGAACGTGGCATGGCTGTTGGTGTCAGATAGGCTGGTCTGAGTATTTCAAAAACTGCTGATCTACTGGGATTTTCACACACAACCATCTCTAGGGTTTAAAGAGAATGGTCCGAAAAAGAGAAAATATCCAGTGAGCAGTAGTTGTGTGGACAAAAATGCCTTGTTGAGGTCAGAGGAGAATGGGCAGACTGGTTGCTGCGACATTCAGATGGTAGTGTCAGAATTTGGTGTAAACAACATGAAAGCATGGATCCATCCTGCCTTGTATCGACAGTTCAGGCTGCTGGTGGTAGTGTAATGGTGTGGGGGAGATTTTCTTGGCACTAGCAATGTGTACCTAATGAAGTGGCTGGTGAGTGTATGTGTTATGCACTCATGAAGGGGTTAATAAATAGCTCTGGATGGCATGCCTTGTTTGGCCAATAATGACATTTTTCATAACTAATGTGATCTAGTCGTTGGCCTTACCCCTGATCCTTATCCTTGTTAATAAACTACTCTAATGTATTAAGATTCTTTTTAAAGTTAGTTCACCTTTTTACAATAAATAAAAATGTGAACAAACTCACTACAACAGACTTTTCTGATCCACCTTCCCCCCTGGTCCCCACTGCACTTAACTTCCCTCTCCCCCATGACAGCAGCTGTAAGACCCCATTCACATGAAGCACAGACATACTTCTCAGATGCAGGGCCATCACTTAGGGGCACAGGGATGCACTCATCAGATGTGCCGGCGTCCATTTATTTCTATTGGGGCATACAGCTGCATCCCTGTGCTGGTAAAAAATGGCTGTGTTGTATCATATTGCTTGCAATGGTGAGCAGGCATGGAAAGTCTCTCTAAGCCAGGAGTGCTCAACCTTTTGAAGAGTGAGGGCCACTTAAAGTGGAGTTCCACCCTTTTTTCATGATCCTTGCCACACAATTTTTATTTATTTATTTATTTTTAAATATCTTTTTTTGCTGTCAGTATCCTGCTCTTCCGGTCCGGCCGCCTAGGCGATTTTTTCATTAGGCGATTCCCTAGGACTCTTGGGTAATCACCATTGGTTTTCCAAGGTGCCTTTGGGAAGAATGGTGAAGTCTTGCGGTATTTCTTGACCGGAAGTGACATTATCGGGAGGAATGATTGACAGGTTGCCATAAAGCAATGTGTACTACAGTATAAACAATAAAACTATAAAGGTCCCCCTAGCCTCTTTCAGCCACATCTTGTATATATACATGTATATATTCAGCATGATCTGCACATCATTGCTCTGGACCAGTTTACCTGTAGACTATGCCTGTACAATTTGTGTCAGCATAGCTGCTTGTAGACTCCACCAGAAATGTATGTGACAGGGCAACACTGCAGGAGCACAGCTGAAATCTGCTTGTCACCCCATGACAAGACTTGCCTGAACAAGATCCCCAATGGCAGGATCACTGAGTACTATTCTTCTTCTTATTATAATATAGGATTTATATAGCGCCAACTGTTTGCGCAGCACTGTACAATATCAAGGGAGACGGTACAGTTACAATACATTGAAAAACAAGATGATTAAGAGGGCCCTGCTCATAAAAGCTTACAATCTAATAGATTGTATTCTTTTAATGAAAGCTGCAAAGAAACTCTATCACTTTGCTGATGCAGCACAAACATATATGGAAAGGGCACCTCTGGCTGCAGTGAAGCAAGGAACCTCAAGGGAGTGCAGGTAAGGTAAGTATATGGTGGTCAGGGGATGTCCTTTCCACGACACTGCCATCTTGCCCTGCATAAGTAAGGTGATCGTATCTTTTTAAAGTTTAAATGAGATTTTAGTAAATAGGTTTAAAATACAAAGAATGTACTGAAAGTAATGCAAAAGTGAGCCTAACTTTTTTGTTAACTTACATAAGTCGTTCAAGCATCACATGTTGGTAGAATAACTCTTTATTTATAGCAATTCTTTTTTATTACAGCTAAATAATGAATTCCAAGCAGAAGCAGTATTGTGTTCTTGAAACAGGAGTGCAGGCTATCTGGCATCTGCAGAAGGCTACAGAATGTTTATAGAGATGACACCATTGACAAGAACCACCAATGACAAGATATTGTTTGTCAATGGTGTCGTTGTCATACACATTCTGTAGCCTTCTGTGGGTGTTGGAGAGCCTGCCATCCTATTGCAGATACTCAATGTTGCTTCTGCTTGTAATCCATTATTAACCAGCAATGAAAATGAAAAAGAGTTATCATAGAGGAAGGGTTTCTCTACCAACGTGAAATATGAATGACCTATTTAGGTTGTTTAAAGTGTTATGCCAAATTTGGCATTACTTTCAGTACAGCCCTTGTACATTTATCAGTGATTTTAAGCCCTTGTAAACCTCTAATCCTAATTAATTATTTTAACTGTGTTAATTTACTTGTCTTGTATTATTTGTCTTTCTTATTTCTTTTGATCCTTGCATTTGTTCAAATTATAGTTGTTGGCAAGGTAAATGCTGTTGACTCAGCAAAGAAAAAATAAAAGAGTTGCCTGAAATAGCCAAGGTAAAGAGGCAGTTATGTTCCTTTAGCTGGTGTTTGAATTTTCAAGGCTTCTTATGAGATCCATTAGTGTGGTTTGGAAATGTTGTTTCCTCTTGAGAATCTCAGCTGGTCGAATTTTACATTTGTGTTTTTCTTTTTTTTGGTCCTGTTCATTTTATTATCTATTATACGTTTATCTTTAAAACTGCCTGGGTACAATGAAAGTCAAGGTTCTGAAGACCCAAAACATTGTGTTATAAAAGACTCATCACATGTGACACTTCTGCTTTGTTTCAGCAATATCAGAATGCCTCAAAATTGGAACAGTTTGTGACACGTTTTCTGCTGAAGGAAACACTGAACCAGCTGCAGTCTCTCCAGAACTCATTAGAATGTGCCATGGAAACTACGGAGGAACAGACGCGCCAGGAAAGGTGGGTTTGGGCAAGAATCAAAAAGTACCAGGTCATAGAGCTCACTTCTGTTTATCATCTGGGTTCACATCCACTGCTGCTTGAATTGATTTGTACTATGTGTGTGTAGCACTACCCCCTTAGGAGTTGCTGAAGTTTTGGGTCCCCATATAGTCCTGCACAGTCAGGCAACAAGCATTTTCACATCCACTTGCATGCTGGAGTCAGTAACCAGTCCTTGAGCTTTTTTAAAGTTTTATTAGGGTATTTAAAATTTGAATGGGTTAAGGGGTGTGTGGGATGCCCAATGGAACTAAGAAACAGAGGACAACTTCCTGAACTATGTACAAGTGGTCACAGCAAACAGTCTCTTTTGGATAGCTAGCCAGCGTCTCCTGTGGTAACATCCTAGATGCCAAATACTCTTTATCCAGGTGTTCTGGATAAAGAATCCCTGAGCAGGGGATCCAGTGTCTGCCACATAAATGTTAAAACAGTTCTGGGTGGCTGGCTAAGGTGGCAGTGCCTCCTTCCCTTATCTGGCCCAGGTGGTGATGATCTACGCACTCAGTCCTTCTCCTGTGCTGCTGATGGGTGGCTGCACCAGACCTAACTGGGCCGCTCCTTCCCTGCTGCACAGCTGGTCCTCTCTCAGGGGGCAGTAGGGCATGAAGTCTTGAGTTTTCCTCCTTCCAAGGTCCCTTCCTGGAGGTGAGCCCCTCTCACATCAGGGCTTTCTCCCAGGCTCCTGCTCCTCAGCCTCACATCCTCCTCTTCCACCCGAACTCCTGTCCAACTCTCCTCCAGCTAAGCAGGCTCTCTTACTTTTAAGGGAAGTCCTGACCCCATGCCAAGCTTCCTGTTGGGAATTGGTCAGGATCCCTCAAGAATGCAGACCAGCCACTCCTTACCTCCACCCATTACTTCTAGAATTTTCTCCAAAGTTCTAGGGCAGGGGGAAGCCTCAGAGAGCTGGCCTGCAGAGCCTCTCAGCTCTGACCCAGATTTAACCTCCCTCTGACTGTTACACCTGGGCTGCTACTCAGCTCCTGTCTAACAATTGAAACTAGAGCTCCCCCTAGCTAACTAGGTGGGTGCTACATGTGAAATGTGCACATTTGTTGTTGAAAGTATTAAAACTTTTACATCAATGTCAGTCTGAATACTTATTGAAGATCTTTCATAATAAGAGAGGGAGTGGAAGTGTTGTTCGTAGCAGTTAGTCATATTTCAGTTGTGATCGCTATAGCTCAAACAGTCAAATCAAGCAACTGATCGATTGCTTTGAGGAGGGGGACATTGCTAAAAAACAAGCACAGGAAGAAGGCACACCAGCCTAGTGCATGACTGTGAGACTCTATTGAAACAAAATAAATACCAATATACCAAAAAGGAGCTAGACAAACCACCAGACACATGTCCACCAGCTAGGATGCAGCTTACGCGTTTCCAGGGCTATACCCTCTTCCTCAGAGGAAGAGGACATTTCTGACAATGGTTTGGTTTGACAGTATGGTTTCTCACTTCTTACCTTGGGAAACGGTAGAAGTCACCCTAATCCAAACTTTCCCAACCTTTATAACATGTGGAAACCCTTAAAATAATAACAATAATAATAATATTAATAACTTTCCAGCCTCATTGAACCCCTGGTAATTATTACTTTATCTACAGCTCATGGTACATTAGAGTGATGGTCACTGGCAAGAATACTTTTTACATTTGAGGTCATTGGGAAGGATCCTTCCCTTACAGATAACTAAACATTGATAGTGGTTATTTTTCCAAGAGGTAATAGTGCTCAAGGAACCCCCTAGCAACCTCTAGAGGAACCCTGGCTGAGAAAGGCTGTCTTAACAAAAATAAGTAAGGAGTTGCACCAGTCTCACTGAAGGTCGATGACTTCACTACTTACATGTTGCTGCTTTTTTATGCTGTGATTGAGTACAGCGCCTGTGGAAATAATGAAGCAGACACAACAAAGATGCTCTTCAGGACAGACTCTGTGGCTTAGACAGACAAATTTCAGGGGTGAACTACCTTCCATATCATGTTAATCATCTTCAAAATACTCATTGCTTTGTGAACTGGTAAATTGATAGAGCTATCACAACTTGTGAAGGTACCAAACCATGATTTTCAGCAAGGGGATCTCCCCACTGGAGTACAGTGCTGCAGTCCTTCAGTATCCTCCCTAAAATGAATTAACAAGTACGAAGGATGCTATTAAAGACATTGAAATGTTAGGATTAAATATCCCTTTAAATAGAATAATAATAGAGCCAAACACAGAATATGTTAATATTTGGTATTTTAAAAAGCATCAAGATTGAATATGGCACCATCGTGTAAAGATATATGGTATAGTCAAAATCAACCGACTTTCAGTGGAACTTTGGGCAAAGTAAAAAATTACATAGATGATGCAGTCTGTCAAAAACATTAACACAGCAGTCGTTGTGTTTCAGGGTCATCTATGTAACATAATTTTATTACCTGGTGATCCTGCCAGTATGTAAAAAAAGTGGCAGATAGATGGTTGAGACAAACAATTTTAACAATAACAGGGGTGTTTACAATGGTCAGCTATTATTTATTAAAACCTTTATCCTAAAGGGAAAAAAAACAAATTTTGTGGTAACTGCTTAAAACACCAACTGCTTTACATAAGAATGCTGTGCGTTTCCTGCACCATGTTAGAATACACTGCCCTTATGACCTGCATACAGGTGCTAATGGTATGGTAACAGCACCTCAGAAGCAGATTGTAAATGCAGTGTGTTTGCAGACACCCAATTGGGTGATAACACAGTACCATGCAATTTGGTGTGACATGTTTTTAAAAGGTAGTGCATGCGTTACTTTTCCCATGTTTTGGTGTGAATTGTAGCCCATTCAAATGACTGGGCTGCAAAATCAATCTGCACAGGAATGCACAAAACTCGCTGGGGAATGTGGCACATGTTCATGTGCGATCCTGGTGTGAACTGGCTCTTAAGCTTTAATTTATCAGTCAAGTCCATCTGAATCTGCTAGAACATCTAACACTACCCTCTCTCCACAAGTTGACAGTACTGATCCAAGGGTGTCTAAATTGTTCCTCCATAGATAGGAGGAGTGTAGCCACCATAAAACAGGAGTTATGTTACTGGCTGGATTACCAGGTAAATATAAATGGGAAAAGCCCACAAAATAAACATAAATACAGCAGGTAAGTTGCAATATATACAATTTCTATTTTTGGGTTGAGATACAATTTAAAACTACTAAGAACTTAGCAATTACCCTAATATTTACAACCCCAAAACCCTAAACCTTAAACTAACCCCAACAAGTAATCCTAAACCATAATTTTAACCCTTCTCTTGTCCAACAACCTTATGGTTTATTAGCCTTAATCTCATTACTGATTTTACATTTTTCAGTAATACAGCATGCCAAGAAATCAGCACTGAAAAACAAACCCACATATTTATATCAAATTCAATGGATCTACATCTAAATTTACAGTTAAGAGTTAGCAGAATAGGTCATCAGCTGAAGGATTAGACAGAAAGTAACTGTAACTTGCAGTTTACCAAATTGGTGCGACAATACAAACCAGGTTCAGAATGGCAAAAAGCAAGCATACATAACAGAATAATACAAAACAGATTGTGAAAGATGCACAAACATGGAGTCTTCACACCAATGTCTCTGTGATTCAATCAGAGTAATATGGCTGAATAACAGTCTCCATAACAGCACAGAGTCTATCTGAGAATCACTACTTCAGGAAAACAGATCAGAACGCAAACAGCAATTATCCCCATAAACAGCAATCTTTTCAGTAAAGTTCAGGGTAACCAGTTGGAGGGATCTAAGCCCTAAGACAAAGTTGCCACCCCACAGGAACTAGTATACTCTGTAGTATTTAGAATGGTGCACCCCACAGTAGCTGGGCCTCTCACTTGGCTGCAGACCACATGCCCAGCTACCTCTGCTCCGAGGTGCTAAAGGAGGGAAGATAAGTTCCTCAAGCATGTCCAGGAATCTAGGGAGTTTTGAGAAGGTTCCTCAGTTGTAAGGCAATAACAATAGAATTCAAGGATAAATTTAGGTTTACCCAAGCTAATGCTAATGCTGGAGATCCTCAGACCCCTAATGTTTGTGCATGTTCCAGGTCAGCGATAAAGGAGTCCTGCTGAACAAAAGCAAAACAGGGCGCACTCTCTTCGTGCATTAACTTAGTAAACCAAGATGAAGGGAGTTCGTCTCCCGAAGGGCGTTAGCCTACCTCACCAAGGGTCTACCATCACTTTGGGTTGTCATTATGGACTCTTCGTGTCTTTTTTTATGCCCCTTTGGTTTGTGAGAATGCATTTTATGCTTCATAATAAATTCTTGGTTTACTATGTTAAATGCACAAAGAGAGTGCGTCCTGTTTTGCTTTTGTTCACCAGTATCAAGATTTCCCGATCTTTAAGGGCTGCACCTCTACGAATGACAGTTTCAGTTATCTTAGTCTGCATGAAGATTTGAGCGCTGGTTTCGTTTGTTCATATGAAGGAGTCCTGCACAGCCCTGAAATGTTGCCCACTGTATTTTGTGATTAGTATGCAATAAATTGAATTCCAGGGATGGTAATCTTTACAGCCTGAACCAATGTAATTATTGTATGTATGTGCCATACCTGTGGGATCCCCCTGGAAACTGAAAATCAATGTAGTAGGCACTGCTACTAGTGTGATTGCCAATAGCTTCCACATCCTGTGCTGACTGGCTCCTGCAAGTGACCTCTTATGCTCATAATGCAGCAGGGCAGCCACTTGGCACAGGACCCAGCAGCTAACGGCAATCACTGTAATAGCAGTGCCTGCTACAGTGATTTCCTGCTTCCAGGGGGATCCCACAGGTATGGTACATACATACTTACAGTAGAACTCCAGGCAAAAACCTCTTTACATGTCCTTGTTGCTGATTTCCTACCTTCACTGAATATGTCATCCATTTCCTGGTTCACTCAGTAGTGGCTCTGAAATAGCCTATTCATTTTGAAATCAAACCATTATTTCCCCAGCCACTGCTCTTGGCACATCCCTTCTGTAGTTTGTTCTCCAGGAAGCAGTAACGTAGTTCAGCCCCACTTGCAGTGGTGGGCGGACCGAGACTCTCAGATACATTCAACATGTACAGGCTTAGTGTATCCTCCCATGTTTACTACAATTCCCTGTAGTTGATGGGAATTATAGTTTCCTTTACTGCAGAGAGGGAGGAGAGGATATCATTTAATCCCTGCTGTTACACCTCCTCCTTGGCAAAACAGATGCTGTTATCATTGGAATTACACAGATGTGGTCATGAAAATTCAGTTAGACTTTTCTCCTAAATAGTAAGGATTTTCAAAATTGTATTAACTGTTTAGTGTTTTGTGTAGGGGGTATACTAATGGGTGACTTTTTTTTTACCTATCCCGAGGTTCTTCTTTAAATTGACCCAAGCTGGGCCAATGTAAGTATGTAAAGATTGCTATACCTAAACTTGAGCTTTAATGACTTCACTTTGGTATACTGATGTCATATGTCTGGTCATTGCAGCACCCACAATGGGGAAAGTTCCACTATGGGGTGCAATGGGAATAAGGTACAAGTTTTGTTAAATGCCCTGAATAATACCTTTGTATGTACTAACTTAAAAAAAGTGGCAAGCACCCCAACTTATAACTAGCTTTTGCAGTAAGGTGCACATTTAAGGGCAAAACACATCACAAACAAACAAAGATTTCCCAGCACACTTACCAGCTAGCCTGCAAAAAAATGACCCTGTCTAACAATTCATGTTAAAGACAGAGGGTTGTTTACACACTTGCAAATATATGTGTAAGCTGCAGTGCCCACATCAAGGCTCCTCTGTATACTGCAATCCTAACTATAGTTTTTAGAGTCTCCTAGTTGGAGCACATATAGCAATAGATAGGTTAAGGGCAGGTTTGCCTATAGGAAGCCCAGCCCTCCTTAAAGACACATGGATGCACATGATGCCCAGCAAGAGGGCAATGGAAACTGAAGGCATCCAGCGTGTCCCAGCATCCAATTCAACCAACTGTACAAACAAATGTCTCCCTCCAGGCAACCCTTCCCTTAATCTATCCCCAGCTGTATGTGTTCCAACTTGTAGACTCTGAAAATTATAGAGTTAAGACTGCCACAGACATTGCAGCTTCCACATATATTTGCACATGTGTTCAAACAAAACCCTCTGTTTTTAACCTGACTTGTTAGGGCCAATTTGTTTTTTTCTTTTGCAGGCTAGCTGGTAAGTGTGCTGGCGAATCTTTGTTTGCTTGTGATATGTACTGACTTAGCCCAGTTCTAAGAATGCTTTGTGTTTTAAAAGTGCAGTGATGTAAGTAGGTGGTATTATTGTACATGTACAGAGCACTGTGTACTCCAGCACATCCTATAAAATGTAACTGATACTCACTCTAAGCTTTTTATCTTAACGCACCAGCTAACTGAAAGCTAAGAGACTTGCAATTAAGTAAATGACAACAAAATGTTTCAGCCTGATTAAAAGCAATCATGTATGCTAATGTCACTAGCACTTCATTGTATATGCTAGATTTTGGGGCACCAGCAGGTGCTGCTATGTATTCCAGAGCGTGCTGCTCCTAATACATCAACAAAAAAGGACTATATTAAAATTATACAAATATCCAATACATTCTGGGGACGTTGTGGCTTTGTAGCTTGGAAATGTACATATTTTTAAACCATATATAAATAATATTATATTATATTGATCGTGCATTGACATCATCATATTTTACAGAGGATATTAGCAGATCCAGTATGTACTCAGCAAACTAAGCTAACGACATCTGGGGTCTGAGGTCCCATTCACACTTAGCACATTTTTGTCTGCTGTTTCTTGCATGTGCATTTTTCTGACGACACACAAAAGACAGCCCGTTGATTGCAATGGGTTGCCCTGCACCTGGCAAAGTACTGTAGCTCATGGAGCATTTTGCTTCATCCAAGTTTGCCTGTTTTTGTGGCAAAATGCACTTTTGCTTCCCATATTTGGGGTGCCATTATCAAATGATGGCACAGCAAGCATGACACACGGTGTTTGCGCATTCCAGAAACTCACCCAGAAATGCGCTGAGTTCCTGCAATGTGCAGGCGTGAACTTGAGGCTAGGTTTAAACTATCCCGCATGGTAAAAAGTGTTTTACAGCGCAGGCTAGTGTCAGTACATGTTTGCTTTGCAAAGTGAATTTTCATTTTACAAGGAAATGTTGGCTTACCTTAACGAATACGGTGAAAAGCATTGTTGCAAAGAATATCCAATCACATGAATGATTTTTGCTTGCAGATGATTGGATGATGGAAGTCAGTAGAGCTTCACTCAGCCAATAAGCTCAGAGAAAGTTAACTTAGTTAAAGCAGAGTTCCACTCAAAAGTGGAAGCTCCACTTGTTTGCCTCCTTTCCCCCTCCACTGCCATATCTGGCACCTTTTGGGAGCGAGGGGGAGTGGATACCTGTTTTTGACAGGTACCTGCTCCCACTTCCGGCTCAGTTCGCCGCGACGAAGTAAGCCAGACGTTTGCACCCCCTCCTTCCTCCCGCAGTCTCCTGGGACCCTTCACAGGTCCCAGAAGACTGCCAGACCAATTAGGATGCACAGCGCGAAGCCACAAGCTGTCACAGCCTGGTGCCCACAGTTGTGATGCTGGCGCTGGGAAGAGAAGGGATGGTGCGGGTGAACACATCGCATGACCCCGGGACAGATTTGTGTGTGTTTAATAAAAATCGCAGCTACAGTTTTTGTAGCTGCTGACTTTTAATAAGTACAAAACTGACTGGAACTCTGCTTTAAGAGAACAGCCAATTAGCCTTTAGTAAATCAGCCCCAATGTCATTTGTATACAAACGCAGCTTATGGCTTCACAGTTTTATGATGACATAAAGGTTCAGAATTATTAAAAAACAGTATCCGTGTCATAGACTAACCAGCAGGTACAAGGTTTATATAACATAATATTGCAGCCCCGTCTTTTCAGGACAACCAGCTTGTATATCAGGTAGGCCAGTGTTTCAACAGACTCTTTACATCACATTAAACAAATATAATGTGAACTACACCTCTGAACATTGTGGCATTCATAGATGACCCCCAATGGTGTACATGTGTGTTGTTTATTATAATAAGGTAGAATTAACAACTCTCTTCATGTGAACAAAGAAAAGCTGCATTAACATAAAGGTGGAAACATAACAAATGCTCAGCTTGAAAATCTCCCCACTCATCAATACAACCCCCAGAAAGTGAGAGAACAAAATCTCTGAACACACATTACAATCTCTCATTTGCTTTTTGGCTTGCTGTGTTATTTAGGGTTCTTTATGATAGTTTATGTCTCTTTTAATGTGATTTTTTTAAAGACGTGATTGCATTATCCTAAATTAAAGGCACAATTATATCATAATGGGGAATTAAAGTGGAACATTAGTCAGAAAATTAGGTCCTGCTAGACCACTTCAGGCTTGCCCCTTTTGCAGGAATAAATGTAAAACATTAATAAGTGTCTATACTGTTTAAAATCCAGTAATAAACTGTCTCATCCTGCTCTGTACATGCTCAGTTGCTTTCTATTTTTTGTGCTGAAAATGTAGAGGCTGATCTACTAACAGCCTAAAGATTTACTGCTGCTTAAGGGCTCTGGGCTTCAGCAAAATGGCAGCCTCCAGCAAGAAGAATCAGGGCCAATGTTGGAGGCAATTTGCAGCTCACACTAATTTAGTTAGCATAATTATTAATGTGGAATGTATGTTCCTTGATAAGAAAACATTCATTTTTATCAAGTTATTATGGGTAGAGTTTAAACGTTGAAATGCATATAGGGATGTAAAGTCTATGTAGGGCCCTCCTAGTTTGCTAGGGGGAGCTAGAGTCCTGATTGATAGAGAAGGAGGGCTGAGTAGCAGTCTGGGAGTAATAGCCAGAAGGTCAAATTAAGGTCAGGAGCTGAGAGGCTCTGCAGGCTGGCCCCTCTGGAATTTCCCTCTGCTCTAGGGCTTTGGAGGAAGGCCTAGACACAGTGGGTGGATCTGAGGAGTGACTGGCTTGCATGCTTGAGGGATTCCAGCTAATCCCCACCAGAAGGCTTGGCAGGGGACTGGGACACTCTTAAACGTGTTAGAGCCTGCTCAGCTGCAGGAGAGTTGGAAGGAGAGTTTGGGTGAAAGACAGTGAAGAAGATGTGAGGCTGAAGGCAGGAGGCTGCAAGGAGGTCCAGTGAGAGGGGCCAACCCACAGGCAGTGGAGCTGGAAAGGAAGAAAGCTCAGAGCTTCACTGGCCCCCAGAGCAAGGACCACCTGTGCAGCAGGGAAGGAGCAGCCCAGCTAAAAGTCACCAACCCATCAGCAGTACAGGAGAGGATCTGAGTGTGTACCCCTGCACCCCCTGAGCAAAAAAGGGAAAAAGCATTCTGGTGGGAAACCAGATTCACCATCTATCAGAGACTGTCTATTTCTTAAAGCAACAGGCACCAGAGTTCTTCTAGGGCCTGGAATGGTACATTAAGGAGATGCTGGCTACCTCTCCAACAAATACTGTGTTGCAGAGAAGGCTTGTAAATAATTCCAGGAAGTGGTCTTCAATTTATCAGTTCCTTTGGGCATCCTGTACACCCCTAACCCTATCCCAGTTCAAATCCCCTAAATAAAACAACAAAACCAAAGATAAAGGGCCAATCTTTGACTCTGGATGCAAGCCTGTGTGAAGATACATGTTGACTGGCTGTACAGGACTCTAGGGGGACCTAAATCTTCTAGTGACTCCTAAGGGGGTAGTGCTACATCCATGTGCTGAGTTGCTCAGTATTTTATCCAGATATTTTTGTACTGGGCCAGTCCACATCCCTCCCTGTTGTCTGTAATCTGGTGATCCTGGAACATACCTGCTGGTGATCCTGGAACTACTACTACTACACTGCCCTGTACAATCAAATGGGCCATACTATCCTTCACTCTGTTGGTTATGGGGTATCATCATTTGCTGAAGTCTGCACATTGTGCCATAGCATCTGAGCTGTAGCCTCCTTGGCGGTATTCCCGAGTGTAGCTCGGGGTAAAGTTTCAGTACCACAAGCAGTAACCCCGAGCTACACTCGAGCTTAGCATGGGGCGCTGCTCCGCGATCCCTCGATTACTTAACTTGTCTTGCGCTCCTGCGATGTCCCTCCTACAGTGTCCCCAGCAATGTAATCCGTCGGATGCCGGCATCTGTCATCTGGGTTCCGTCCTCTGCGAGCGTTGAGTCGTACGGGGGATGGAACGGCAGGGAATTTGAAAATGAGAAAAAGTGACATTCACTAAAATCACATAGTAAAACATTACTGTATCAAAGCATTTCACATACATTTTGTCCCGAGTGCTTTGCCCTGTGCCCTGCCTACATTTTTACTGTTCTTTCTGCCTGGAAACTGAGAAACGTCCATGGCGTCCAAAAAGCATCCCTTTAGGTCAAAAGCGGTTTTAGACCAGCTAGAGAACAGCGATAGTAAATCAGAACCACTTGCAGAATTGAGTGATAATGATTCGTGGGGAAATTCGTCATCAGACACTGAAAACGATTTTGCGACTTTGCTCAGTGATGTGCGAACTTGGCGCTATTTTTCAAATTTCAGTGTTTTTGGTTTGATTATATTATTATTTTTTATAATTATTTATTAAATTATAATTTATGATTTCGTGTTTCAAGTTTTATCATACCCGGGATGTTTACTAGACTCTTGTTTGGACAGATTTCAGTGAGTTATTCCTAAAAATTACAGGCCAACAATAAAAAAAATACATATTTCCATGCAAAAAAATGTACTGCTTTGAGCACAGAAATATGGACATAATCAGACCGCTAGGGAGGTTAATGGCAGACTCTGAATAGCACAGACAGACAGCAAAGCAACAAGACAGAAGTCTACCTAGAAGGCTATAAAAAAAAAAGATAGAAGAATCTTATGTGTGCAGCGACTTGCATTTACATATGCATGATCATTTTTTAAACAGAAAGAAAATATTAAACCTTCTAGGGCCATAATCTGACCATATATAGATACATAATTAGACTGTGGCCAATGGACCACCATTGGTCCATATGCTGGTGCCAGGTGATTCCTGGTCAACGATCCTACGATGCTGAAGATAGAGATGTCATTTGTGGTAGTGAGGTGGACAGGCACCTCCAATTTACAGAGGGCTCTGTCATTACTATCATGGACTAGTACGGGATGTCTAAGTGGCCAGTCACCAGTGCTGTCATGTGGGAGGAAGGCGAGTAAGTCACATGGCACTCAAAATAACTGGATATATTTTCTCTGGTGGCTGAAAGGGAGGCCAAGTGATGTTGGAGCTAAGGGAAGGTAATTTTGATCCCACCAGCAGCCTTTAATCTAGGTGAACCTGCATAGGCAAAGCACAGGGTCAGTCTGAACAGTTCTGCAGATTTTATAACTTTTAGAACCACAGGTGTATGGGCTGCTTTTCAACAGTAGCACAGATCTGCTCATGACTTGAATAGCCAGATGGAAGATGCAATATAGCTCTTGTAGGATCACTTCTTCCCACATAATAAGCATGTTGCATGTGTAACAGCTTCGGTATTGTGTACATAGGAGAAAAGAGGACATGCTTTTTGACGTCTATCATTAAAGATGTATGGCTCTATGCTGCCATCAAATCCATCTCCCAAGCACGTCCAAATCAATGTTCTCCTTTTTTTTCTGTCTCTGAGTTAAACTTGTGACATCTGTTTATTTCCAGGCAAGGACCTACAAAGCCACATGTGCTTTCAATTCCATGGACAGGAAAACGATCCAATCGAAGACTTCAGAGAAATAACAGTTTTTCACCTAACAGCCCTCAGTTTAACATTGGTATATTTTTTTTTTTATTAAACACTTTAAAAATGTATAATATACAGGACCTAAATAGCTCCCTTTTGTATGGTAATTATTTAAAAAAAATTTAAAATTTTAAATACAATTACAGTTTTCACATTAAGACAGAAATTCCCCATAAATGTAAAAGTAAATATATTATAAAAATAGTAAATACAGCAATGCAATGTAAGCAAACATGGATATGACATACAAATGTGTGCATGGAAGAAATTTTAACTGTAATCTATTATGTTATGTTAGCTAAGGTTTTAAACACAATTGCTGAATTGCAGGTTCATTGCTGTTTCACAATGGGTCAAATTTGCTTGTATATTAAGTCAACATTTTTAATCTTTAATCTTTATACATATAAAATGCAGCACTGAATATTAAATAATTGAAGGTAAAATATATCACCAGTGCTAACTGGATAATGTAAATCAAACATATATGCAAAAATAGTCAATATATAACTAAGTGGTGTGATGAACAAATATAAATCCATCCAAAAAAATATCAAGGTGACAAAAAAAAAATTCAATGTAGGTGTCCTTGGCACTACAAGACACAGCAGTATCGTGTTCAATTCCAAGCAGGTGCTGTGAAATCCAGTGAAACAGTCCACCACCGCTATGCACTCACCAGAAAGCTACTAGTATAGTAGCAATGATATTGGTCCCTCAAATGGAGACTCAGAATCTTTGACCAAAAGGACTTCTCCTATGGAAGAAAGCTCACCACAGAAGCCCAGAAATTTATATATAGTGTATTACTTTAGTTGTAATGACATGACGTGAAGGAAGTGGCTGTATCCGTGTTGCTGATTTTCCTTTTTACCCGTCGATTGGAGAGCTCTACAGAGAGTCTACTGTTTCCACAGATTAAGGGTTCTCCTCTCCACAGGATGTGGCTGCTTTCTAAATAAAGAAGATATTTAGGAAACCAGCTTTCTAAACAAAACCTGCTTTAGGGGCCAATTTACATCTATGTGTTTTGTTAATAGGCATCCATGCATGTTACGTACATTGATGCATTTTGGTGCCATTCCTTTTGAATAGCACCCCCACACACTAAGGCAATGCATGCCCCAATGCCTGGAAATACATTATAGTGCATTATAAAGAAAAACAATGTGCCAAATGCAATTTTTGAGATGTTTTGGTGCATCAGCAGCCCCTTATTATTCAATGGGCTGCACTAATGGCATGCACATTAACGCAAGACCTTACACACATTAATGCATGTGGGCCCTTTGTCTTTGCACCCCTTTTATTTATCTGATTTAGATTTTAACTTTATTGTATATATGACACAAACATACATTTGCAGTATGGTATAGCCATCCTTCTTTTTGTTGACTGCAGTAGAACCCTTTTTCATATGTATAGGAAATCGTTTTTTTTTAACAAAAATCAGAGAAGTAGTGTATCTGTTGTACTTCCTATAGACCTGCCCACAGTTCATGTAGGATGCAGTAGGGAACTGGTGGATTGTACACCCATGTAATCATAGGAAAATAAGGATCTTCACCAGCACACCTTATGTCGTAATAATATTGTCCTTTATTCACATAAAGCAAACGGGCATCACAGGCGGATGTTCTAGGACCTTGTAGGATTTCTTATGTTCCTTTAACACAAATCAGTACTAGAACATTTGTGGACAGCCTATTGTCATGAAGCAGTATACCAATATTATGCTAGCCTGAGATGGCATTCTAACATGGGGACAATGAGATG
The DNA here is from genome assembly GCF_062004578.1 of Staurois parvus. Lineage (NCBI taxonomy): Eukaryota > Metazoa > Chordata > Amphibia > Anura > Ranidae > Staurois > Staurois parvus. The sequence goes on along the minus strand of NW_028318026.1, from coordinate 2,723,691 downwards.
TCATTATGCTGAAGCCATGTTGGAGTTTCTCAGAAAGTTTATCTTGCTGTTCTCTTGTGTCATGAATGAGAATAATTAGAACCCTCCACAAGCACAGAAAGCACATACATAGCATGATTTCAGCACAACCTCCACTGAGCCTCAGAGACCTGGAGGACATGCATTTGCAGTAGTTCCACTAGTATTACCATACGCCGTTCAAACATTTTAGGTTCGTTACGTAATAAATCCTAACGTCTAAACAAATGTTGAACATAGAGGTACGTGCTAAATCGTAACAGCATTTAAAGAGTTTTCCTGTAGGGCCTCTACACTGAATAGTTATTCCTGTCTACTTAAGAAAGAAATCCTGAATATTTTCCATTCGATTATTTATTTATTCTTCCTGTAGGCTTGTTAGACGAAGACAACCAGTGGATGACCCAGATAAACAGACTTCAGAAACTAATTGATAGGCTGGAAAAAAAGGTACTGAAATTTGTCGTTATTTATTTATTTATTTTGCAAGAGCCAGTCTTCCTTGTTTATATTGAGCTAAAAAAAAAAATAAAAAAACGCTAATGTTAGGTGTGTTTTTAGAGTACGTGCTTGTACTTAAGGCTACAGGCAAACAGCTAAATACAAAGATAAAATTCATATTCAGATAGTACAAGAAATGCAAGAAGAGAGTAACCAGGTTAGCTAAAATAGAATATGAAAAGTATATTGCTACTTGTAAGTAAAAGTTATAATATATACTATTATATAGTAATTGGTCACAAATGGCAGGGAGAAGGCAAATATGTTAAACTCATTTATCTCTTCAGTTTATAAAAATGAAAAAGATGGGTTTGATATTTGGAATAGTAATATTATTAACATTGTAGTGGCTGACAAAACCAGGGCCAAAACAGACTAGAAAAACGTAATGTGATTTAATTGCCAGCAGAAGATGGCTTACACCCATGAGTTTAGCTCTGTTATAGCCAAGCCACTATTTCTAATTGTGAAAGACACATTACTGATTGGAATGGTACTAACAGATTGGTGCAGAGCAAATGTGGTACCAATATTCAAAAAAGGGGTTGAACTGTATACCAACAAACTACAGACCACTCATCCTAACATCGATTGTATGTAAAGTATTTGAGGGAATAGTAAGGGACTAAATTCAAGAATTTGTCTGTAATAAAGGCATCATAAATATTAAAAAGCATGGATTTAATAAAAACCGTTCCTCTTAGACCTAGACCAACCTGTTAACATTCTATGAGTAGGAGAGTAGAAATGTAGATAGTGGAAGGTCAGTGGATGTAGTGTATCTGGTTTTTGCTAAAGCATTTGATGCTGTACCTCATAAGTATTTAATTTAAGAAGTTGTATGTCACAAGTCACAGATCTGGGAATTTGAAATCCCAGCGGCTTTCTCTCCTTTCCTTTCAGGGATGACAGTATGGACTAGATGACTTCTGATTGGTCAGCACCATCATCTCTGCACTGAGAGAAGAGAAAGCCATGGGGAATTCAAATCCCCAGCTTTTCCTTCTGTGCAAGAATGGGATCCATGCACGGAGGTTTCCCACAGCACTCCTTTATGAACTAGGCTATGATAGCCTGGGTTCACACAGGAGCAGTGGGGAAACCACATGTGATTTGGACAGGAATTGCATCACATTCCTGTTCAAATCGCTTGCAATTCTTTGCTGTGCAGTTTGCATCCATACATTTAGTAATGACGAAAATCGAAAAGCAAAGTATTGGTTTCAGGTATTGGGATAATTTTCAAGAGTATGAGTATTCGTGAAAATACTTGGTATTGGAACCGATACCAGTATCAGTATTGGTGCATCTCTAACATATATATATATATATATATATATATATATATATATATATACACTGCTCAAAAAAATTAAAGGAACACTTTGAAAAAACATCAGATCTCAATGGGGAAAAATATCAAGCTGGACATCTATACTGATATGGACTGGGTAATGTGATAGGAACGTAAGGATGCCCCATCGTTTGATGGAAATGAAAATGATCAACCTACAGAGGACTGAATTCAAATACACCCCAAAAATCAAAGTGAAAACATTATGCAGCAGGCTAGTCCATTTTGCTAAAATTTCATTGCAGCAACTCAAAATGGTACTCAGTAGTATGTATGGCTCCCACGTGCTTATATGCATGTCTGTCTTCAGGGCATGCTCCTAATGAGATGACGGATGGTGTCCTGGGGTATTTCCTCCCAGATCTGGACTAGGGCATCACTGAGCTCCTGGACAGTCTGAGGTGCAACCTGGCGTCGTCGGATGGACCAAAACATGATATCTCAGATGTGTTTTATTGGATTTAGGTCAGGCGAGCATGGGGGCCATTCAATGGTATCAGTTCCGTCATCCTCCATGAACTGCCTACATACTCTTGTCACATGAGGCCGGGCATTGTCATGCACCAGCAGGAACCCAGGACCCACTGAACCAGAGTAGGGTCTGACAATGGGTCCAATGATTTCATCCCAAAACCTAATGGCAGTCAGGGTGTCATTATCTAGTCTGTAGAGGTCTGTGCGTCCCTCCATGGATATGTCTCCCCAGACCATCACTGACCCACCACCAAAATGTTCATGTGGAACGATGTTACAGGCAGCATAACATTCTCCACAGCTTCTGCAGACCCTTTCATGCCTGTCATGTGCTCAGGGTGAACCTGCTCTCATCTGTGAAATTCTGGTGTTGAATGGCAAATGACAGTTGAGCTCTATTGTGCCAGGCAGTGAGCACAGGGCCCACTAGAGGATGTCGGGTCCTCAGGTCACTCTCATGAACTCTGTTTCTGATTGTTTGGTCAGAGACATTCACACCAATGGCCTGCTGGAGGACATTTTGTAGGACTCTGGCAGTGCTCATCCTGTTCTTCCTTGCACAAAGGAGCAGAACCTTCTGGCAATGGCACATATTGATGTGCCATCCTGGAGGAGTTGGCCTACCTGTACAACCTCTGTAGGGTCCAGGTATCGCCTCAGGCTACCAGTAGTGACCCTGACCCTTTTCAAATGTAAAACTAGTGAGAAACAGTCAGAAAAACATAAGTAGGGAAAAAAATGTCAGTGGTCTCCACCTGTAAAACCATTCCTGTTTTGGGGGTCATTTCATTGTTGCCCATCTAGTGCACCTGTTGTTAATTTCATTTACACCAATGCAGCTGAAATTGATTAACAACCCCCTCTGATATTTAACTGACAAGATCAATATTCCAGGAATTTAATTGACTTGATGCTATACTCTGATTAAAAAGTGTTTAATTTTTTTTAACAGTGTATTTATTATACAGCATACTCATTTACTAAATGATCTAAGGCTGTAAGTGGTGTACCCCAGGGCTCTATCCCGGGGCAAGTGCTGTTTTAACTTGATTATCAATGATAAAGTTAGATTTAGGAGCTCAATTTCAGTGTTTGCTGATGATACCAAATTATGCAGGGAAATACATTTGACAGAAGATATTGCAACAATATGCAAGACTTTAATAAATTGGGAGTTCAACCCTGAAAAATGTAAAGTTATGTATTTGGGTGCAAACAAATATGCATACAAAATACTGATTGGCGGGGCTCCTCTGGAAGAATCTGTGATGGAAAGACGATTTGGGGCTCCTTGTAGATCAGGCTTAGCTACAGCAAGCAATGTCAAGTTTGCAGAATATTCTCATGCATTAAAAGGGGCATACATTGAAGAGGTAAATTAATAATTCTACCCTTTTACGAAACACTGGTTTGGCCTGAACTTGAATATGCAATTTAATTTTGGCCACACATCCAAGGAAGGATGTCTTTGAACTAGAAAGAGTTCAGTGAAAGGCACCAAAATTTATATGTAGGAAGGAGGACCTCGGCAAAGTGATCGATTTACAGTTAATAACTCTTGAGAAGAGGCAGTTAAGATACAAGATGATCATAATGTACAAATACAGTGCTGTGAAAAAGTATTTGTTCCCTTGCTGATTTTTTATTTTTTGCCACACTTAAATCTCAGCAAACAAATGTTAATATTACACAAAGATAACCCGAGTAAATACAAAATGCAGTTTTTAAATGATAATTTCATTTATTAACAGAAAAAAGCTGTCCAAATCTGCCTGGTCCTATGTGAAAAAGTAATTGCCCCTAAACCTAACAACTGGTTGTGCCACCCTAGGCGGCAACAACTGCAGTCAAGTGTTTGTGATAACTGGCAATGAGCTTTTACATCAATGTGAAGGAATTTTGGCCCTCCCTTCTTTGCAGAATTGTTTCAATTCAGCCACATTGGAGGGTTTTCGAGCATGAACAGCCTGTTTAAAGTCATGCCACAGCATCTCAATTGGATTGAACTCAAGAATTTTACTAGACCACTTCAAAACCTTAATTTTTTTTTTTGAGCCATTCAGAGGTGGACTTGGTGTGTTTCAGATCATTCTCCTGCTGCATAACCCAAGCGCACTTGAGCTTGAGGTCACGATATGGCCAGATATTCTCCATCAGGATTTTCTGATAGAGCACATAATTCATGGTTCCATCAATTATGGCAAGTCATCCAGGTCTTGAAGCTGCACAGCAGCCCCAGACCATTACACTACCATCACCATGTTTGACTGTTGGTATGATTTTTTTTATGAAATGTGTTAGTTTTACGACAGATGTAACAGGACGATGTAGCAGGACGTACACCTTCCAAAACGTTAACTGTTGATGTCTTCCTCAGTGAGCAGCACTATGGGAATTCTTAGAGCCTTATGTTGTATTCACACTCGGAGATTTAGATTCACCAGCAGAATAGCAGCATAATCCCTTAGTTAATGTCCTCACAGTTCATTGAGAACTACAAGCTGCACTGGCTGATGGTACTTGTAGGCATTCATTCACAGGAACCTATGCAGGGAGAGGATCCCCTGCCCACTGTCACAAGGAGGGGGGGATCAGGGGGGAAAAGGCTGCAGATGCTGGAACATGTTACTTTCCACCCTAAAAGTGGGTGGAGCATGTTACATGTTTCAAAGGTGAGTTTATACTTTAAAATTTTTATTAGCATTTTGATTTGGGTGGGAAGGGCAGGAATGGCAATATAGTTAAATAATTAGTCTGGCTGAAAAAAAGACAAAAGTTCATCCAGTTCAACCACTAAAAAAAAAAAGTTATAATCCTTTACCCACAGTTGATCCAGAGGAAGGCAAAAAAAAACAGCAAAGCATGACCCAATTTGCTCCTGCAGGGAAAAAAATTCCTTTCTGATCCCCCGAGAGGCAATCGGATATTCCCTGGATCAACTTTACTTATAAATGTTAGTATCCAGTTATATTCTGTGTATCTAGGAAAGAATGCAGGCCTTTTCTAAAGCAATCCACTGAGCTGGTCAGAACCAACTCTTGAGGGAATCTATTCAACATTTTCACAGCTCTCACTGTGAAGAAACCACTGATGTGGCATACATGTTGATCATATCCCATCTTAATCTCCTCTTCTCAAGAGAGAATAAATTCAGTTCCTCTAATCTTTCCTCATAGCTGAGCTCCTCCATGCCTCTTATCAGTTTGGTTGCCCTTCTCTGTAGTTTCTCCAGTTCTCCAATGTTCCTTTTGTGAATTATTGTCCAAAATTGAACTGCATATTCCAGATGAGGTCTTACTAATGATTTGTACAGGGGTACTATGATATCTCTCTCTCTGGAGTCTATACCTCTTTTAATACAAGAGAGGATTTTGTTCGCTTTAGAAACCACAGCTTGGCATTGCATGCCATTATTAAGCTTGTGATCTACTGGAACTCCCAGATCTTTCTCCACCATTGATATAAACTAAAGAAGAACGCCTGATTTAGCTGAAAAAGCAATACATGACTATGTTGTAAATTTGTGCAAATGCACTGTAAAAACAAGGAAGTCCGCACAACAAAGTGATAAGTTGGATGCATTAGACTATGTGGGATAGAATGGGACTGCATCATGTAAAAGGGGTGAGATCAGTGCTAGACTATCCAAAAAAGATGTTGGAAGTTGCCTATTAGAATACCCCAAAATCTGGGGGCCAAAGGAGACTCTGACAAAGCCATCTGTATATGCATTTTATTTGTGTGGAAAACGTAGTAGCACAGTGAATACTTATAGAAGCAAGTAAATGATATACACAAACAAGAATTCTATAGATAAGCATTGGATGTTATTTTTGCCTGAATATGGTTATCCGATAGGTTTAGCAAAAAAATCATACAACAGCCATCACCTAGGTTCATAAGATTCTTTAAAGTGTTATTAAACCCTCATTTTTTAATCGCTTACTGAGTATGATTTATATTTATCATTTAATTCTTGCCCATGTTACCTGATTCAGGGTGGCTTCTTTCTTGCAACATCCAATGGAGCCACCTTTGCATGCAGAGACTAGAGTTGTGTCTCCCTACACTGAAACACACAGTCCCATAGCCTAGGACAGGGGTCTCCAAACTGCTCAAACAAAGGGCCGGTTTACTGTTCTTCAAACTTTAGGAGGGCTGGATTGTGACCAGTGGAGGTAGAGAATGTTCCGGGCCCAGCATCAGTGAAAATAAACATGGGGTACTATTCCTCCCTTTAATACCCAACATTGGTATTAATGGGAAGAATAATGCCCCATTATCGGTATCAGTGAAATAAAGTGTCCCATTGCTGGTGTCAGTGGAAGGAATAGTACCTCATATCATTGGGAGGAATAGTGCCCCAAGGGTCGGATAAAAGCTAGCAAAGGGCCACATCCAGCCCTCGGGCCGCAGTTTGGAGACCCCTGGCCTAGGATGACAAGGCACTTCCCTGCTCCTCCCTTTCTCTGTCCCATCCCTTCTCCAAGCTAACAGACTGGCTGGAGACTGCACTGCCCTTCGTTAACTATTTCATGTGAAGAATGGAAGTTCAGGAAGGCAGGACTGGTAGAGCAGGAGCCAGCAGTAATGAAAGTTGTAAACAGTAAGAATTATATGAAATAGCTGGGAATGTTTATTTCACTGTGTTCAATATGTTAAACTTAAAAACGCAGAGGGTTTAATACTACTTTAAAGATTCTAAAATCTAAACTCAATTCTTTTCATGATCTTCAAATAAAATGATAATTATTCAGCACTATTCTTGTTTTTGTAAAGGACCTAAAGCTGGAGCCCCTGGAGGAAGAGATCTTAGAAGGAAGCACAAAATCTGTAAGTAATTGATTGTTTTCCAGGCTAAGTGCTAAGACTTCCTCAGTAAAAGCCTGTGAGTGTAGCATTTGCAAGAATCGACAGCACGTTTTTACACTTTTATTTTAACTAAAGTATTTTATGAGCTGTTTTTCATTATATTACAAATTTAAAAGATGAGAAGGTTAGAATATGCTGTAAAAGTGTGCATATTTTATAATAATTGTCAGGGAAAAAGAGCGGACTACAGACTGATCCCTATGGAGCTAATGGCCTCTCAACTACAGCTATCTCTGTATCAAAATGATCTATAAATAAGCATTGTAAAGTATTGTTTTTTTATTTCTAGAATGGATTTTACCAAAGTTTCTGTTCCATCTGAAATGGAGTATCTGTTTATTGTGGAACACATTTGTCACTTAAAGGCTAAGTTCACCTTTTGCACATACATGTTACACCCCTATTTAGGAAGTGTACATAACCCCAGCCCTTCCTCCTGCCACCTGCTGCTGTCACTTTTAAGGGGAAACGCAGGTCAGAATCTCTGCCACTTTTTACTGTTGCCTAAGGTCCCTTGGGGGTGGTTTCCTTTACTTGGGGTGGTTTCCTATGATTTTGTGAAAAAAAAAAATCTTAGTAAAGTAGGGAAGCCAAAAACCTTTTATTGTTGCTTGTGTCCCTGTTTCCTGGAAGTGTGGAGGACATCAAGTGAAGGAGAATTTCCCCACTTATTGGCCAGATGACAACATTGTCAATGAAACAGAAAGCAAGAACTTTGTAACAGCCAAAATGTAAATTCTCAGATTTCAGCACTGCCACACAATTACTTAGTTATGCAACGCTGCACCCAAATGAAATTTGTATCATTTTTTGAGACAGAGCTTCTTTTTGTGATATTTAATCACCACAAGGTTTTTTTTTTAATTTCCTATTTCTCCACCCCCCTTCTCCCCCACCCCTCCCCCCCACACACACACACATTTTTCTTAGTTTCTGTTATAAAATTTTGCAAATAAATAATATTCATAAATTTAGTCCAACATATAGTCTGCTACATTTGTAGAAATAACCCAACCCAAAATATACAGTATATGTGAAAATTGATCAACCTTTATGTGCTGATGTCATGTCTCATTTCTTGAGGCAATAAAATGGCAGGACAGTACAAATATCCCCCAAATGACCAATGCATTTCATAAGAGGTATAGTGAGTTTTTTGAAGTTGCAATTTATTTGTCAACATTTTATGGAAAATAAAGAAATTTCAGAAAAAAGTTCACAATTGTCTTAATTTTACACTTATTTTTTCGAGTTTAGGAGCTTTTGGCATTTTTTTTCCAAAGCTCCTAAACTCAACTCCATAAAAGATAATGTGTCCATGTACACATAGGCTTTTAGCAGAGTTTAGGAGCTGCCTTTAGGTGAGGTTAAACATCCCTCTCCTGAACATGGAAGAATCGTGTTCAGGATAGGAACCGCCGACCACGGGAAAAACGCAAACTGCAGCAAAATCACGGTACTGCGGTTGCCACGTTTTGGCCACGATTTGCGTTTTCCCGTGGCCAGCGGTCAGGGTAGGCTCGTCTACATGGAGCCTAATACTGTTCAAAAGTTTCTTTCATGATACCTTGCTTACTATTGTGATGCTGTGATTTACAACAGCTATCACATGGAGCAGGTCAGGAGATGGTCAAAAAAAGGTTTAGTTCCACTTTAATAGGGATTACCAATCACCTCCTTGTGACCATTCCATTGCTAGTTCCAACGTGTACAACAAATGTTAGGTAGTTTTTATATGCACCAGTTTTACATTCTGCTGTTAAGACTGTGACAAATTAATAAATCGCCATATCGTTAATAAGGAAAGGGAAGGTAAATAAGATCTCTCCAATGTTAGAGTAAATTGTTTTGCACATGTAAGTATTGTGTCACATCTTTGAGACAATTCTGCAATAGAAACAATTCTGTGACAGATTCATATACATTTTGCTGGCACATAAATAAATCTGTCACAAGTTGCACCATTTGTTGATATACAGAGAGATTTATTATAGCTATCTATGACATGCTTCATGAATTTTGCAGCATTTTTTTAAAACCCTTTACATATGTTCTTAATGAGTTCTTCAACCCAAACATATACAGCCCCCTTAGCCCTTCCTATACAGTATATCTTAAGGGGTAGATACATTCTGGGGTATAACACCCTCTCTGAGTTATATAGTGATTCATTTTATATTCCTTTCCAGTTGCTATTATATATTAAAAAAAAAAGGTTTAATAGATGTATTACCCTTTTTACTGTTGTTACATGTCTTGCATGTTTTGCAACAAACAAAATCCTTTCATGTCTCTGAAATCAATTCAGTAACCACCTTCTTGTACTTTAAGGCCTCAATCTAGGCCAGCTTCCAATCTTGCATCATAGGTTCTGGAAATATTTCCTTCCCAGGCAGCAGTCCTGCAAGGCATAAGGCCACTGTTCTCTTCTCACATGCCCCAGGCAGCATGCATGCGAGGGTATGGCAGGATCTAGTATTATCCAAGCAAAGCCTGGGAGGCAAGGACCCTTCTAAGGGGCTCCCCAGATTTTTAGCTCCTTCCCCATCCCACATCACCGGCAATAAACTTCCTTGTGATTGGCCAAAATCCAAATTATTCATAACCGCAAATATTGTTTGTTTTTTCTGTCTTCCGGAGAATGTTCCCCAGCAACAGGCAAAAATAAACACCCTAGACTTAGGGGAAATCCAGCAAATGCAGAAATGGTAACAATCAGAGCTCAGGATGGCTGTAGCCTAGCTGCCCATTAAATTTAGCCTAGTGGCACTCCAGCTTTGATAGAGTACACACAATGACTATGAAAGCCATTGTTGACAACTGACGTGATCACTGTGATTAGTCACAGCATTCACATGGTACTAGGGCCAGCTTTGATAGAGCCATTATATACAAATATAGGTTGCTCCACAAAATTTTATTTGGAATCTCACCCAGCATAGCAATTTGTGAAGCTTATTTGTGGAGGTTCAAAAGAAACTCTGAAACAATTCTAAAAACAACTTAAGACCCCAAATTGGCAATTGGAATTTTGCAATAAATATATAGCACAGAAAAGGACAATTTCTTAGATCTGAGAATTGAAATAAATGATAGGAAAGTTGTAACCAGGATCTTTCAGAAATCCACTAATTGTAATGGTCTAGAAAAGAGTGACCACCATAAAAACTGAATGAATAATGTCACAAAGGTTTCCAAGGATTCTATAGAATTAGATGGAACTGTACAAATGTTGAGGTAGGACAAGAAAATGGCTGAAAGGTTTTATGAAAAAGGTTATAAAAAGAAAATATTAAGGAAGGTTTTTAAAAAGGCTGAGAAGAATGAGATGACTTACTAAAAATAGAGAGAAAACATGTCCAAATGAAAAGGCGAAAACATTCCTTTCAATCCTGACTTTTGAGATGAGATTGAAGGGGTTAATGGGATTTAAAGGCAACTTGGCACATTCTTCAGGAGGATGAGATTCTAAATACATTTCTGATGGTGCAACCTAAATTTGTAGGAATGAAAAAGTACCAGGTAATTGGTTTGGAGACAGAAAAGGATCTTTTTATTGTAAAAAAAGGAAGGGTACCAACAATGAACAAGTGGTAAATCTATTAATCCTATTAATACACAATTAAAAGTATTAATCTATTTATATTATTAATTATTAGTAAGTGGAAAGGAATCTAAAATTAATCAATGTATAGCTAATCAATGTATAACTTGCAACTCAGAGAGGGTGGTATACCTTACAATATATAGGGAGAACTAAGACAGCGTTGAAGAAAATTTTAGGAATATAAAGAAAGGGTAAAAAACCATAGGGGGAATTCACCAAGACTGTGTTCTGGACATTTGTCCCTTGGCACATACTGCTCTAAAAGTACCACTAGGTGAACTATCTATCCCCATCTAACCACATCAACTGTCAACCTCAGGGGCGGACTGACAACTCATGGGGCCCCCGGGCAATAGGGGATCATGGGGCCCCTGTGTCCTTGCCCAAACTCAAAAAAGCCTATGAAAAAGGTACCAGGGGCATCTCATGGGGCCCCCTACTGACACCGGGCCCTCGGGCAGTGCCCAAGTTTCCAAATGGTCAGTCCACCCCTGCTCTCATAGACTTACAGACTGGACATAAACATTTGAGTCTTGTGCACCAGAACTAAATGCCCAGTGGGCAGTGGGCATTGACATCACAGCCCAGCATTGAGACAGCTAACACAACTAACATCCACTATGGAGAATGCTAATCTGAACAAATTTGGTGACTGACTTGGTATTGTTTACTGTGTTTTGAAGAGTATGATGACATGTGCGGAGGTCATTGCTAAGTGCTATTAAAGTGGAGTTCCAGTTAAAAAAATAAATAAATAAAAGTCAGCAGCTACAAAAACTGTAGCTGCTGACTTTTAAAATACAGACACTTACCTGTCCCTTGGCCCAGCGGTGTCCTCACTAAGGCTTGTTTCACCGGCCGTATTCAGTGTGGGCACCCGGCTATGACAGTTTGCGGGTTCACAGTCAGGTGCTCACTGCGCATGCGCGAGAAGCGCTGTGCTTTGTGAAGGGCCCTGTAGTCTTCTGGGACCTGTCACGTGTCCTAGAAGACTACAGGGAGAGAGGGGGGAAGACAGCTTCCGCTTTAAATTCGGGTACCCGCTCCCCAAAGGTGCCAATCCTTAATGGGGAGTGGGGGACAAAGGCTTAAAGCAGAACTTCCTCTTTTGGGTGGAGCTCCACTTTAAGGAAAACCTGTAACTGACAAATAAGAGGAGGAATTAAGTGACATGAAGAAGAAACTATATTTTATTCTTTGTTTTGATTTGGCCTAATAGACATTGTGGGTATTCACTGTTAGGTAGGTTTTTGGATAAATATATTGTGTAAAGCATTAGAATGCTGCAACCAGGCAATCCTCTGGGGGGAAAAACTGTACTGAGATTTCTTTTTTTATACTTGTGTAATGGTTCTTTCCCTTCCCCAGGCTATCCTAACCTAACAAAAATTGCTATGGCTGCTGTCACACTTAGAGATGTATATCAAGCCAAAAACTTTCACTTACTCATACATTAGGGGACACAGGTTGAAGTATTTCTGGTGCATTGGGTTTTGCTGTTGCCTTCAGAAGATTGGATTCTGGCAAATAAACCTGCAGCCCAGTATAACCCTTCCCACTTCTATCATGCCCCAGTTTTTTGCTTGTGTCCTAGGTGAATGGATGTCTTCTCTCCTCTAATAGAAGCTAACAATTTCTTTGAATTATTTCCTTTTTGTCAGGATCATTTTTTTTCTAGCAAGTTTCTACTGTTGCTGCAAGGCTAGAATGAGCTCATATAACAACTTTCCAGATCAGCTAAACCTTGACATAGCTAGGGAGGCCATATCTGGACCCCACTGTGAGGAAGAAGCTGGGCCAGCCTGTAATGTGCCCTTTGAACACTGTGCTCTGCTGATCTGCTCTCGTAGACACTTTGTGTAGTGTGTGAGTTGTTGCAGAGTGGTTTACAGGTGCAGGCACATTGTGCATCCATTTAGTGGAACCCTGCCCTGACTCTCTGTGGAATATGTCCACCACAAGAACAACAGCTGTCTAGATCACTGCTTCTCAATCTTTTTTTAGTTAAGGCACCCTTTAAAACTCTTCCCAATCATGAGGTGCTCCCTTCTAAAATGTAAAAAAAGAAACTAATAGTTTTACATAATGCACATTCACACATGTAGGGCACACAACATTAGCACCTCTGTTTCTCTCCCTCGCTCAGCTAATGTGACCCCAGTGCTGATGGGGAGGGGAGAGGCAAACATGGATTCTGTGCAAGTGCCCAATGTCCCCCTTATCAACTGATGACATCATTGGTTGTTAGAACACCAGTGGCTAGAAGGCTGTAATGGTGCACATAAAATCTGTGGCTTTATTTAACTAAAAGGCGAGCTTGATCCACCCATTGGCTTGTATAGAATTTACTGACAATTTTTAGGCACCCCAGGGTGCCTGGGCATCGTGGTTGAAAAAGGCTGGTCTAGATGGAGCTTATTCCCCCAATCCCCGTCTGGCATTTTCTTGCTCGTGTGCAATGTAGTGTTGCAGGGAATCTTCCAGAACACTGTTGAGTTAAGTTTAGGGCTTTGCCCTTTGAAATGAGCCTAGGGTGTGCTTACTACTGTGTTCTGCTTGTTCCACAGGGATTAATATTTTAGGACTGGCCACAACACTTTCAACCTTGCGTTGGTGGTAGGAACAGAGTGATACGCAATTTTTAAATTTGCCGCCTAATGCCTGCTCCTCTGAGTCTATGCAGGTCAAGTGCATCTGTTGCCCAGGTCCTGTGACTGACTCTGTGTGGCCTTTCCTGTGTTGCCGCTGTGTGCATTCATGCGCCTAGTGCATCTTCCATTATCTCCTCTGCTCTTCACAGCAAATTCAACCCTCGGCTTGTCACAGATGACATTAACCCTTCCTGCAGGACTTAAGATCCATAAACAGTTCCAAGGCAGTTTACAGTGTATCTCTTAAAGGACCTGACACTGATAGACTTTATTGCTGTCCCCTGCTTGAGTTCACTTCTCAGGGTCATCTTAACTGCTTCAGGTTTGGCTCCCTCCTCTGTCTTATCCAGGAAGGAATCCTTTGCAACTATGTGTGAGTTTATTAGAAAGTTTGCAGCCATGTTAGCTGACTCAGAATGCAAGGGGTCGCAAGCATGCCCTCCTCCAGAGCCTGATCTCTGGTTTACCTGGGGCAGCTTCTGCACAGTCAGCTGAGAATGAGAAGGAATGTATTGTATCCTTTTTTGTATGAGTTGGCTCATGAGAAGCATTAGCCTGCTGAAACAACTCCAAACCTTGAGGATACCATTTAGCCCTTATTAACACATGCTTGACTGCGTCAGCTGTTCCAAAGGTTACCAGCCTGGGCTCTCTCAGAAGCCCCAAACCTATTAGAACTTTTCCAGCACACTCAATACTGCAACCTGTTTTGTATATTGATTGGCCTAAGTCAGATAAGGTGTTTACCCTTCCCAAGCATTTTGTTCAGAGGCCCTGTCCAAAGCCTTATTCTCCCTTGCAGGCATCACTCTGCAACCTGCTCTGCGGTCATGTTCCTCTGCCACACCTTAGACATTGGGTCCATGGATAAGTCCCAAGATCCTGGGTCTAAACTAGTGACCTTCTGCCCTCCAGCAGCTGACACTTGTGCAGAACAGGTCTCTTTTTGGCACAAGTGTGAAGGACCCTGAGGTTCAAAAATGTTGTATGGCATCTATAACATCAGGCATTACTTCCTTCCATCCATGAGACTGTCAGGCTTTCCTGCATTGTTGCTTCTTTTCTCATGACTCTGTGGCCTCTGTAGAAATCAAGGATGCCTACTTGTACCTGCCTGATCTACCTAACATTACCAGTTCATTAAAACATATAAATAACAAAAATATAATACATTTATACTTAATATTTTAAGTTTATTATATTTTTGTTATATTTTGTTTGATTTTATTTCATTTTCACTATTTCATGATTGGTGCTACACTTTTATGTTTTTATGACATTTATTTACCGTATTTTCCGGCGTATAAGACGACTGGGCGTATAAGACGACCCCCTATTTTTCCTGTTTAAAATGTAGTGTTTGGGCTATACTCGCCGTATAAGACTACCCCTCTTCCAGTGCACACCAGTGGGAAGAATCGTGCCCCATCATTGGTGTCAGTGGGAGGAATAGTGCTCCATCATTGGTATCAGTGGGAGGAATAGTGCCCCATCATTGGTATCAGTGGGAGGAATAGTGCCCCATCATTGGTGTCAGTGGGAGGAATAGTGCGCCATCATTGGTGTCAGTGGGAGGAATAGTGCCCCATCATTGGTGTCAGTGGGAGGAATAGTGCCCCATCATTGGTGTCAGTGGCAGGAATAGTGCCCCATCATTAGTATCAGTGGCAGGAATAGTGCCCCATCATTGGTGTCAGTGGGAGGAATAGCACACCCCATCATTAGTATCAGTGGCAGGAATAGTGCCCCATCATTGGTGTCAGTGGAAGGAATAGTGTCCCATCATTGGTATCAGTGGGAGGAATAGTGCCCCATCATTGGTATCAGTGGGAGGAATAGTGTCCCATCATTGGTGTCAGTGGGAGGAATAGTGCCCCATCATTGGTATCAGTGGCAGGAATAGTGCCCCATCATTAGTATCATTGGGGGGAATAGCACCCCATCATTGGTGTGAGTGGAATAGTGCCCCATCATTGGTATCAGAAGCAGGAATAGTACCCCATCATTGGTATCAGATGCAGGAATAGTGTCCCATTGTTGGTGTCAGTGGGATGAATAGTGCCCCATCTTTGGTGTCAGTGGGAGGAATAGTATCCCATCATTGGTGTCAGTGGGGGGGGGAGGAATAGTGCCCCATCGTTGGTGTCAGTGGGGGGGAGGAATAGTATCCCATCATTGGTGTCAGTGGGGGGTGGAATAGTGCCCCATCGTTGGTGTCAGTGGGGGGTGGAATAGTGCCCCATCATTGGTGTCAGTGGGGGGGGAGGAATAGTGCCCAATCGTTGGTGTCAGTGGGGGGGGAGGAATAGTGCCCCATCGTTGGTGTCAGTGGGAGGAATAATGCCCCATCATTGGTATCAGTGACACCAATGATGGGACACTATTCCTCCCACTGATACTTGCTGACCCCTGTTCCAGTATGGTGCTGCTGCAGCCAGCATATGTGGTTGCAGCAGCACCTAAGCACGGCACACTTACCTGCATCTTCGCGGGGCCGCTCAGCTCCGCCTCCTCGCCGGTGATTGGCCGCCTGTGTGCCTTTCCTGAGCTACAGTTCTGGCGGCCAATCACCGGTGAGGAGGCGGAGCCGAGCAGCCGCGCGAACATCCAGTGGACGAACCGAAGGAAGGAGCAGCCGCGCTTCCTGGACCGGATCGTCGTGGGACCGGAGCCAGGTAAGAGGCAGCAGCCCCTGCCCACCCCTGTACTTAGTGTCCCTTCTGTTGGAAGGGGGGGCGGCGGCGGCGGCAGCACCGCGCCGCCCCCTTAAAAAGTGTCAGCATGCCGTTACCGGCGTATAAGACGACCCCCGACTTTTGAGAAGATTTTCAAGGGGTAAAAAGTCGTCTTATACGCCGGAAAATACGGTAGGTTTGTATACTACCTATTGGTGTCAGCTGCCTTATACTTCTAGTCAGTCCAGATATTTTTTTTTATATTACCAGTTAAAAGCCCTTCCTTATGGTCTATCCGCTGCACCTCAGATATTTACCAAGGTGCTAGCCCCTTGCATTTGCTCTGTTTTGCTCTCTAGGCACTTCCATAGCGGAAAACCTGGACAATCTCCTATTATGGGAGCAGCTGGCACAGACTCTATCATTCACTATCCAACACTGTTCATACTCTACAGAGGTTCGAGTAGATCCTGAACCTCCTGGAGTTGGCACTGGAATGACTAATCGCTTGGACAATCTAAGTCTTTAGTGTTTTTGATTTTTTTCCTTAAGTGGTTTCTTCCTTTTACCTTATTCAAGACGCTGTTCTCTAACCTCTATGTCTTGTTGCACAACATCCTAAGAAGATTTCCCTCCTGTGTCTACGTGTGGTACATGCTGTTCAAGTCCTGTGTCCCATCTACAATTTCCTTAAGACAGTCTGGCAGTCTCTCTTTTTGTCATTCCATAAGGTGGGGAGAGCCTTCTACTAGTTCCACTACAGGGTTCCACCTTTCCATTTTAAGCTCACTCAACTAGTTCAGTTAGTTATATGATTCTCAGCATCAGGTATCCGATTCTCTGATTTGCAAGGCTGCAACTTTGTCTTCTGTTGACATGTTTGTTATGTTTTACTAAGTGGATGTTCACGTTTCTTCTGATGCCAGCTTCAGTTATATAATTTTAACAAGTGGCCTTGTAGGTGCTTTTGACCTGTTGTTACTTGTTAGCTTTTTATTGCTGTGCTGTGCTGCCCACACCTCAGTTGGGACTGCTTTTGGATGCTCCAATGTACCAGAATTACTTCACCCTGTGTCCCTTAAAGTACAAATAAGAAAACAGGATTTTTTACGCACCATAAAATCCTGTTCTTGGTGTACAGTAGATTCCCTTCTGTCCACATGATCCACTCCAACTATTGATTCACTACAAAACTGTAACATGATGGGAGTGGGAAGAGTTATATTCGGTTGCCTTACTGCCTTGTTTACCAGTGTCCCACCTCTTCAAGACAGCAATATCACCCAATTCATCAGAATTACTTCATCCCACATCCCTTAATATACTCCAAGAAAAGGATTTAATGACAAGCCAAAAATCCTGTTTAATAGTTTTCTGTGGAGTGGGGAAAGATTGAAACTTCAATCGGGTTTCTACTGCTGGGGCTCCGTTGAATAGTTTTCCCTCACTTCCTGTCCTGTTAACAATGTTTTATCATACAGGACGTGAGGAAAAAAATCTGCAACAGTGACACAGAAAGGAATAAAAATCTAGGCTTACCTGGTATCTGGAGTGATCATACCAATTACCCCTCAGGATCCCTTCATTCCAGCACAGGCTTTGTTTGGCAGTACCAAGCCCTGAAGAAGGGAGACATTTTGAACTCTTAAAACTTGATTTTTTATGGTATAAGAGTCTGGACTTTATGGGGGTAATTTACTAAAACTAGAGAAAAATGTGATTACTAAATCTCCCCTTATATGTTCTCTTTTGGAGCTTTTCTACTTCCATACCTAGTCCTTACTTGAACAAAGAGCTGATATTCAGCCACCACTCCTAGGAGAACCAGCACCCCACATCTGTCGTTTACTTCCAGAAGTAAACTTTGTCAGGGAATATAGGCTTCCCATATTCTACTAAATAATAGAAAAGCATTTTAATTTATGCCTGTTTCCCTGTTGCAAATTTTCCCCGTATCCTCTGCTGTCACTGTCAGCTTTTTCTTTTTCTACACTGTACTAATGCTATTTGGATCATAGATAATGTAAAGGTGTGTGTGTGTGTGTGTGTGTGTGTGTGTGTGTGTGTGTGTGTGTGTGTGTGTGTGTGTGTGTGTGTGTGTGTGTGCGTGTGTGTGCGTGTATATATATATTTATATATATTTTTTTTTTCTTTGTATGTGTGTCTATCTATAAATATACTTAAATACTAACCTTTTAAAATATCCTTTCAAAAGAAAACCATACTGTGTGTGTGATCAAGTGCCTACAGAAAGAATTATGGTTTAAATGAAAACATTGTCTGATTCTCCTGCAGTGGCCTTTGTGCGGTATGAATGAATAGCCAAGACCATTAGATGTAAGATATAAACCCTCAGGAGAATGAAAAGTAGCAGGAGATCTCTGACCTTTTCAGAACTTGTGTTCCAGCTGCTTCTCTTTGCTTCACCTTTGATGTTTTGTTCCTTAAATACATTACTGTTCAAATGTCAAAATATTTTTCACCCAAATATCAGACTGCAGTTGTGCTCCGTACTTTGCTAAACTTAAAGTAAATGTGTACTCTGCTAAAATCAAGCTAAATCAACTACTGTCCAGCAGTTACCACGAGATGCCCGCCAGCACCTATCCCTCACCAGTTGTCTGCTGGTAACGTCTGGTACTCCGAAGTATAAGGCTCTTCTGCACACTCTTTCTTACCACCTTCATAACGTTCTAAGTGCCTAAATGCTTAGCCTAAGCAAATTCCAACTTTCCTTAGAAATTTACAGTGCTCTAAATGGTGGATTGTAGGAACTATGGCAGTACTGCGATACAGATTGATTGATTTAATCTTTATAAAAGTTCATTTGAAAAAAAAAAAAAGGAATCTGCTAAACTATGGAAATAAACACTGATTCTGCCAATTTGCATTCAAAAATGGAATATATTATGTGTGTGACTAGCCTTAATTAATAAGTGCACTTTCCCCATGTTAAAATTGTCTAGTACCTTGTATTAGACATAACGTGTTTATTATGAAGAACATAGAACAGTTTAAATATTTTTTGTGTGTTCATTCCCATAAGGCTTTATAGTCAAACTGTAAAACGGAGGTGTGAGTCACAACAAATACTGAATAATCAGCTATACAGGGCAAGCTACTCATTCTATCTGACATTTACTATCTTATTTGTCTCTAAGGGAATTTTATGAAGATATCCTCAAAGAGATAGATGCTGATATAGATATTTGTATTCAGTTCACATGTAAACCCTGGAACCTATAATACTAGAATGTGTTGCCAGCAGCTGTTACAAAAAAAGAATATAAATAATTGAAAGGCCAATCTTGTTTTTACAACATCTCCCAGCTCTTTGGATTTATTATTTATTTGGTTTTATTGCAGTGTTGTCTCTATGATCTTACAGGCTCCCTCTCTGTTCCCCAAGCCATATCTCTGCTGGTTACCAGTAACTGCTGAATGTGGGATGTTTAGAGAAGGTTTACCACTGGGGAGTAAAGTGTATTATCCTGGTGACATAAGGAATGAACTCCGTGTGTTGCCTGTTGCAGAATTATGCCTGAATCAAAATGCAGGGGAAAAGAATAACACATACGATGTATTTAAAGGGTCTATGGGAAAGTGGCAAACATAAACATTAACTGCAGAGGGCCCCAACGCCAAGAAAGCATTGATATCCCTTTGCAAGTGCAGCAGTTGCAACAGTCCTCGTTGCATGGTCATAACTAATAGAGAAAGAATACCATTTTAGGAAGACCAAACTTTTAGTATCTCTTTAGGTGAACAAACATTAGAAGAGAGAATTTGTATGCTTTCCTGGAGCCTTCAAGGTTATTGCACCATTTTGAACTAAATAGCCAAACATTTAGAGGAACTTCCTCTTTTTTTCTGTGCTGCATTTACAGCTCATGTTTAATGATGTAGACCAGAGTTTCTCAACCAGGGTTCCGTGCAATACTAGGGTTCCTCCAGAGATTGCTAGGGGTTCCTTGAGCCATGATCAATTTCTGCCTCTTAGACAAGTTCCCACTGACACCATTGATCTTTTTAGCTATCTGTTAGGGGTTCATTCCCAATGACCACAAATGAAAGAAGCGTTCTTCCAAGCGACTAAATAACTAATGTATCCTGAGCTGTAGTCATAATAATTTTTACAAGGGGTTCCTTTAGACTGGAAAGTTATTCCAAGGGTTCCTTGGACAGTTTCTCAACTAGCACATAAATGGAACTGTAACTAAATACACAAACACTGGGTAACTTTGTGGCTTGAAAGGCAGTGGTAATAATAAAGATAACCTTAACATAGCTTGAATAGAATATGAATGGTATAAACATCTACCACACATCATCTACTAAACGTCATCTACTGTGCTACCACAGTACAGGCCATAATAACAGAAACCCCAAATTGACTACAGACCATGTCCTTTCAGATTTTAAGCTGGATGAAAAATATTTTGTTCAGGTTGGTGGAAAGTTCTAAAAGCTGACTTACGGAAACCTACTTACAGCATAGGGAACCTAGCTGCCACTGTCTCGAGCCTCAGCACCACCAATGATGTCTTAGTTACCAAGGGGAGAAAATAGAAGCAATACTCTTTTTCCAACCTGTGGAATGCTACAAATTGTTG
Source organism: Staurois parvus (assembly GCF_062004578.1). Classification (NCBI taxonomy): domain Eukaryota; kingdom Metazoa; phylum Chordata; class Amphibia; order Anura; family Ranidae; genus Staurois; species Staurois parvus. The sequence continues at coordinate 2,702,926 of NW_028318026.1, read as the reverse complement.
CTATTATTATTATACAGGATTTATTTAGCTCCAATAGTTTGTGCAGTGCTTTACAACATGGCAGACAGTATAGTTACAAAGCAATTCAATATAGGAAGAATCAGAGGGCTCTGCTCATTACAGCTTATAATCTAAAAGGGAGGGTCAAGGGATACAAAAGGCAATAACTTGTTAGGTGGAGGTGGGATATGCTTCTTGAAGACAAGGGTTTTCAGGGATTGCCTAATAGTGGACAGAGTATGAGATAGCCCGACAGATTGGGGTAGGGTGTTCAATAGGGTGGGGGGAGATGACAAGGGAGCTAGAGAGCTGGAGGTCTTGGGAGGAATGAAGAGAACGATTTGGTTGGTATTTTGGGACTAGATTAGTGATGTAGATGGGAGCTGAGCTGTGGATGGCTTTGTAAGTTATTATTAGTTGTATAACTTAATTTGTTGGGTGAGTGGCAGCCAATGAAGGGAATGGCAGAGAGGGGTAGCAGACACTGAACAATTGGTAAGGTGGACAGGTCTGGCAGCAGCATCCATGATGGACTGAAATAGGGATAGCCTATGTAAAGGTAATCCCATGAGGAGGGAGTCGCAGTAGTCGAGACAAGAGATCACCAGAGAATTACTTAGAAGCTTTGTTGTGTCATTTGTTAGAAAGGGGCATATTTTGTAGAAGTTGAGGAGGTGGAGGTAGCAAGCTTTGGATAGTGATTGCATGTGTGGCTGAAAATAGAGTTCAGAGTCCAAGATTACACCTAGCACCCTGGCATGGAGGATGGGTTGATGGTTGTGCCATTGATTTTCACAGAGAAGTCAGGAAAAGTGGCTTGTGAGGGAGGAAATATTATGAGCTTGCTTTTGGATATATTGAGTTTGAGAAAGTAGTGTGACATCCAGACTGATATGTTGGTCAATAAATTAGTTATGCTTGAGGAGACTGATGTTGTGAGCTGAGGGGTAGAGTAATAAATTTGGTTTTCATTGGTGTATAAATGATATTGAAAGCCACAGGAGGCTATGAACTGACACAGTGAAGAGGTGTAGATCAAGAATAGGAGAGGTCTAAGAAAAGAACCTTGGGAGACTTCGAGAGAGAAGGGAAGAGGAGAGGAATTGGAATCGTAAGTGACACTGAAGTTGCGGTGGGATAGGTAGTCATGGAGACCAAAGGAATAACGTTTTTTGAGGAGAATGGGGGTCATCCATATCAAAGGCATCTGAAAGGTTCAGAGGTAGGAGTACAGAATAGTGTCCATTGGTTTTAGCTATTAGTAAATCATTTGTGAGTTTTAGGAGAGCAGTTTCTGTGGAGTGTTGAGGGCGAAATCCAGACTGAAGGGGACCAAGAAGGTCATTCATGAGGAGGTCACTCAGTTGGTTATAGACAAGGTGTTTAAGGAGTTTGTAGGAAAAGGGGAGCAAGGACATGGGGCATAGGCTGTTTAGATTGGTGCACTCCAAGGAAGGCTTTTTAAATATGGGGGTGACTAGTGCATGTTTTAGAGAGTTGGGGAAGATGCCAGAAGAGAGGGAGAGACTGAAGATGTGAGTTAGAGAGTATAGAACAGAGCTAAAGAGTGACCACAGTATTTGAGAGGGAACGGGTCCATGGAGCAGGTGGTTAGGTGGGCATTAGAAGAAGGTTTAGCAACCTCCTCTATTGTAATTTTTTTTTCTATTGGAATTATCCAAGCAAATAATAGATGATAGCAAGAGGCAAGAGAATGTACCCATCAGACACCAATAAAGTGTAACTGAACTCAAAAAGTGAAGACTTGCTATAATATTGGAACATTTAGAAATGTTAAGAATTAAGTATCTTAAAAAAGGTACCTTTTATTTAAAATTCCTCCTGATAATTAGCAGTGTACTTCCTAGTATGTGGTGGTAACGGTGTTGGATTAAACTCTGAGAAGGCCCTTAGCTAGTTGAAACCTTGGGTCCCCCTTGTGGGTTTCTTGTGCATATGCTCTAGTGGGATAACTTTTCGCTAAGTTGTGTGTCTGTCAGCAGTTAGGAGATGACCATTGCTGCTGTACATGGCACGTACATAGGTTCCACCATAATGTTTTACAAATTGACAGCTGAAAGAAGATGAGTTTTAAGAGACAAACTGTAATGTGAACCTGATGTCTGTGGTTTATGTACCTTAAAGTGTTAGTAAACCCACAACAGTAAAATCAGTCTATATATACAGTAAAATATGTTTGCTATACTCACTGCGGAACCGAAACGGGTTAATCCTCTGCATTGTGTAAAAAGGCTGTTTGATCCCTTCTTCTCTGCCCCTCCTCTTGTTGAAATGACCACCTGATACAAACTGAATCCGTAATCACATGCACATGTTCAGTTTGGTGTGTATTGGTAGCGAGGTTTTTTTTTCTTGGGAGAGTGCATGTGATCAGCACAATGCCAATCAGCACTGTCCAGACAGAGGTTCAGGGGCTTCACATCCTCCTAGAGCAGAAAGAAAACTCCTCCTACAAGCTTTAACTAGTGCTCAGCTGAAGTCACAAGACTGCTCTAATTGCTGATGTGAAAAGGTATTTAGCAGTTTATATTTACTAAAATAATTGCATTACTATATTGTGTGTACTGTGGGAGCCAGATATAGTGAATGCAGGGTACTGGGTTTAGTATCACTTTAAGTTGGTATTGGGCACATTACAATAATACAGTATTTTCTCTATAGAGTTTTTGATGTACAGTTTTCACTTCTTTGAATTGATTCCTTTCCTTTTCTTTCTTTCTTTTGTAAACAATTTAAGAGAGCTTAATTGTTTTCTTTCAAGATCAAATAAATATATTTTTAATCAATTGTCATGGGGCCCTTAAATAGCGTGGGGCCCATAGGCCTGTGCCTGCTCTGCCTATTAGGTAATTTGGCACTGAAGGGTGCCTGTGCCTACATCCTCATAGCAGAATATCTGCAGTGTGAACCTAAGGCACTGCTGCCTGTGACCACTAGTCTCAGGAGATTTGAAGTGACATATGCTGATGTCACTTCTCTGCTGCTCAGTGATGTTCTTGCTGGAAGGCATGCCTCTAACAAGATGGTCACCTCTACAAAGAGACACTGTACATGGTAAGTCAGTGACAGGGAAACATCAACTGCTGGGGATGGCAGGTCAAACTGGTGACAAGCCCTTTGCTCTCTACCTGCCTTATCTGAGCACAATTTTCTGAGTTTTAGGTTAAACTAGAGTAAAACAGAAACATGCTACCACCTTGTGCCCTACCCTATGCTTTTTCTCAATAATCAATGCAGATCCCCCATTCATTCACAAACCTCCCCACTCGTAGATATTTGTTAAAGCCCAGTGGAGTTTGACCTGGACCAGCACATGCTCTTTGATTTGCAGAGCCTGTGTGCACAAGACCTTTAGGGGAAAAGATAAAAGAAAAAAGATTGACTACATTACAGAATAAATTAGACTTAGTGTGTTGGCTGTATTACAGAGTTAATTTAAAATCAGTGAGAATGTTGCTGATTCTTCAAGCACCAAAGAATTTCCGGTGCCAAATATATATATATATATATATATATATGTCAGCAAGAGGCATGTAAATTATCTTGGGATCCTTTTATCTTCCATTTGAGTGTGCTCTAACAAACTATGCATGATTAATGGGTCTTTCTTTGTCTGATTGTCAAATTATGTCAATCTCTTTGAATTCTGCAGCACATAATGATTGTTCAGCGTCAGTTGACTGTGCTAATAGAGGAGCTAGAAGAATTTCGCCTTTCTTTGAAACACTACGTAGATTCTGTTTCAGCTCAGTCAGGCTGTCTACAGTAAGTATGTGGTGTAACCCAAGCGCTTGTCTCTTGTTATATGATTCTTTGTATCACAGCCGGGACTGTATACCCCAGTGGTTAGCAGCTATGCTTCGTAGTATTGAGGTGTTAAATTTAAATACACAGGATCCTGTCTACAAATACCTAATATAAATACAAGGTATGTTCATTATCTGTTATGAGTCTGGATCTTTCAGGTCATTGGAAGGAAAACAATTTAGTTTGAGAAGTATTTTAAAGTGTCCCCAATTTCCCTTGGGGCTACACAACAGTATGATAGCTATACATGATAGGAAACCCATAGAAAAATTGTAAGACCCATCCAACTCTTAGGCTAGCCATACATGGATCAAAAGTCGATCGGTTCAGCTGGGACCTTCTGAATTTCCATCAATGTATGGGCAGGCTAATTGTACCCATGTTGATCCAATTTGGGTACAACCAACCTGTCAGATTTTTATACATGCAATCAATGCCAGTGGCTTAAGCCGCTAGCAGTAATCATCATGTTGTGTCAGCTGGGAAGACTCCCCACCATCCTACTCCTCCAGCAAAACAAACAGCTGGATGGGGGAAGCAAGTGATTTTCGAGCAAATCATCTATTGGCTGCCCTAAGCTTCCATTTGAAAAGCACTTCCACAACTGAACAGTTCCAATAAGGGAGAAATAAGATTGTAATTAAGTTAAAGATTTTAAAATAATGGTCCTGCAGAAAAACAGGCACCATAATATGGCCAGGTTATACCTTTAGCTTTACATGTTGACCAGCCATAAGTACCACCAGAGCCCCATCAAAGTGCCTGTGCAAATAAAAACTCTTTGAAAGTTGGAATTTATGCATTCCACATGGTAGCACCCAACCTACACCACTCTGGCACAGATTAGCCAGAATGGGACACATGAAGTAGATAGCGTTTACACATAAATAATTTATCACATACTCAATAGCTGATGTCACTGAAAAAAATAAGTCTGTAAATTGTTTATTGTCTTCGTGTATCTATATATTAGAGCCCAATGGGAATTTCTACTAAAATTTACATAAATTCACAGAAAGAATGGTATATTGGTTTCTGACACCAAAATTTCAGTGATGGTAATTCTCAGAGCAGGCTGTACGACTCTGAAAACAAGTAAAAAAACCCATAAATATACTCATGTGTGGTGACTGCTAACCTTGATCTAATCTCTCTAAATAATTCTTAATGCTTAATTTCCTACAAACATCTAATACTGAAACTTTCTGAACACATGTTGGGCTCTTGGTGATGTATTTCCCTTTACCAGTCTAAATTCTGCTGTACAGGGGACTGGAAAAGGCTTATGACAAGTTGAAATCAGGTACTTACCCTGATTGCAGTAATAAAAAAAAAAATGTTTGAAAGGTTAGTTCACATTAAACAAAAAGCACACTATGCTGTCCAGTTAGGTTATAGCAGCAGAGTGTGCTGAACCTTACTTCCAGCCAGGGCTTGCTTTCATTTCACAAGAATGTAGGCCAAAACCGCAATAAAAAGAAGCCTTTTTAAAATCCTCTATAGCCTGTGATGGCTTCATCTCAAGTTATTGTAGGGACAGAGCAGCTGTTGGAACCAGTCCCCCTAGTGCCACAGGAGGGAGCATCATCTTGTACTTGGTACTTGAGTGTGGTACTCTCTCCTATCACAACCGTTGAGTTCACCAGGAGAGACAAGTGAGAACAGAGTGGTTCTCCAAATGTAGGGTAGTATGCACTGCTTCAGTAAAATCCGAAAGAACCACTTTTTATTCTAAGTGTAATGGCACACAAAATGCCACTCAAAAGCTGTTGTCACCAGAAGAGGAATAGAGGGGAAATCTTCCAATAGGGACACTATTTCTGGAGACCTGTGCACAGGAATAGGAAGTTATGGAAAATCTCCCCAAGGGAACACAGATGGCAAAAAAAACAGGCAGGGGTTATAGTCTTCCTTTACTCAAAATTAAAAAAAAAATTTTGCCTTTTGGTTCTACCTTTAAAAAAACATTTTTAATAGCATTAAACCGTCCACCATCGCAAAAGTTCCCTCAGCTGCACTCTCTGCCTTGCATTCACCCCCCCACTCCATTTTGCATTCTGTAAAATAAAGGAAAGGGACAAGCCTAACAGTGATTATATTTACCAACATCAACCTGAGCGTTCAATATCAGTTTTGGATAGACTAATTAGTGGCAACAATTTCAGTATAATGCTGGCCATAAACATATCAGTTTTTCATGCGCTCAACCATCCAATTCGACTGTTTCAGACATCTGATGAATTAGAACAATAATTTAATACATCATGTATCATATTCATATTCTGAGTACTTCACTTTGAAAATTAAAGTGATCATGCATAAAAAATTTAAAGTGACTTTCAGATCTGAAAAAGCCTCCATATACCAGAATTACGCTCAATTAATCTCTTTCTGTAGTGTGGGTTTTGAACAGTTATTGACTTGCAGGGTACTTAGTAGTAGTTTTGTGTTATCAATTATGTTTTTTGTAGAAGTAATCATGAATATACATATATATATATATATATATATATATATACCTTAGATTGTACGCCCCTTGAGGGTTAGGGACTGATGTGAATGTACAATATATATGTAAAGTGCTGCGTAAACGGACGGCGCTATATAGTACCTGAAATAAATTTTAAAAAATATATATATATGTGATATGTCTAGTGTATACTGAAACGTATGGCTTCATGTATATTAAGACATATGGTCTCATTATCCTGTGGGAAGTTGGGAACCTTTGACCTTTTCATTCTGTGGTGTGGTTCAAACCAGTTTTGACCAGTTTTTCTACAAAGAGTTAGTTGGGGTTTTGATTCATATTGAAGTATGGATCAAGGACTGTCGTTTCCAGAAACTTCAAAAGAAGAAGCAGCAAAACAATTCTGTATTTATCTATTTTTACCTCTTTAAACCAACCTAAGTAAATTCTTTTATTATTATACTTTCAAGTTTGTCTGAAATGATTGTACCATATCAGCATATCTGAAAGATTAAACATAGGAACTTTTAAGTAATAATGCTAACCCCTTATTACACTCCCAATCTTTCATTCAAACCCCACCAAAAAACAGAAGCGGTTGAAACAATGGCAAAAATTTCCAGCATTTAATCAGAATATTGAAAAAAATATTTAATTTAGCAATTGGCTCAATATGTGTGTGAGCAGCACGGGTGATCACTTTTTGTTTTCAGAGTAACATCTTTGTATTCTGTAACACAACTAGCTTCTAATCTTCAGCTTTGCTTTATCTTCTACAGTGTGTCCATTCAGAAACTTTCCAACGAGTCCAGATACATCATTTATGAGTTTTGGGAGAATAGTAATATATGGAAAAAGTAAGTAAAGATGTTAATTCTTTTTTTTGCTAACCATTGTGGTGCACTCAGGCTAGTGTATTCATGAGAACTTTACATTAAGGGACAAATGAACCCCAAATGACTATTTTTGATGACGTTTTGATTTTTGATGAGGGGGAATCATCCAGCAACAAGTTGGCCACTATTACAATGCAATTTATTTATTTAGCTATGGAAGTAAATTTGTAAATAATAATTTTCACTGCAGAGGTACCACCATAAATGTGAAAAAATAAAAAATTACATAGCCTCATATAATTTACCTCAATATTAAAGCTTATTCAAACCCAAAAAAACAAAAATGTAATATATTGAAGCTTACCAGTCCTTAGATGTTGTGGCTGCATTTCCTTTGTCAGGTTTTTTTTCCCTTTTATTTTTATCTGGTAATCCTGCAAATAACATGCTTCTTGATTATGATGTCTACACTCATTCACACCAACTACAGGTCTGCAGTAAATCTTCTAACAATTCTAGCATTGAATTTTACCTTCTCAATTTTTCTGTTCTGCCCCATGCCACAGATTGTTATTACACCCTCAGCATTTGCCATATAGAACAGGGGTGCTTAACCTTTTAAGGAGCACAGGCCACTTAAAGGATAAGTTCACCTTTCATGACATGTTACATGTTGCACCCATATTCAGGGTGTAAAATATAACATATTATGAAAACACAGGCCCCGCTCTCCGCTGATCCCCTGCTTTGACAGGTAGCAGGGGGAATCTTCTCCCCCCTCCAGCAGTCAAATTTTTTAAAAATGTAACGGCGCAGGTTTTTGCCCTCCTGGCCGTGTCGTTCATTCCTCTGTGAATGAGAATCTATATGTCCTGACATCCTTAGCGGCTGTAAGCTTGAAGTTCTCAATGAACTACCTCAGCGCTGTGGAAAGTCATGGTAGTTCATTGAATTTTCCCATCAGTATATCTGCTTGCTCGTACATCCTGTACGGGCAAGCAGATATACTGACAGATCTGACCGCTGGTGCAATTCTTTATGGGCTCCTGCAGCAAAAAAAAAAATATTTATTATTTTTTACTGAAAGGTGAACTTATCCTTTAAATAATTGGTAAACAGTTGCAGGCCAAAATGAAATGGTTCAAAATTTTAATTTTTTTATTTTAAATATTCTAATTCATATTATAAACAACAAATCAGAATCATCATTTTCCGTAGGACAATGCCTGTTGGATGTTTAACCACTGTTTAATCACAATCACAAAAATCTAATTTTTTCATTAACCAGATCACCATTAATCCCACTCTTGTGCTCAGGTGTGACCAGCCAAAGTGTTACGCCTTCACTACGTAAATCAGGCTCTTTGAAGCCATCCCTTGAATTGCCAGAACTAGGACTGTTGACAATCTAAACAACACACAACAGACCAGGGAAGTGCATGCCCTAGTAGTGCAAGAAACCTTATTACGCAAAGATAAAAAGACACATAATGCACTCACATGCTCCCAGAATGACACCAAGCTCATAAAAAAACTGTGAGAATCCACCTTCAGAACCCCGGTATGGATGCCACTAGATGTAATCCACTCAGCTAAAGTCTCCTTTCCCTGTGTCTGTGTGTTAGGAAGGTAAGTGAAGAGTGGAGAGCCAGCTGCAACAGCGACTTCTGTATGAAAGCCTTTGGGATTGCGGAGGACCAGCAATCATTCAGTAGAGCGGCATGCAACCGAAGGCCATGTGGGTTGCCATAGGTTTGATGTTGTGGGCCACATCAGATGGCTTCTTGGGCCATGGTTTGAGAATGCCTGAAAAAGAATAAAGGAAACCTTCTAAAGGGAAGTGAGACTACCTTGAAGTGACCACTGCAGATGGACATAGATTGGAAATCACGTGCTGGGGTCACTGATATAAAAGAGGTTGTTAGTTTATTCACCTTACCAATAACTGTTCTGCATGAATATATCAAGTTAGGTGGCAATATGCTACAGCAGCCTTTTTCAACCAGGGTGCCTTCAGGCTTCTTCAGGGGTGCCTTGGCAATATAAATAAAAATTTCCCAAAAATTGCATACAAGTCATCAGGTGGATCAAGCCTGCCTTTTAGTACACAAAGCCACAGGTTTTCATTGTGTACTTTTAAGACCTTCTAGCTGCCAGCATCCTAACTCCTAAGATGTCATCAGTTGATGAGGAGGATGTCTGGTACCTGCATAGCATCCTTTTTTGCCCCTCCGCTGCCCCTCTCCGTCAGGGCCTAAGGGTCACATAAGCAGAGTGAGGGAGAGTAATTGAGTGAGAAACATTGGAATTCGAGTCAGTACTAGTGGGTACATGTATATTTGCTTTGGAAGAATAAATCATCTCTAACGTTGGGTGTACTACGGGTTTGGATGATGCTGCATTCTGTAACCCTAGTAGAATAGTTTTTTACATTTTAGAATAGGGTGCCTCAAGATTGTCCATTATTTTAAAAGGTGCCTTGAATGAAAAAAGGTTGAGAAACATGGTGCTACAGGAAAAAAACAAATTTATAGAATTATCAACATCAAACTGTTTATTAATCAATGTGATGTCACTTTCAGATTCTAAGTTATAGCCCATCCCTTAATACATACAACACAACCCATCCTCCCATCCCAATTCTGCCTCCATCACACAATTCGATACTTAGGACTTGAGTGACCAGACATAGTGGACTACAGGGTGTTTCTACGCAAATACTGACATAGGCTAGCCATTGACATAAGAGGTGGGCACAATACCGACAGTGATACAACACATTTTGCGGTTGACCTTTCCATAATCATGTACAGAAGAGGAAGCCCCCCCAATCCCTGGCTCAATGCCACAGTGCCTGAAACCTGAGTGACCGATAAACAGGCACAGTTACCTGCTGGTCTATGGAGCTTACTCAAAGCTATGCAAATTCTGACTTTAAGAAAACTCTGTATTTCCATCTTTAGGAGCTGCAAGATGCGCTGATTGATATTAGAACATGAAATATATTATGATGTCATGTGCTGTCATGTAGGCTTTTAGTTTATGGTTTTAGATTTTTTTCTACAAATTTACTATGAATAGTTAATTTTCATATATCAACTAATGAAATGTTTACACAGCCATCTCCAAGCTAATTACAGCAAGACATTTCAGCGGAGCAACGTTGATTTCCTGGAAACACCAGAGCTGATGACTACGATGCTCGTACCTGGTTTGTATAATTATCATCACTGCATTCATGAACAGTATTATATGCTATTGCACAGACTATTGTGATGCCGCTCTGCAGAAATATATGGTTCATGTCTAAACAGCAACCACTGCTGTTAATTCACTTTATCATTTTATTATTCAAAGGCTAAAGTATACATGTTTAAATATATGTGAGCAATATTTTATTAGCTAAGTCAACAAAAGAGAGGTAAAGGCCCACTTCTAAACATCAGATGTTGGAATCTGCCAGAATAGCAACATGGGAGCTGTCACTTCTGTCTACCATGTTGCTTTTTCAGGTACATACCCCAGGGCTGTCAAACATATCCTTTCTTCATTATTTAGGTCAGATTCAGACCTTTGTGGTTCGTTACAGAATTCAGGCTTAAGTGCATTGCAGTAATACAGCTCATTCATTACTATTATTATTATACATTATAATTATACAGGATTTATATAGCTCCAACAGTTTGCTCAGCGCTTTACATTATGGTGGGAGACAATACAGTAACAATATAGTTCAATACAAGAGGGATTTGAGGGCCCTGCTCCTTGGAGCTTACAATCTAGGAGGGAGGGGGTAGTGGTACAAAAGGTAATAACTGTGGGGGATGCAGTGGTTGGAAGAGTAGAGGATTCCAGTATTAGCTGAGGGCGGGGTAGGCTTCCCTGAAGAGATGGGTTTTCAGAGTGCGCCTAAAAGTGAGCAGAGTAGGCGATAGTCTGATAGATTGGGGTAGGTAGTTCCAGAGGATGGGGGAAGCCCTGGAGAAGTCCTGGAGACGAGCATGGGAGGAGGAGACAAGGGAGCTAGAGAGTAGGTCTTGTGAGGAGCAGAGAGTACGGTTTGGGTGATATTTAGAGACAAGATCGGTGATGTAATTTGGGGCAGTGTTATGAACGGCTTTATACGTCAGTGTAAGTGTGAATTTTATCCGTTGGGCAATTGGAAGCCAGTGGAGGGATTGGCAGAGAGAGGTGGCAGATACAGAACGGTTAGAAAGGTGGATGAGTCTGGCAGCAGCATTCATGATAGATTGAAGTGGGGATAGCCTGCGATGAGGTAGGCCAATGAGGAGGGAGTTACAGTAGTCGAGGCGTGATATAAATAAATTAAATTATAGATATTACTAAATACTAATTACACTAAAAGTTATTTTAGGGCATACAAACACAATAAATGACATAATGTTTTGGTGAAATATAAATGATGAGGTTGCACCAAGTCAATAGATACCTAACATGTCAAGGCTTAAATAGAGTGCATCCATGAAATGGCAACAAAGGTCAGTACCATATATTTTCTATAGGAAATGGCTGTAAACCTTAAGGGTTGAGATGAATGGCAAATCTACAGTCACCATGTGTTGTGTTAATGCGCATGTTATCTTGGCACAAGGGTGTGGATCTGGCCTCTGTGTGCTAAGCATTTTAGACACACTGGGGTTGAATATTAAAGGCAAATAGGCTGTTCACTTTTCAAGGGAAGTTGCGCTTTGCAAAAGAATTTTCCTCGTAGCTTAATGAATGAGGTGAAGCTCTGCTGAGGTTCATCATACAATCACATGCAAGCAGAAATACATTTGTTTTTTTTTTTGTTTCTTAATTTTCCCTGCACATGATTGGGTATTCTTTGCAAAGTGAAACTTCACCTTATTCACTAAGTTCTTGGAAAAATTACCCTGGGAAAATCATTTTTGCTCTTTAGTTGCCTTTAGTTAATTACCCCATTTAATGTTTTTTAGGAACACTTCCAGTTTACTCAGATAACAAAATCCAGGTTGCCACAAAAAATGATGTGCACAGGACTTTATTCCAATGCAATATTTTGTGATTCCACCTTTCATGAGAACAATGGATTACCCCATGTCCGTACAATTGAAAGATGGAAAAAAAATGACATGAGTACAAGCCCTAAAAAAAGATTGCTGAGCTGTCAGTTGGTTTTAATAACAGAAGATCTTGATAAGAGTTGAGCTTCATGGTGTAATTCACATGCATTACAAGCTTATACTTTAAATTAGAATTAGCCAATTTAATTAGTGCTCGCGGTGTTATCTCCTGAGTGATTCACCTAGTCCTAGTGTACACTGGAATGTCTGTAATGAAGCCAAGGCTGCTTGTTTCCATAGACAGTCTGTAGTGCTGTGAACATATACTATAAAATTTGGCATTTTGATGAAATATGCATTTGCCAAATATATATACTTGCCTTGAATATATTTGAAAATGCTAATTAATTCATATGCAAGAAGATTTCCCCCCTAATTTCGCTCACTGTAAGATTTTCTATCCCTTTTATTATAGTGTACATTGGGGCAAAAAAAAATTTCTTATGTATTTTATCCCCAATCACTTTGGAAGGATTTCCTCTCACTTTCTGTTTTGGCTATGGGAAAGGAGATTAAGGAAAATCATCCCAATGAGACATGGATTTAAAAAAAAAACTGACAGGAGTTAAAACCCTTCCTTTATTCTATCCAAAATAAAAAAAAGTTTAGCATTTAGTTCTAATTTAAAGCGTATGTACCAATCTTCTCTATGTAAATGTATAGGCAGATCCATGTCCTTTTTCCACATAGCAATGTTCAGTTTTCGTATGGCATGTAGATCAGCCTGGGCATTGTCATATCAGGGGCAAGGGGGTCCCTATTGCTTATGCCGATACAGACTTTTAAAAAGTTGGGTTTCTAGGAATGCCATAGAATGAATGTCACAAGATTGGTGTGTCCCAGCACCGTATGGTGTCTACTTTTTTAAGAAATGAGTCTTAGCATATAAAATATAAGTCCTAGCATTTTATAATTTCTACTCTTTATTAAATGAGTCCTAGCAACTTATGGTGTCCACTATTTAAGAAATGTGTCTTAGCACCTTATTGTGTCTACAGTACTCTTTAGGAAATATATCCTAGCACCTTATGGTCTCTACTCTTTAAGACATGTGTCCTATCATCTTATTAGTAATAAATATGTCCTAGTACCGTATAGTGTCTACTCTTTAGGGAATGTTTCCTAGCACCTTATAGTATCTTAGGGCTCATGTACACTACAGCTGATAAACTGCCATTCAAGAGCTGTCCAGTGTTTTTTTCAGCAGCCCCTGAACTCTCCCTAATGTTTTCCTATGTGTCGATGTACACATAGTCGTTTACAGTCATTTTTTTGAACGCACCAAACCTGCGTTCAGGAGTAGATTTTAGCGGCATTTCAAATGCCAAATGCTTGTAAACACGAAATGTGTCCTAGCACTTTTTAGTGTCTAATCTTTAAGAAATGTGTCCTAGCACTTTTTAGTGTCTAATCTTTAGGAAATGTGTCCTAGCACTTTTTAGTGTCTAATCTTTAGGAAATGTGTCCTAGCACTTTTTAGTGTCTAATCTTTAGGAAATGTGTCCTAGCACTTTTTAGTGTCTAATCTTTAGCAAATGTGTCCTAGCACTTTTTAGTGTCTAATCTTTAGGAAAGGTGTCCTAGCACTTTTTAGTGTCCAATCTTTAAGAAATGTGTCCTAGCACCTTATGTGTCTACTCTTTAAGAAATGCCTAATTATATTGGTATTTTCCTCAGTACATACAATATAATGCCCTGCAGAAAGTGAACCTCATGTAAAATATCCATGCCATCAGTACATTCTGACATCAGAGCATGCTCTCTATGCAGTCTTAGCAATGTCAAACTAAATCCTCCATATCCTTGTGGTAAACCTTACTGACCTTGTACAATATTATTCCCCCTATTTCAGACATCAGTTTATTCAAAAGCAGGCAGCATTTTACTATTTGTCCTTCGCTTGTTATACCACAGACCAAGATACTGTATGTGTGTCCCTAACTATGTTATTCTTTGTATGTCCCCTTACAATCTACCCATCCCTTGGGATTTGTCCTTCAGTCAATTATCTGTTCATTAACTGGTGTCTTTGTCCATGAACATCTACTCATCTAAGTGGAGGTTGGGTGCATTAAACGTAGTATAAAATGTACTTGTGCAGTGTTGTGCATTCACATGGTCACATAAGTCCTTGGTCAGTCCAGTTATCCTTGTAGCTAAAACTAGGAAGAAAATTACCATTTATAATTGATTGTAGAATTTAATAGTCTATTAATTTCTTTTATTCTAACCTGAGTTCCTTGTTTTCCAGCTTCATGGTGGGTTCTCAATAACAACTGAACTTCCATTCACCTGCAGACGTGCTGATATTGTTTGACATAGCATATAAATGAAGAAAACCTAGCATAGGCTCTTTGGTGTATCTATGGGACTGTAACTGGACACAAGTATCATTTGTCCTTTTCATGACGCCTACATACAGTCATTTGTGTCAACTGAAGAAGCTGTCAGCTACGATAAACTGGCATTAACCGATCTTAAGCTGTTTATGGTGTTCAGACACCTTATTATTTATATGTTAGACTAAAATGCGTGCCAATAACCACTCAGTACTTTAACACCTTATCAAATACAAGGCTCAGTTCAGCAAGCTATACAAAATATTATTTATCGTCACAATTGTTATTTTCAACAACCAGAGCCAAAGCCCATACCTGCAAATGACTACTCTTATAGCACATAGCATGTGTTATAGGTTAATGAACTGAGTGCACTGTGTGTTATAATATTGTAAAGAAATGTACACAAGTCAGCTGATTCTGACCATTGTGGATGGCTGGCTGTTTATAAGTGTCCAATGATCTGAGCATTCATACAGACTGCAATGTTCTGTTCATTAAATCTGAACAGTGTTTTGTAATATCTATTGACTATATCCAAACAGTTGAAACACATATGTGTAGGATCATTGTGAGCACATCCAATGACAGCTGTTCTTATTTATTTTGTGCCTGTGACTGCTAATAAATGGATAACTATCACTCTTGAGTATAGATACTGTATACCCATACACAGACAAAAATGATTGTTTAATATTTGAAAGTGTTAGCTGTTTCAATATGTGAAGAGCGTACACCTTTTGGGTATTCAACACGTCACTCTCTGGCTGATACCTGGAAAGCCACAAAGTGGCTACTTCAGAATGGCGTACATGCTACAGGAGGTATGTGTTGATTACCCCAAACCTTTACATACATGTGCTGAACGTTCAATGCATTTTCAGTGAGCATACAGGAATATTTTTATTTTTTTTCTGAAGTGTTTCTCTTAAAGACTGTGGGCAAATTTTTTATTTTCCCATACAATGGGACTGTGCCCACACTGCATAGATTAATTGCTTGTTTTGTCCAGGGTGTAAGGAAAATATATACTTATCTGATCTTTCAATCCTCCGGAAAACAAAACACCCCCAGGTCCAACGGTGGATTGTTTCTGCCTTCCTCGCGTCCACAACTGTGTGATGACATGAGGAACAGTCCATTCATAAGACCACTAACATGTGAGGGGGGGGCAGGAGCGGCGGAGACTGGTCTTCTGCTCGGAGTATTGGTGGATTAGGTAAGTATATCTCTGATCTGCATTCCCCTAGACAAAAACAAGCAGTTAACCCATACAGTGCAGGCACAGCCCCACTACAGAGGGAAATAAAAGTTTTGTCCGGAAGTAATTTTTAATATGACTTTCACTTTGTTTACACGCTTGCATATTTTCATGTATTAAATGTAGAGATGTGTACATCAGCCAATAGAAGTACGGTTGATTAGCTACTACAATTAAGGCCCCCATCGTCGGCTTGGGTGGCCCTGCAAGCAACACCCGGCTCAGCAAAAGTTGATTTAAAAACCAACTGAGCTGGGTAGACAATCATAGGCCAAAATCAGCGATGGGTGCCATGTCTTTCTTAATACAATGTAGAATCTCTAGTGCACAGGCTGAATAGCCTTCAAAAAAGAATATTTACACCCAAAACCAAAAATGTAATATTTTGCAGCTTTAAAGGTAGTGGCTGCTTTTGTTTTCCTTTTTTAAATTTATTTTAACCTGGTGGGCCAGGTCTAGGACAGTAACACAGTTCTTGTCTTGATTCTGGGGAGAGGGTAGTGTTAGATGCACTAGAAGATTAAAGGCGGTCATTCATAGATCAAAATGCAGCTGGTTCAGCAGGGACTGCCTGGGATTTAATCCACGTATGGGTAGGCTAATTGTACCCAAGAATTGGGTACAATCAGCCTGTCAGATTTTTTACATACGATTACTGCTGGTGGCTATAGCCACTCGGTAACCATTGTATTTTGCCGGCCAGGAAGCCCCCCACACACCTGTGGTGGAAGGAAAGAAAGTTAAATCATCTACAGGCTGCCGAACAAATTAAAGTGGAACACCAGCTAACACTTTTTAAGCAGTTACCATAACAGTTTTTTTTTCTTTTGGGATAAAGGTTTTATGTAAATTAATAACAGCTGATAATTGTAAGCACCCGTCAGTGCTAAAACAGTATTAAACCTAAAACCAAACATTTATTGTATTGCAACTTACCAATTATTGTGATGGCTGCATTGGTTTTCTTTTTTAGGCTTTCTTTTATTTTCACCTGGTGATCTGTTGTTTTTCAACAGAACAAGCTCTCTTGCAAATATATCACATAAGAGTGTTGAGACAAACCACTGACTTACCACTGATTTACCACTGACAGGGGTGCTTACAGTGATCAGCTTTTATGCTGTATTCATTTATCCTAAAAGGAAACAAAATGTTGCTGTAACTGCTTGTGCAAATGCAATGTGAGCTGGAGTTTGGCTTCAATTTGTTAGTGTATCTAAATCTGCTAGTGCATCTAACCCTACCTTCCTCCCAGATTAACAATGTTGCTGTCTGATGTGCCCCTGTGCTCCTTCATGCAGAGTGGAAGCACTCTAATATAGGAGGTATATTACTAGCCAAATCACCAAGTGAACAGATTAGACAAATACCTAAAAAAAAGAAAACAAATGGAGTCATCAAAGGACTGGTAAGCTGCAACATATTACATTTTTGGTTTTGGGTTTAATATTGCTTTAAATGGTTTGTCTCAACCCTGTAAGGGCTTGTTCACACCTACCACACTCTCTACCATGCCTCTGAAAAAGAAATCCACGGTGGATTGTTCTTTAGAGGCCAGTACAGCAGAGGCTGCCAGGCATTCAGGAAGTGAAACTGTCCCTTTTTATTTTTCACGGCCAAAGGCTTGTGTGAACGAGGCCTAACTGCACTTTTGCTGAACAGCTTGGTGTCTATTAAAGGAAAATAAAAAATAAAAGACTTACTAAGCAGATCACCAGGTGAAAATAAAAGAAAAAAAAGCCTAAAAAGAAAACTAATGCAGTCACCACATCTAAAGGATTGGTAAGCTGTAGTATATTTTTTTTTTCGTTTTTATTTATTTATTTCAGGTACTTATACAGTGCTGTCAATTTTACACAGCTCTTTAGATATATATTGTACATTCACATCAGTCCCTAACCCTCAAGGGGTGTACAATCTAAGGTCCCTAACTTACATTCATACATACACATACTAGGGCCAATATAGACATGATCCAATTAACCTATCAGCATGTCTTTGGAGTGTGGGAGGAAACCGGAGTACCCAGAGGACACCCACGCAGGCACAGGGAGAACATGCAAACTCCAAGCAGGTGCTGCCATGGTTGGGATTCGAACCAACAACCCTAGTACTGCCAGGCGGAAGTGCTAACCATTTAGCAACTGTGCTATCTGCTTAACAACTGCTGAGATAACAGATCATCCATTGAGGGAATGCGTTGCTTTGATTTGCATGGAGAAGAAGTAAAGCATTGCTAATATGCAGCATTACCATGTGCAGTGCCTTGAAAAAGTATTCATACCCCTTGAAACTTTCCACATTTTGTCATGTTACAATCAAAAACGTAAATTTATTTTATTGGGATTTTATGTGATAGACCAACAGCTTTTGGTTGCAACATGACAAAATGTAGAAAATTTCAAGGGGTATGAATACTTTTTCAAGCACTGTAGGAAGCAAACACATACACACACTGTATTTCAGGGGTGCTCAACTTGTGGCCCTCGACCTCAAAGCAGGGAAGCGCATTCTTGGGGTTGGGAACCCATTGATCGCAATCTGGGCTTGTCGACTTGCCATCTCAGAGCATCAGAGTGCATCGAGCTGGCGCCGGCAAAGGAGGAAGCAGGTGACTGCCGATGGAGAAGGAGCAGCATACCAAGAACACTTCACCTGGGACCTTCCTAGCAGCCTGGAGCCAGACAGCAATGGCAGCAGAAGCTGGAAGAGGAAAGAAGGTTGGTGTATTAAACAACACATACACGGCCCTTTTGTGACAAGCATATTAGCACATATAAAAGGGTTAACAACTATGAGGCTGCTTTCACACTGACTAGCAGGTGCAGCACAGCGGGTTTTCTGCGGGTTAGCTGCACTGAGCCATAGACTGCTATGATATCCTGTGGCTGTGGTGCGCTTTCTGAAATGTACATTATGTTATTCAAAATAGAAAATTCGAAATTGTGAAGCATTTAATTTCATTGTGGTCGTTTACCAAATCACTTAAGTGGCCCTCTTGCCTCAAAACAATGAGCACCCCTGCTGTACTGTATTACAAACTATACATTAATCAATACTGTACATTAGCTGATCTCTTACTGTATGTGTGGATCTAAAAAAACTGGAAAGATGATACACTCCCTTTTTATTTTTAGTTATTCTGTACCTGGCACTTAATGATCAACCACCTCCAGTGTCTGCATATTATGTGAATGTAATGTCAAAAAGAAAAGCTGTACTACTCTTTTATTGGTAAATTGTGTATGAATGTTTGTGGTCAGACACACATGAGCAATTTAGTCAGAAAGGAAAGATCTGGCCTTAATAAATTGGCTTTAAAAAAGAATTGCATTTTTTTGCCAGTAAAAAAAAATTAGCATTTATTATTTTTTTTTCTTGGGAGCCCGCAGACCACTGCACCCGCAATCAAATCATCGGTGCAATGTCAGGCTCCTGCAGCTGTCTGAAGAACAGTTTCTGAATAACAGGAAGAATCAATCACAAAGAAAAATGGAAGAACCAATGAACTACGAGGGTGCTCATTAGCGCCCTCTCAATTCATTGGGAACTGCATACTGTCTGCTGTGGTGGAAGATGGGACTTGTAGTTCATACATTCAAAGATAGCTGTGAATGAATGATGTGGCTGCACATCTCTGCGGTTTATAAATTGTGGCAGTGGATGTGGGGAGAGGATCCCTGGCCTGTTATCACAGTGGAGGATAGGGTGGGGGGCTGCTGCTTTATTAACGTGTCACATGTTACACCTTTAATATGGGGTGTAACATGTTACTAAAGGTGAACTTATCCTTTAATGGAAACCTATACTGAGAAAAGACATGCAGACATGCATTGCTGAACATGGTAGCAATCAAGCAGTCTCTGATTTCAGTCATTTATTTTGTTGACCTGAAAATAAAAGCGCATACAGCTGGTGAAGAACACCTGGGCTGATCATTTCTTTTAGATCAGTGGCTCAGAAACTGCAAATTGCTAGATCAATATGACTGTAAAACAACTAATATTTTTAGAAGTCAGCAATGGCATCCTACATGGTTCTCTCAGTAAAGTCCATGCCCTTATTCTCCTATGATATACACATTTTGGGGACTGCAAATTAAATAAACATGTTCAATGTAGATAGACCCAGCTCCTGAGCAATATTCCAATCGCTGGCAGCAATATTAGGAGCAGGCACATTACTAGCAGAGATGCAATGGGGTTGATTTATAAAGGCAAATATACTGTGCAGTGCAATTGCTCTAGAGCTTAGCAAATAAGGTGAAGCTTCGCTTTGCAAAGAATACCCAATCGTAAGAGAAATAAAAAACAGCATTTTTGCTTACACATGATTGGATGATAGAAATCAGCAGAGCTCACCCTTAGATCTGGAGCAACTGCACCTGAAGTGCACAGGCTATTTGCCTTTAATAAATCAATTCCCCTGCGTATGTCAGGTGCAGGTAACTTATCTACGCACTTTGCTCCTAATAAAGCACAGTAGAAAACAGACCAGTGATAATGCCTACTACTTGAAAAAAGAAAAAGATCTTTGCGCTTAGCCAAATAATGTATATAATAATAATTAAAAAAAAGTAGAATAATGAACTGCTGCTACTAACTCCCTGAATACCAGAATATATAATTACAACACATTAAAAAAGTGCGCTGTTCACTTTAAATGTGATAAATGAATTAATATGGGCAAACTAAACTTCATATATCTTCAAATGATAATTAATCCATATTAAAAACTGTGCAACCTAAAATACATAAAACGTCAAATAATATTTCATATACAGTGCAATGCAGTGCAGAATAAAAGCATGTAAATAAGTCCGCAAATCCACTTTTTTCCTCACATTGGGTCTGGGGACTTATTTACATGCGTTTATTTTGCACTGTATATGAAATATTATATGTATTTTAGGTTGCATGGTTTTTCATATAGATTAATTATCATTTGAAGATATATGAATTTTAGTTTGCACATATTCATTTATCACATTTAAAGTGACCAGCGCACTTTTTTATTGCGTTATGCCTACTACTGACAAAACGTTTTGTATTTTGTTAAAGGATGTGTGCAATAAATACCTGAAAGAATACTATACTGATCAGCAATTGTATTCCAAGAATACCGGTGACAAAGCACTTATTAGGCAGTTGTCTAGTGAATAATGCAGGCCATAGACGGGTCATTTATCGGCCAATTTTTTGTCCGCACGAAAAATCGGCCGATAATCACGACGTTACTAGGGCCAGCCCGTCGGCTGTTTTTCGCGTATCTCCTCATTTATTTTTATCGGTCATGCTGGAAAGGCCACGAAAAACGTCTGTTTTTTCACATAAACGGCCAGTCTATGGCCTGCCTATGTTCTTATTTATTCAATAGTATAACCCAGCGTTTTTCAACCACTGTGCCGCGGCACACTAGTGTGCCGTGAGATATTGTCTGGTGTGCCGTGGGAAAAATTCCAATTTCATCTGTAACATGTGGCTTCGGCTCACAAATAGACCAATCATTAGAATCTAATGATTCAGTGGTCGGCAAGCCGCGGCTCGCGAGCCACATGCGGCTCTTTACCCAGTCTAATGCGGCTCTTCTGTGTGCCGGGCGCCTGCTCCCCTCCCTCCTCTCGGTCGGCCGCTCCCCTGCCTCCTCTCGGTTGGCAGCCCCAAAAGTCCGCGCGGACCTTTTAATCCGGCTTGCGGATGTGGCTGTCAGGATGTGTGTAGGCGGGGCAGCGTGCCGAACGTGAGGGGAGGGGAGCTAGGCTCCTCTCACAGTCCGCCCTGAAGACCCGAACGGCGCGGGAAGACAGCGAGAGGAACGCAAAAGGTAAGTGAATTGACACGGGGGACTTGGCTTACTAGAAGGGGGGGGGGGGAATAGTACTGTGGGGGATGAAATACTATATGAGGGATGAATTACTTTATGAGGGATGAAATACTATATGGGGGGATGAAATACTATATGGGGGATGAATTACTATATCAGGGATGAATTACTATATGAGGGATGAAATACTATATGGGGGGATGAAATACTATATGGGGGGATGAAATACTATATGGGGGGATGAAATACTATATGGGGGGATGAATTACTATATGAGGGATGAAATACTATATGGGGGGATGAAATACTATATGAGGGATGAAATACTATATGGGGGATGAATTACTATATGAGGGATGAATTACTGTATGAGGGATGAAATACTATATGGGGGGATGAAATACTATATGAGGGATGAAATACTATATGAGGGGATGAAATACTATATGGGGGGATGAAATACTATATGGGGGATGAAATACTATATGAGGGATGAAATACTATATGAGGGATGAAATACTATATGAGGGATGAATTACTATATGAGGGATGAAATACTATATGGGGGGATGAAATACTATATGGGGGGATGAAATACTATATGGGGGGATGAAATACTATATGAGGGATGAATTACTATGGGGGATGAATTACTATATGGAGGATGAATTACTATATGGGGGATTAATTACTATGCTTACTATGGGGGAATATTACTATACTTACTATGGATGACACATACACATCATTCATCTACTCTTGGTCCGGCCCCCGGGTCCAATTATAAAATACTTTATTATTTCATAATAAAGTAATTATAAAATAATTTCTTTGTGTTTGATTCCTATTCAAGAGAATTACTTTATATATAGTCAATATAGGCACAGAGGTAAATTTTTTTAACATTTTCTAATGGTGGTGTGCCTCGTGATTTTTTTCATGAAAAAAGTGTGCCTTTGCACAAAAAAGGTTGAAAAACACTGGTATAACCCTCCACCTTCAGACAAAAGCTGGCACTCTATAGTCTGGCTGCTGACATTCTATGACTTGAGATCAGGCAGGGGGGCACTTAAATGAACAATAAGGATGCCTCACTGCACCCACAAATGCCATTCAGTTAGGACCACCATTGAGGTGTATTAAAGTACATATTTAAAAAAAAGAGTATATGATTTACCTTATTATAAAGACAATCAGCAGAAATATCTAGAAGCACATTTTCCACATAACTGGGCGTATTTGCTAAAGCAGTGTAAAGGGAATCAATGCCTTTGACATTTGTGGGCCGTTTTGCATCCAATGGGGCTTAGAACAAGGCCTACAGTTCTCCAGATCACCTTACTGAAACATGTCAAATCCACAAAGGGGGCAGTATGCAAGTCATTAGTACAATAGTTGTCAGGACAGAACCTTGAGAGCAAAACTAAACTTTAAAAAAAAAAATAAAAAATAGTTTCTGCATAGGTCTCTGACCTCTGGTCTTAACCTCATTCTATCCCACTATCAGTACCTATGCATTGAAGCCATAGTAAACCGTGTAATTCTACACCACTCCCCTCTCATGTCATAGTTCTCCAGTAATCACTGGATAGTGACTGTGAAAATTATATATATATATATCAGGTCCCTTTAAGCCAGGCATGCTCAACCTGTGGCCTGCCGTGCCATCTGGTGTGGGTCACAACCTCAAACCTATTATTGTAATTAATAAAAAATGTAGAAAACAGCAGACCAGGGAAGTGTATGTACTAGTGCAATTAAACATACTAAGCAAAGATAAGATGACACATAATGCACTCACATGCTCCTGGAATGACACCAAGCTCATCATACAACTGTGAGAATCCACCTTCAGAACCTCTGTATGGATGCCACTAGATGTAATCCACTCAGGCTAAAAGCTTCTCTACCCATGTCTATTATGAAGGAAAGGATGTGTGAAAAAGGAGGCCACACCCCCAAAACGCATTGTAACTATGGCAATCCGCACAGCCTCCTTCTGATGCACGCTGCTCTACTAGGTCCTCCATAATCCCAGGGGCTCTTATAGACAAGCCGCTATTGCAGCCAGCTCCCCACTTTCTCTTTACTTTGTTTGTCCAGCTATTGCTTTTGAAATTCTGAACCAATTCATTTCATTGTGGCCCACGACTGGTTACCAAATCACTTACAGTAAGTAGCCCGTGCTCTTCAAAATGTTCAGCACCGCTGCTTTAAGCTAACTTTAGCACTTACAAGTCTCTTTACGCAAACCCCAAAACTCAACCTAACCCTTACTCCTCCACCATCATTTAGGACTTGCACCATATTCATTGAGATACATTTTTCCGCATACCACCGCACATGTATGGTGTGAACAGGGCACATAGAAACTGTTTTCTATGAGCCTTGTTTCATTACATACATGTGCGGTGGTGTACAGAAAACGGAGCTCAATGGACATGGTGTAAACAAGAACTTAAAGTTGACCTTTAAAACCTCAAAAAGAATTACTATAATTTTTTTGTTTTCACAAATTGTAAAGCAGCCATTCTCAACCAGGGTTCCTCCAGAGGTTGCTAGGGGTTCCTTCAGCTGTGGTTTGACCTCTAATCTGATGGTGCCTACATAGTTCTGAGTCCAATGCCAATCTGCAGAGCCAGACCAGCCATGCCACCAATAATATCTGGAGGGAATGGGGGATTCTTCACATAGAGACCTGTGTTGAAATTTTCAGGGTTTTTCTGGTGTAGAAAGGTTGAGAAAGGCTGCTGTGAAGTATGCAGATCTCCTGGACCTAGACAATACCAGTAGGGTCTAGCTCAAACAAAGCTAGATTGTATTAATTAAATGTATTGTAAAACAGTTTTATTACAAACTGCTAAATTAAATTAACTGTTAAATTATTATTATACAGGATATATATAGCATCAACAGTTTGCTCAGTGCTTTACAATATAAAGGGAGACAATACAGTGCAATACAAGAGGGAAAGGAGGGCTCTGCTCCTTGGAGCTTACAATCTAGGATAAATGTATTACAAAGTTGTATTAGTCCTGAGCAGGACTTCTGAAAGTTGTATGGCTTGAGGACTACTTTACACCAAGTTAGAGCAGAACATCTGATGCCCATCCAATTCTTAGCTTGTTCAAAGCATTCTGAGGTAGGCAGCAGCTTTCATTTCCTGAATGGCCAAATTGCTTACTGTCCTGCTAGCACCACTCATTGCAAACTTATAGTCCAGAGCTCATCCACTGCAAAAGGGAATCAAGAAATTTTGATATATGTACTTACAAGGATTATATCTGAAATCTCCATGTTTTTACCCCCTGTACAGAAATTAAGAAAAACATAACTTTCCGATACATCGCATTAGAAGAATTCTGAAAATCAATGGAAATAAAATTGGTCATACCTTCACTGCGAATTTGTTTTTCTTTTTAGCTCATTTAGAATGTACAAAATTGTTGAGGGAAGAACACCTTTATCTTTCATGCAGTTGTCAGACTTGCAGTATGTCCTTCTACGGATTGTCTGCGTAGTTAGTATCTATGTAGTTAGTAGTTCAGCTCATCATAGAAGTGATGGTATTTCATATGAACAATGCTGTCCATGATATTTAGAGAAATGTGTGTTATTTTCTTGTGCCAAACCTTAATAAAAATGTTTACTCTTCATTGACTCCTATTCATGTTATTTTATAAGTGTGCTAATCTCTAAATGTAATATGGAATTATTGGGATGAGGGGGGTTCTCCAATGTAAAGGACAAGTCCATTCAAAAGTAGATCATTAAATCCAATATGTATTGCTAGAGAGTTTTTATTTTTTTGGGAGAGTGCATGTGATCAGCACAGGGCCAATCAGCACTGTCCAGGCAGAGGGTTAGGGGTCCTGCAGCCAAGACAATCAGGGGAGAATGAAAACTCCTCCTACAAGCTTTAACCAGTGCTCTGCTGGACACTGATGGAAGTCACAAGACTGCTATGTACTGATGATGAGAAAAGGTATTTAGCAGTTTATATATACTGAAATAATTGCATTGCTGTGTACTGTGGGAGACTAGATATAACTAATGCAGTGTCCTGGGTTTAGTAACACTTTAAATGAATAAGGGGATGTAATAGGTTCCTATGACAGCACAATTATGCCCACCCAGCTGTTCCATGCATAGATGTACATGGAGCACGTAGCACTGTTCTGATCTGTGCTTTGTTTGCTGAGTTTGTGTGGTTGAGAGCTTGAACATCCCCACCACTGTCTGATCACACTGCTTACTAGGAGACAAATTTACCAAGTCTGATTAAAAGGCACAAACAGGAGAGGGGGCAATGACAGACAGTGGACACAGATGAGAGGGGCAGAACATCTGAAGCTTTGCCATCCAATCTGCTGCCCTATGCCTCCTCTGTTCTGTACACATAGGAAAGACTACAGAGCCTAGACCCACTTGCTACTGCATGGAGAGGGACTAAAGGTGCCTACTGTTGTGAATGATGGCAGGCTACAGATTTATTTATTACAAGTACTTATATAGCGCCATCAATTTATGCAGCGCTTTACATATATATTGTAAATCAGTCCCTAACCCTCAAGGGGCGTACAATCTAAGGTCCCTAACTCACATTCATACATACACATACTAGGGCCAATTTAGACAGGATCCAATTAACCTACCAGCATGTCTTTTGAGTGTGGGAGGAAAGCGGAGTACCCGGAGGAAATCCATGCAGGAACAGGAAGAACATGCAAACTCCAGGAAGGTGGTGAGATTCAAATCAACAACCCTAGTACTGCCAGGCTGAAGTGCTAACCATTTAGCCACTGTGCTGCCCACAGATAAGTGCTGTTATTCATGAAAACAAAAGCCAGCAGCTACTACTCTAGTCCCTCTCCCCACAATAGCAGACAGGTTTGGTCTCAGATGACTAAAAGTAGTAGCTGCCAGCTTGTGGTTTTATGAATGATGGCGCTTGTCACCAGCACAGCGTCATTCACCACACAAGGTAGCAGCTATCATTCTAGTCCCTCTCCCTGGAATAGCAGATGGTCGAATCTGGACCTAGTTGCCCGACAGTACTAGCTGCCGGAATGTGTTTTGGGCTTGTTTTCATTAATAACAGTGCAGCTTGATTCACAGCACAAGTGGGCAACTAGCAATCCCTCTCCCAAGATCAACAGGAAGCATTTTACAAGTAAATGTCAGCGTAGGCTGCTGCTGCTAAGTAGGCTCGGGCGATGGGGAGTGGTGTCCACATTTAATATACAGGATCAGTGAGAAGAAGGCTCCTTTCACACCAAGCAAAGTCCGCGCTGCTGAGAAGGGTATCCGTGAGCAGATCTGCTGAATTGGAGACGAACGTGAGGGATGCCAGTCTTTTTACATCTGTGCCTGTTCAGTTTGTGGACATGGGCAGACCCGTAACAGCTCTATGGGCTGTGGGTGGGACTCGTTTGTTAGTTTACATCAGGCTGCCTCCAATCTGTCACTTTTGGTGCCAAGAAGAAAAAAAAACAAAAAAAAAAAAACGCACAGTCTTTAGTTGTTTTTTTTCTGGACCTGGATGGACTCGGAGGTAAAAAGATACATTTGTTTACATGCAACTCTAGAGCTTCCGATCAGGTCCACCTGAAAAACCGACAGATAGATTGGATTGGAAAGCCTGTGTGAAAGGGCCCTTGAAAGGGGACAAAGGCTAGTGTGGTTATGCAATGCCCATAAATTAAGTTCAAAGTGTATTTCCACTTTTGCAGTTTAATTTGAGAAAATCCCACTATACTATATTTTGTGTTCAAAACTTTTTTCTTTCTGTTTTCATTTATTTTGTTGGTTTTATTTTTTTTGTTGCATTAAACAAAATGCTTTAAAATAGCTCTTCACTAGAGGTTACCTTTACCCAAACTAAATTCTTCTCAAAGACAAAATGCAACAAACAAAAAGCATACGCACATAAAAAGTAAATTACACTGAAAATGTAATTCTTTTTTAACTGGAGAGTTTCTTAAACAGTGAAAATAATGTGTCATTCCTTTCTCACAAACATAACTTAAAGTATTAATTCTATTTACATCAAATACACAAATCTAAATTACAAAAATTTAAAACAGCACGCAAAAAGACACACAACAGTGAACATACACCGATTAGCCAAAACATGATGACCACTGACAGGTAAAGTGAAAAACTTTGATTATCTCAGTACAATGGCATCTGAAAGTGGGTAGGATACAGTCAGGTCCATAAATATTGGGACATCGACACAAATCTAACATTTTTGGCTCTATACACCACCAAAATGGATTTGAAATGAAACAAACAAGATGTGCTTTAACTGCAGACTGTCAGCTTTAATTTGAGGGTATTTACATCCAAATCAGGAGAACGGTGTAGGAATTACAACAGTTTGCATATGTGCCTCCCACTTGTTAAGGGACCAAAAGTAATGGGACAATTGTCTTCTCAGCTGTTTCATGGCCAGGTGTGTGTTATTCCCTCATTCTCCCAATTACAATGAACAGATAAAAGGTCCACAGTTCATTTCAAGTGTGCTATTTGCATTTAGAATCTATTGCTGTCAACTCTCAAGATGAGATCCAAAGAGCTGTCACTATCAGTGAAGCAAGCCATCATTAGGCTGAAAAAACAAAACAAACCCATCAGAGAGATAGCAAAAACATTAGGCGTGGCCAAAACAACTGTTTGGAACATTCTTAAAAAGAAGGAACGCACCAGTGAGCTCAGCAACACCAAAAGACCCGGAAGACCACGGAAAACAACTGTGGTAGATGACCGAAGAATTCTTTCCCTGGTGAAGAAAACACCCTTCACAACAGTTGGCCAGATCAAGAACACTCTCCAGGAGGTAGGTGTATGTGTGTCAAAGTCAACAATCAAGAGAAGACTTCACCAGAGTGAATACAGAGGGTTCACCACAAGATGGAAACCATTGGTGAGCCTCAAAAACAGGAAGGCCAGATTAGAGTTTGCCAAACGACATGTAAAAAAGCCTTCACAGTTCTGGAACAACATCCTATGGACAGATGAGACCAAGATCAACATGTACCAGAGTGATGGGAAGAGAAGAATATGGAGAAGGAAAGGAACTGCTCATGATCCTAAGCATACCACCTCATCAGTGAAGCATGGTGGTGGTAGTGTCATGGTGTGGGCATGTATGGCTGCCAATGGAACTGCTTCTCTTGTATTTATTGATGATGTGACTGCTGACAAAAGTAGCAGGATGAATTCTGAAGTGTTTCGGGCAATATTATCTTCTCATATTCAGCCAAATGCTTCACAACTCATTGGACGCCGCTTCACAGTGCAGATGGACAATGACCCACAGCAGACTGCAAAAGCAACCAAAGAGTTTTTTAAGGGAAAGAAGTGTAATGTTCTGCAATGGCCAAGTCAATCACCTGACCTGAATCCGATTGAGCATGCATTTCACTTGCTGAAGACAAAACTGAAGGGAAAATGCCCCAAGAACAAGCAGGAACTGAAGACAGTTGCAGTAGAGGCCTGGCAGAGAATCACCAGGGATGAAACCCAGCGTCTGGTGTTGTCTATGCGTTCCAGACTTCAGGCTTTAGTTGACTGCAAAGGATTTGCAACCAAGTATTAAAAAGTGAAAGTTTGATTTGTGATTATTATTCTGTCCCATTACTTTTGGTGCCTTAACAAGTGGGAGGCACATATGCAAACTGTTGTAATTCCTATACCGGTCACCTGATTTGGATGTAAATACCCTCAAATTAAAGCTGACAGTCTGCAGTTAAAGCACATCTTGTTTGTTTCATATCAAATCCATTGTGGTGGTGTATAGAGCCAAAAATGTTAGAATTGTGTCGATGTCCCAATATTTATGGACCTGACTGTATATTAGGTAGGAAGTGAACATGTTGTCCCTGAAGTTGATGTTTCAAGTAGAAAAATGCTTGGTGCTTCAAGTATAAAAAAAATGGGCAACTGTATAGATTTGAGTGACTAGGGCCAAATTGTAATGGCTAGATGAATGGATCAGAGCAACTACAAAACAGCAGCTCTTGTGGGATGTTCCTGCTCTGCAATGGTCAGGACCTA
This sequence comes from Staurois parvus, assembly GCF_062004578.1. Classification (NCBI taxonomy): domain Eukaryota; kingdom Metazoa; phylum Chordata; class Amphibia; order Anura; family Ranidae; genus Staurois; species Staurois parvus. The sequence continues at coordinate 2,673,203 of NW_028318026.1, read as the reverse complement.
CCAAAGGAAACTGTTGAAACATTGACAGGGTTCATGGGCGGCCAAGGCTCATTGATGCACACAGGGGAAGGCTGGCCCGTATAGTCTGATCCAATAGAAGAGCTACTGTAACTCAAATTGCTGAAAACGTTCATGCTGGTTCCGATAGAAAGGTGTCAGAACATATTGTGCAATGCAGGTTGTTAAGTATAGAACTGCATAGCTGCAGCCTGGTCAGGGTCCCCATGATGACCTGTATTCACAGCCAAGATCACCTACGAGCATCAGAACTGGACCACAGAAGTAATAGAAGAAGGTGGTTTGGAGTTATAAATTCAAGAATAGTATGAGGAACACAACAAGTTTGAGTTGATGACTTGCCATTGAAATTCTCTAGATCTCAATCTATTCGAGCATCTGTGGGATATGCTGGAAATACAAGCCCAATCCATGGAGGGCCCCCTCTTGCCACTTACAGTACATAGAGGATCTGCTACCTATGGCTTGGTGCCAGATCCTACCGCATACCTTCAGAGGTCTAAAAGAGTCCATGCCTTAATGGTCTATGGGGGATGGTCTTATTGTTATGGCTGATTGGTGTAAGAGTAAAAAAATACAGTACCAACTGTTGTTCCCATCCCTGGACCCAGGCCTATGTGACTATTTCTCCAGGCCTATGGTTCTGCTCTGCCATCTGTCTAGTATGGTTTAGACAAGGGAGACAACCATGGGAAATATAACTACTGAAAACATACAAAGTACAAAAATAATTTACAATATACATCATTAAACATAAAAAGACATTAAACAACAGCAATGCTCCATGCAGTATATTCACATAACCACTGTGAGGGGAGAAAAAAAGCAAAACATTCTTCACAGTCATATTACAGTGATAGAATTTCTCTTTATTAGCACTCTGGGCTAAACTGACCAGATTTTATATACAGTGGGTATTCATTTCACAGGTTTCAGCATTTGACCAGATATCCATGTAACCAGCTATTCATGCAGGGACGTTGGTGGATGACCAAGGACCGAACTCGCAGAGGTCACACAGCTAAAAAACAAAGAACAGATCTGTAAATGGTATACATATAAGAAATTACTCAGTTTTAAGAAACTTCATCCAAAATGACAGCAAATGGAAAGGGCTTGCTAGCCACTGACACATTAGGAATTTAAAAGGCTCCTCTCCTGTACCAAAATTGCTTACACTGATTGCACTGCACTCTGTGAGCTCCCCAGAGTTTACATTATAAGCTGCAGAAAGTCAAAGATTCTCATTTTCTGTCTGGAAGACGTCCATCATCTTGTAACCCTCCCCAGCCTTACTTGTCCATGGCTGGCCCTTTCGTTCCCTGAATTTTAGTATTTAATTATGGAGGCTCAGCATATACCTAGGGTGGTCTACATGCAAATATAGTCTGTCTAGGAACACCCACTCCTCCAGACTAGCATCCACCAATCAAGGTATTTTGATATTTACATACCTCCCCCCAAGAGCTAGCCCCCTGCTTGAATATAAAAGGTAGAGTGCTGTGATGTTTTCAAGAAGCTACAGTGGGGATCAAAAGTTTGGACACCCCAGCTAAAAATTTGTATTAATGTGCATAAAGAAGCCAAGGAAAGATGGAAAAATCTCCAAAAGGCATCAAATTACAGATTAGACATTCTTATAATATGTCAACAAAAGTTAGATTTTATTTCCATCATTTACACTTTCAAAATAACCAAAAACAAAAAAATGGCGTCTGCAAAAGTTTGGGCACCCTGCAGAGTTAATATCTTGTACTGCCCCCTTTGGCAAGTATCACAGCTTGTAAACGCTTTTTGTAGCCAGCCAAGAGTCTTTCAATTCTTGTTTGAGGTATCTTTGCCCATTCTTCCTTACAAAAGTCTTCCAGTTCTTTGAGCTTTCTGGGCTGTCTGTCACGCACTGCTCTTTTAAGGTCTATCTATAGATTTTCAATTATGTTGAGGTCAGGAGATTGTGAAGGCCGTGGCAAAACCTTCAGTTTACGCCTCTTGATGTAATCCCCCGTGGATTTCGAGATGTGTTTAGGATCATTATCCATTTGTAGAAGCCATCCTCTCTTTAACTTCAGCTTTTTCACAGATGGCATCAAGTTACCATCCAAAATTTGCTGAAATTTTATTGAATCCATTTTTCCTTCTACTCGTGAGATGTTCCCTGTGCCACTGGCTGCAACACAACTCCAAAGCATGATTGATCCAACCCCATGCTTAACAGTTGGACAGAGGTTCTTTTCATTAAATTCTGTGCCCCTTCTACTCCAAACGTACCTTTGCTCATTCCGGCCAAAAAGTTCAATTTTAACCTCATCGGTCCACAGAACTTGTTTCCAAAATGCATCAGGCTTGTCTATATGTTCATTTGCAAAGTTCAAACAATGATTTTTGTGGTGAGGACGTAGATGAGGTTTTCTTCTGATGATTCTTCCATGAAGACCATATTTGTACAAGTATCTCTTTATAGTGGAATAGTGTACCACAACTCCAGTGTCTGCCAGATCTTTCTGGAGGGATCGTGCAGTCAAACGTGGGTTTTGAATTGTTTTTCTCACAATCCTGTGAGCTGTTCTGTCTGATATTTTTCTTGGTCTTCCAGATCTTGCTTTAACTTCCACTGTTCCTGATGACTGCCATTTCTTAATTACATTCCAAACAGAGGATATAGACATCTGAAAACGCTTTGCTATCTTCTTATAGCCTTCCCCAGCTTTGTGAGCATCAACTATTTTCAGTTTCAGTTTTCTAGACAACTTCTTAGAAGAACCCATGGTGCTGATTGTTGGGGCAAGGTCAGATGAGTCTGGGCATTTAAAACCTTTGAGATTGACATCACCTGGTCTTCCCAGACGATGATTGAGAACAATCCATGACACTGGCAGGTCTCAGCTTTGCAAAGGGGGCAGTGCATGCTATAAATTCTGCAGGGTGCCCAAACTTTTGCAGACGCCATTTTTTTGTTTTTTGTTACTTTGAAAGTGTAAATGATGGAAATAAAATCTAACTTTTGTTGACATATTATAAGAATGTCTAATCTGTAATTTGATGCCTTTTGGAGATCTTTCCATCTTTCCTTGGCTTCTTTATGCACATTAATACAAATTTTTAGCTGGGGTGCCCAAATTTTCGATCCCCACTGTATGTGCAGCACCATCCATAATCTACCTGCACTGCACAGAGAGCTGATATCACTGGGTACAAATATTGTATGCAATTAAAATGTAAAGCTTTTGTTTAAAAATGTCATAAAGGGAGTGAAGAAAATTTTATTTTTTCTACATACTTGTCTGTAAAATCCATTTCTTGGAGTACATCACAGGACACAGAGCAGGCTATTCATGACTATGTAGGTTATAGGCCACCTATAGGTGAATGGACACTGACCGACCAATAAGAGAGGAGGTCCCCCCTATATAACCCCTCCTATACAGAAGTACCTCAGTTTTTGTAGCAAGCAATGACATTCCAGAAAGAGGGGGGACCTCTGTGTCCTGTGATGTACTCCAAGAAGTGGATTTTACTGGTAAGTACGTAGAAAAAAAACAAAAACAAATTTTCTTTATTGTACATCACAAGAACAGGCTATTCATGATTATGTGGGATGTCCCAAAGCAATAAGAAATTTGCAGGTGGGGTGACACAGTGATCGCGACCATCAATAATCCCTCATGACCTATTTAGCTGTCCCTGGGTAAAACACTGTTTTAGGGTGATATTTATTGCATTTCCAATCAGGGGTGTGGTACCAGTAAAACCTTTTTACAAGGATCTGGAGATATACTGTCTCCATCTCCCACCCCACTTATATTTATAATCCATCTGCCAATTTTCCACACCTAAAATGAACATTGCTGACAGACTTAGAACATATCTCTGCCCAGGTCAGAATGTAGTTCACCTCCATCTGAGCACCTCGACTTCTGGTACCACCCTGGTGGTTGATGTATGCCACTGCTGTGGCATTGTTGGACTGAATATTCAAAAATACAGATGTACCACTTAGTATTAGGCAGGGTAACCCATTAGTAGCTCAAATATCTCATCTATTAAAAAGGTGTGGGTGTAAACCAAAAAATATATATAGCAAAAGGAGTAGTATTTGCCATAAGCCAACTACCAAAGTAGATAATAAACATCCAAGCAATTTAGCTCATATTAATCTCTTGTAGGGAGGAAAAGATTGTACATGTTACCATCCACGGCTACTATCACTGAATACACATTAAAAACAATGAAAGACAAGCAATCCGGATTGCAACATTTGAATTTTCTTGTGGTATTCACTTTAGACTGGTTTGAGATATAAAGCAGCATATTTTCATGAATAGCCAAATTCTGCCATGTATCACAAGGCTTAGTGTTGTGAACATATATATCATACATGCACAATAATTGCAGTAAGACAAAAAAATGAGTCAAGTATATAGCTAGATATGCATAATCATGATTAGAGATGAGCGAAGTATTCAAAAATTCGATTCGACTGATTCGGCGAATTCGTAGAAAAATTTCGATTCGAGTCGAATATATTCGCTGTGAATTTAACTTAAAAAAGGGTGTTTCTAGGCTTCAGAGAGACTTAATATTAGTGCTGAACACTGTACCTTTAATTTAAATGCCCTTGGAGTCTGCTGGGGAAGAGAAATAATACTGTCAGGCAGTATGACATGCAGATGAGTGCCGTCGATCTTAGAATCACCGCACACTTCACTCATTTGGCCAGTCACGGGGCCAAAACCAGAGTGTGGAGCCACAGTGTGGCGGTGGAGGCAGCAGCAATGGGAGGCCATGCAGCACCCTATGACAAAAATGGAAACCACCAGCAGTGTGAGGAGACCTGAAAGTGGCACATGGCAGAGTGTGGCGATAGAGACAGCAGCAATGGGAGGCCGTACAGGGACCCATGACACACTCTGGACCTGGCAGCAGCATGAGGAGGCGGTACAGGGGCCCATGGCAGATTACGGGCCTGGCAGCAGCATGAGGAGTCGGTAGGGGGGCCCATGGCAGATTACAGGCCTGGCAGCAGCAATGGGAGGCCGTACAGGGACCCATGACACAATCTGGACCTGGCAGCAGCATGGGGAGGCGGTACAGGGGCCCATGACAGATTACGGGCCTGGCAGCAGCATTTGGAGTCGGTACGGGGGCCCATGACACACTCTGGACCTGGCAGCAGCATGAGGAGGCGGTACAGGGGCGCATGACAGATTACGAGCCTGGCAGCAGCAACTTGGACAGGAGGACGTTCAGTTTCTGCACCGTCTGGTGCGTGCTCGCAAACTGTTGTCTCTTGGAAACGGATTCCAAGAAAGACTGCTGACGGAATCCGTGAAGAGGAGTAGCAGGAGAAGGAGCATCTGAACGAGCGGAATATGCCAACAAGCGACAACAGGGGCCCATGACAGATTACGGGCCTGGCAGCAGCATGAGGAGTCGGTACGGGGGCCCATGGCAGATTAGGGGCCTGGCAGCAGCTATGGGAGGCCCGTAATCTGCCAGCACCCTATGACAAAAAATGGAACCCACCAGCAGTGTGAGGAGACCTGAAAGTGGCACATGGCAGAGTGTGGCGATGGAGACAGCAGCAATGGGAGGCCGTACAGGGACCCATGACACACTCTGGACCTGGCAGCAGCATGAGGAGGCGGTATAGGGGCCCATGGCAGATTAGGGGCCTGGCAGCAGCTATGGGAGGCCCGTAATCTGCCAGCACCCTATGACAAAAAATGGAATACACCAGCAGTGTGAGGAGACCTGAAAGTGGCACATGGCAGAGTGTGGCGATGGAGACAGCAGCAATGGGAGGCCGTACAGGGACCCATGAGAGACTCTGGACTTGGCAGCAGCATGAGGAGGCGGTATAGGGGCCCATGGCAGATTAGGGGCCTGGCAGCAGCTATGGGAGGCCCGTAATCTGCCAGCACCCTATGACAAAAAATGGAACACACCAGCAGTGTGAGGAGACCTGAAAGTGGCACATGTTTGGGGCATGATTCATGGCGGATTTAGTCAGTTGTGTCAGGAACTGGTGGTTTGAAATCCAGACTAATCCACGCCTGATTCATTTTCACAAACGTCAGTCTCTCCACACTTTGGGTGGACAGTCGTGTCCTCCGCGGAGTTGCAATACCTCCTGCCGCACTAAACACGCGCTCCGATGCCACGCTACTGGCCGGGCATGACAGCCTTTCAAGGGCAAATTCAGCTAGTTGGGGCCAAAGGTCAAGTTTCGTTGCCCAGTAGTCAAGGGGATGGTCTACCTCGGTTGGCAGGGTGCTGTCCAAGTAGGCCTAAGCCTGTTGTTTGAGGTCCTGCTCCAGGTCCACCTGATGCTGCTGCTGCTGCTGCTGCGGCTGGTTAGTAGTTTCCTCACTGCGCTGGTGAAGAAAGCTACTCATCATCGACTGCAGACTGAGGCAGCCGCTGCTGGTGGAGCTGCCACTGCTCCTACCACCCCACCCCTCCCCTGCTGCCATGGCAGCGGAACGCGAGCGCACAGGGCCCACAGTGTCTGAGGATGGACGTTGGCGCAGACAGGCAGAGACCAGCTGACTACATAGGTGGTTTTTATAGTACGTTATTTTGGCCTCCCTCTCAGCAGGTGTGAAAAAGGCCACCATTTTGGAACGGTAGCGAGGGTCCAACAAGGTGGACAGCCAAAAGTCATCCCTCTGTCTGATGGTTATTATTCGGCTGTCGCTACGCAAGCAACCGAGCATGCTATGGGCCATTTGTGCCAAGGAATGCGAGGGACTCCCTGCCTCCATCTCCACAGCATACTGCCACGGTGCGTCTGGGTCCTCTGTCTCCTCCTCCTCCTCCTCCTCCTCCTCTACCAGATGCTCCTGCTCCTCCACTCCTGTCCGCTGAGTGGAAAAACCACCCATTTCACTCAATAATTCCTGAGCACCAATGTCCTCCTCTACCTCCTCCTCTTCTTCCTGTCCTGACCCCACAGGGGTCATGTGGCGTTGAGATCTGTGCGCCACGTCTACCGCACCCTGACCAGCCATTGTTAACAGCATTTGTTCCAGGACGTGCAACAGAGGAATGACGTCGTTCATCCCATAGTCCTGCCGACTCACGAATAGCGTGGCCTCCTCAAAGGGCCTGAGCAAGCGCAGGTGTCACGCATGAGCTGCCAATGGCTGACATCTAAGTTACACAGGGAATACCTTTATCCGCTTTTAACATCAGGAAATCTGTGATGGCCTTTTGCTGTTCGTAAAGGCGGTCTAACATATGTAGGGTTGAATTCCACCTTGTTGCAACGTCACAGCATGAGGAGTCGGTATAGGGGCCCATGGCAGATTAGGGGCCTGGCAGCAGCTATGGGAGGCCCGTAATCTGCCAGCACCCTATGTCAAAAAATTCTACACACCAGCAGTGTGTGAGGAGACCTGAAAGTGGCACATGGCAGAGTGTGGCGATGGAGACAGCAGCAATGGGAGGCCGTACAGGGACCCATGACAGACTCTGGACCTGGCAGCAGCATGAGGAGGCGGTATATAGGGGCCTATGGCAGATTAGGGGCCTGGCAGCAGCTATAGGAGGCCCATAATCTGCCAGCACCCTATGTCAAAAAAATTCTACACACCAGCAGTGTGAGGAGACCTGAAAGTGGCACATGGCATGAGAGACTCTGGACCTGGCAGCAGCATGAGGAAGCGGTATATAGGGGCCTATGGCAGATTAGGGGCCTGGCAGCAGCTATAGGAGGCCCATAATCTGCCAGCACCCTATGTCAAAAAAATTCTACACACCAGCAGTGTGAGGAGACCTGAAAGTGGCACATGGCATGAGAGACTCTGGACCTGGCAGCAGCATGAGGAAGCGGTATATAGGGGCCTATGGCAGATTAGGGGCCTGGCAGCAGCAATGGGAGGCCCATAATCTGCCAGCACCCTATGTCAAAAAATTCTACACACCAGCAGTGTGTGAGGAGACCTGAAAGTGGCACATGGCAGAGTGTGGCGATGGAGACAGCAGCAATGGGAGGCCGTACAGGGACCCATGACAGACTCTGGACCTGGCAGCAGCATGAGGAGGCGGTATATAGGGGCCTATGGCAGATTAGGGGCCTGGCAGCAGCTATGGGAGGCCCTTAATCTGCCAGCACCCTATGTCAAAAAAATTCTACACACCAGCAGTGTGAGGAGACCTGAAAGTGGCACATGGCATGAGAGACTCTGGACCTGGCAGCAGCATGAGGAAGCGGTATATAGGGGCCTATGGCAGATTAGGGGCCTGGCAGCAGCTATAGGAGGCCCATAATCTGCCAGCACCCTATGTCAAAAAAATTCTACACACCAGCAGTGTGAGGAGACCTGAAAGTGGCACATGGCATGAGAGACTCTGGACCTGGCAGCAGCATGAGGAAGCGGTATATAGGGGCCTATGGCAGATTAGGGGCCTGGCAGCAGCTATAGGAGGCCCATAATCTGCCAGCACCCTATGTCAAAAAATTCAACACACCAGCAGTGTGAGGAGACCTGAAAGTGGCACATGGCAGAGTGTGGCGATGGAGACAGCAGCAATGGGAGGCCGTACAGGGACCCATGACAGACTCTGGACCTGGCAGCAGCATGAGGAGGCGGTATATAGGGGCCTATGGCAGATTAGGGGCCTGGCAGCAGCTATGGGAGGCCCTTAATCTGCCAGCACCCTATGTCAAAAAATTCTACACACCAGCAGTGTGAGGAGACCTGAAAGTGGCACATGGCATGAGAGACTCTGGACCTGGCAGCAGCATGAGGAAGCGGTATATAGGGGCCTATGGCAGATTAGGGGCCTGGCAGCAGCAATGGGAGGCCCATAATCTGCCAGCACCCTATGTCAAAAAATTCTACACACCAGCAGTGTGTGAGGAGACCTGAAAGTGGCACATGGCAGAGTGTGGCGATGGAGACAGCAGCAATGGGAGGCCGTACAGGGACCCATGACAGACTCTGGACCTGGCAGCAGCATGAGGAGGCGGTATATAGGGGCCTATGGCAGATTAGGGGCCTGGCAGCAGCTATGGGAGGCCCGTAATCTGCCAGCACCCTATGTCAAAAAATTCTACACACCAGCAGTGTGAGGAGACCTGAAAGTGGCACATGGCATGAGAGACTCTGGACCTGGCAGCAGCATGAGGAAGCGGTATATAGGGGCCTATGGCAGATTAGGGGCCTGGCAGCAGCTATAGGAGGCCCATAATCTGCCAGCACCCTATGTCAAAAAAATTCTACACACCAGCAGTGTGAGGAGACCTGAAAGTGGCACATGGCATGAGAGACTCTGGACCTGGCAGCAGCATGAGGAAGCGGTATATAGGGGCCTATGGCAGATTAGGGGCCTGGCAGCAGCTATAGGAGGCCCATAATCTGCCAGCACCCTATGTCAAAAAATTCTACACACCAGCAGTGTGAGGAGACCTGAAAGTGGCACATGGCATGAGAGACTCTGGACCTGGCAGCAGCATGAGGAAGCGGTATATAGGGGCCTATGGCAGATTAGGGGCCTGGCAGCAGCAATGGGAGGCCCATAATCTGCCAGCACCCTATGTCAAAAAATTCTACACACCCGCAGTGTGTGAGGAGACCTGAAAGTGGCACATGGCAGAGTGTGGCGATGGAGACAGCAGCAATGGGAGGCCATACAGGGACCCATGACAGACTCTGGACCTGGCAGCAGCATGAGGAGGCGGTATATAGGGGCCCATGGCAGATTAGGGGCCTGGCAGCAGCTATGGGAGGCCCTTAATCTGCCAGCACCCTATGTCAAAAAATTCTACACACCAGCAGTGTGTGAGGAGACCTGAAAGTGGCACATGGCAGAGTGTGGCGATGGAGACAGCAGCAATGGGAGGCCGTACAGGGACCCATGACAGACTCTGGACCTGGCAGCAGCATGAGGAGGCGGTATATAGGGGCCCATGGCAGATTAGGGGCCTGGCAGCAGCTATGGGAGGCCCTTAATCTGCCAGCACCCTATGTCAAAAAAATTCTACACACCAGCAGTGTGAGGAGACCTGAAAGTGGCACATGGCATGAGAGACTCTGGACCTGGCAGCAGCATGAGGAAGCGGTATATAGGGGCCTATGGCAGATTAGGGGCCTGGCAGCAGCTATAGGAGGCCCATAATCTGCCAGCACCCTATGTCAAAAAATTCTACACACTAGCAGTGTGTGAGGAGACCTCAAAGTGGCACATGTTTGAGGCATGATTCATGGCGGATTTAGTCAGTTGTGTCAGGAACTGGTGGTTTGAAATCCAGACTAATCCACGCCTGATTCATTTTCACAAACGTCAGTCTCTCCACACTTTGGGTGGACAGTCGTGTCCTCCGCGGAGTTACAATACCTCCTGCCGCACTAAACACGCGCTCCGATGCCACGCTACTGGCTGGGCATGACAGCCTTTCAAGGGCAAATTCAGCTAGTTGGGGCCAAAGGTCAAGTTTCGTTGCCCAGTAGTCAAGGGGATTGTCTACCTCGGTTGGCAGGGTGCTGTCCAAGTAGGCCCAAGCCTGTTGTTTGAGGTCCTGCTCCAGGTCCACCTGATGCTGCTGCTGCTGCTGCGGCTGGTTAGTAGTTTCCTCACTGCGCTGGTGAAGAAAGCTACTCATCATCGACTGCAGACTGAGGCAGCTGCTGCTGGTGGAGCTGCCACTGCTCCTACCACCCCACCCCTCCCCTGCTGCCATGGCAGCGGAACGCGAGCGCACAGGGCCCACAGTGTCTGAGGATGGACGTTTGCGCACAAAGGCAGAGACCAACTGACTACATAGGTGGTTTTTATAGTACGTTATTTTGGCCTCCCTCTCAGCAGGTGTGAAAAAGGCCACCATTTTGGAACGGTAGCGAGGGTCCAACAAGGTGGACAGCCAAAAGTCATCCCTCTGTCTGATGGTTATTATTCGGCTGTCGCTACGCAAGCAACCGAGCATGCTATGGGCCATTTGTGCCAAGGAATGCGAGGGACTCCCTGCCTCCATCTCCACAGCATACTGCCACGGTGCGTCTGGGTCCTCTGTCTCCTCCTCCTCCTCCTCTACCAGATGCTCCTGCTCCTCCACTCCTGTCCGCTGAGTGGAAAAACCACCCATTTCACTCAATAATTCCTGAGCACAAATGTCCTCCTCTACCTCCTCCTCTTCTTCCTGTCCTGCCCCCACAGGGGTCATGTGGCGTTGAGATCTGTGCGCCACGTCTACCGCACCCTGACCAGCCATTGTTAACAGCATTTGTTCAAGGACGTGCAACAGAGGAATGACGTCGTTCATCCCATAGTCCTGCCGACTCACGAATAGCGTGGCCTCCTCAAAGGGCCTGAGCAAGCGGCAGGTGTCACGCATGAGCTGCCAATGGCTGACATCGAAGTTACACAGGGGAGTACCTTTATCCGCTTGTAACATCAGGAAATCGGTGATGGCCTTTCGCTGTTCGTAAAGGCGGTCTAACATGTGTAGGGTTGAATTCCACCTTGTTGCAACGTCGCAGATCAGGCGATGCTGTGGAATTCCGTTCTGCCGCTGCAGCTCAAGGAGGGTGTGCTTTGCGGTGTAGGAATGGCTGAAATGCATGCAAAGTTTACGTGACATTTTAAGGATGTCTTGCAGTGGGATGGTGGATTTTAAGAACCGCTTGACAACCAGATTGAACACGTGAGCCATGCATGGCGCATGGCACAACCTTCCTTGACGCAGAGCAGACACCATGTTCTTTCCGTTGTCGGTCAACATGGTTCCGATTTTCAGTTTGCGCGGAGACAGCCATCTGTCGATTTCTCTGTTCATTACACTCAGAAGTTCCTCCCCTGTGTGACTACGTTCGCCAAGGCATACCAGGTGCAGAACAGCGTGACACCGTTGCGCCCTGCACATGTGATATGCCGGTCGGGTAATGGGACTTGGCACGGGGGTGGCGGCTGAGGACACGGCGGAAGAAGAGGTGGTAGAGGCGGACATCTTTGCCGGACCAAGGACGTGCAAACGTGGAGGCAAAAGCGGCGTGACCTGTCCAAGTTGCTGGTGCGGCTGTGACGGCACCACGTTCACCCAGTGGGCCGTAAATGACATGTACTGTCCCTGACCGTAGTTACAGCTCCACACGTCGGCGCTGCCGTGCACTTTGGCAGAGACCGACATGCTCAAAGACTGGCCCACCATGTCTTCTACATGTGAATGCAGGGCTGGCACTGCCTTTTTGGCGAAGAAATGACGGCTTGGCACTCTCCACCGCGGCGCGGCACAAGCCATCATTTCTCTGAAAGGTGCTGAGTCCACCACTTGGAAAGGGAGGGACTGCAGCACCAGCAACTTGGACAGGAGGACGTTCAGCTTTTGCACCGTCGGGTGCGTGCTCGCAAACTGTTGTCTCTTGGAAACGGATTCCAAGAAAGACTGCTGACGGAATCCGTGAAGAGGAGTAGCAGGAGAAGGAGCATCTGAACGAGCGGAAGATGCCAACGAGCGACAACTCCCCTCAGCAGAGGTGTTGGAGCCTTGACTGGCTGATGGAGGGCGATTGACGTCGGGTGACGGAGCAAGTAACGGAGCGGGTGATGGAGCGGGGGCTGGGGCGGGCAGAACCGCCGTATCTTTATCACGGTTTTCCCAGGCCACCAAATGGCGACGCTGCATATGCTGCCGCAACGCTGTAGTCCCAACATGGGCCCCCTGGCCACGCTTGACTTTCTGGCCACATAGTCGACATACGGCTACGTTTACTTCCTCGGGCGGCTTGACGAAAAATTGCCACACCGCCGAGTAGGAAACTTTGCCCCCGATACTCCTCACTGGCTGACTGCTGCTTCCTCCGTGCACACCGGCACCACTACTGGCCGTGGTGGTAGGCTGCAGTGGAGCTGGTGCTCTACTCCGTGGCCGTTTGGCTCCACTGACACTGCTGCGACCCTGCTGCTGTCTCCTGGGCAACCCACCGACTGTTTCGCTCGCTGCCAAGCTGCCACCCTCTTCTCCTGATGATGCGGAAGAAATTGCCTGATGACGACGAGGCTGCCAAGTGCGATCAACCTCCTCATCATCAAGTAGGGTCTCCGCCTCACTACTAGCCCCCTCGGCTGCGTCTGGGTCAGGAGACAGACCTGTCTCTAGACCGGCTACCGAGCCACTCTCCTCGCCACTACTTCTTCGCCTGGCTGCTGAAAAGGCGGATGTCTCCCCCCGTTCCTGACCGCCCTCTGTTAGCTCTTCCTCACTGTACAGTGGGGCTGAGCCCACAGCATGCGATACTTCGCTTGGTGAGGGAACACCAAAGGACAGGGGCAGGTAGAGGACACGTGATTTCAGTGGGCTTGGTCCCGGGCCATGCCAACTAACGGTTGTGTCTGACGTACCCACCGACCGTTGGCTGTAGGTGTCAGAGGTGACCTGGGAAGAGGAAGACGACCGAGCCAACCAATCGACGACGGCAGGGTTGTCGGTGGAGACACGACCGCTGGATGACACCGGGAGCACTGGCCTCTGGCTGCGAATAGTGCTGCCTCGACCCCTTCCTCTGCTGCCACGTCTGCTCGCTCCTAAAACATTGCCTCCTCTGCCACTCCTCTGCATGTTGTCTGACATACTCTTTAATTAAACGATTATGTGTCCCTGAGTAACAATTCTGTGTCCCTGAGTAACAATTCTGTGTCTGTGCGAGTAACAATTCTGTGGCCCTAAGTAACAGTTCTGTGGCCCTCAGTAACAATTCTGTGTCCCTGATTAACGTTTCTGTGGCCCCAAGTAACAGTTCTGTGGCCCTCAGTAACAATTCTGTGTCTGTGCGAGTAACAATTCTGTGTCTGTGCGAGTAACAATTCTGTGTCTGTGCGAGTAACAATTCTGTGGCCCTAAGTAAAGTTTCTGTGGCCCTAAGTAACAATTCTCTGGCACTCAGTAACAATTCTGTCTGTCCCTGAGTAACAATTCTCTGGCACTCAGTAACAATTCTGTCTGTCCCTGAGTAAAAATTCTGTGGCCCTAAGTAAAGTTTCTGGGGCCCTGAGTAACAATTATCTGGCACTCCGTAACAATTCTGTCTGTCCCTGAGTAACAATTCTCTGGCACTCAGTAACAATTCTGTCTGTCCCTGAGTAAAAATTCTCTGGCCCTAAGTAAAGTTTCTGTGGCCCTGAGTAACAATTCTCTGGCACTCCGTAACAATTCTGTCTGTCCCTGAGTAACAATTCTCTGGCACTCAGTAACAATTCTGTCTGTCCCTGAGTAAAAATTCTGTGGCCCTAATTAAAGTTTCTGTGGCCCTAAGTAACAATTCTCTGGCACTCAGTAACAATTCTGTCTGTCCCTGAGTAACAATTCTCTGGCACTCGGTAACAATTCTGTCTGTCCCTGAGTAACAATTCTCTGGCACTCAGTAACAATTCTGTCTGTCCCTGAGTAAAAATTCTGTGGCCCTAAGTAAAGTTTCTGTGGCCCTGAGTAACAATTCTCTGGCACTCCGTAACAATTCTGTCTGTCCCTGAGTAACAATTCTCTGGCACTCAGTAACAATTCTGTCTGTCCCTGAGTAAAAATTCTGTGGCCCTAATTAAAGTTTCTGTGGCCCTAAGTAACAATTCTCTGGCACTCAGTAACAATTCTGTCTGTCCCTGAGTAACAATTCTCTGTTACTCGGTAACAATTCTGTCTGTCCCTGAGTAACAATTCTCTGGCACTCAGTAACAATTCTGTCTGTCCCTGAGTAAAAATTCTGTGGCCCTAATTAAATTTCTGTGGCCCTAAGTAACAATTCTGTCTGTCCCTGAGTAACAATTCTCTGGCACTCAGTAACAATTCTGTCTGTCCCTGAGTAACAATTCTCTGGCACTCAGTAACAATTCTGTCTGTCCCTGAGTAAAAATTCTGTGGCCCTAAGTAAAGTTTCTGTGGCCCTGAGTAACAATTCTCTGGCACTCCGTAACAATTCTGTCTGTCCCTGAGTAACAATTCTCTGGCACTCAGTAACAATTCTGTCTGTCCCTGAGTAAAAATTCTGTGGCCCTAATTAAAGTTTCTGTGGCCCTAAGTAACAATTCTCTGGCACTCAGTAACAATTCTGTCTGTCCCTGAGTAACAATTCTCTGGCACTCAGTAACAATTCTGTCTGTCCCTGAGTAAAAATTCTGTGGCCCTAATTAAAGTTTCTGTGGCCCTAAGTAACAATTCTCTGGCACTCAGTAACAATTCTGTCTGTCCCTGAGTAACAATTCTCTGGCACTCCGTAACAATTCTGTCTGTCCCTGAGTATGAATTCTGTGGCCCTAACTAGCGTTTCTTTGTCCCTAAGTAACAGTTCTGTGGCCCTCAGTAACAGTTCTGTGTCTGTGCGAGTAACAATTCTGTGTCTGTGCGAGTAACAATTCTGTGGCCCTAAGTAACAGTTCTGTGGCCTTCAGTAACAATTCTGTGTCTGTGCGAGTAACAATTCTGTGTCTGTGCGAGTAACAATTCTGTGGCCCTAAGTAAAGTTTCTGTGGCCCTAAGTAACAATTCTCTGGCACTCAGTAACAATTCTGTCTGTCCCTGAGTAAAAATTCTGTGGCCCTAAGTAAAGTTTCTGTGGCCCTGAGTAACAATTCTCTGGCACTCAGTAACAATTCTGTCTGTCCCTGAGTAACAATTCTCTGGCACTCAGTAACAATTCTGTCTGTCCCTGAGTAAAAATTCTGTGGCCCTAATTAAAGTTTCTGTGGCCCTAAGTAACAATTCTCTGGCACTCAGTAACAATTCTGTCTGTCCCTGAGTAACAATTCTCTGGCACTCAGTAACAATTCTGTCTGTCCCTGAGTAACAATTCTGTGGCCCTAATAACGTTTCTGTGGCCCTAAGTAACAATTCTCTGGCACTGAGTAACAATTCTGTCTGTCCCTGATTATGAATTCTGTGGCCCTAACTAGCGTTTCTTTGTCCCTAAATAACGATTCTGTGGCCCTCATTAACAAGTCTGTGTCCCTGAGTAATGGTTCTCTGTCCCTAAGTAACTTTTCTCTGTCCCCAATTATCGTTTCTGTGGCCCTAACTCTGTCCCTGTCCCTAGTACAGAGCGGTCTGCCTCTGTTCAATAACTGCAGGCAAATGAAGAATTCCAAAATGGCCGCTATTTATAGCTCGACCATTACACAGTGCTGGCTGGCTGGCTGCTGATAGGCTGATGCGATCACATGTAGTTGAGGAATGCATTATGGGTCAGCGCGCCTTGTCTGCGCGCCTTCCCAGACATCCCCGCTCCGTCGCCGCACATGTCAGCCGCCATTTTCTGAAAAATTTCGATTCGCGCGTCCGAATTAGGCTATTTTTCGGATTCGGCACGAATCGAAATTTTTCCGATATTCGACTCTAATTCCACTTCGGATACTTCGATTCGCTCATCTCTAATCATGATCATAAGATGCGTGAGAACTGCAAATGTAGTAAAGCTGAGAATAAATTGCAAAACTTCAGATGAGGTGTGCAACAGCAATAAACGATGTTTGATAATACACCACACTCACCAACGTCATATTGGCTAATGACCTAGCCGTTTCCAAGGAAAGGAGTTCTCAGCCCGTTGAAACTTGATTGTCATGTTGTAGATATAGAGTGAATTTTCCACACCTTCAGAGGTCAGACCATTACCCTGACGGGAACGAAGTTTGCACTGATTGGCGGACGAAACGCATCAATGTAACGTACTGACGTCATCACACCCGGAAGCAACGTCCCACGTGGTTGATATCATGGACTGGTGAGAGCAGCCATGTTACTGCGCCACTCGATATGCTTCATGATCCGGCGGGAACTCTGCATGAGGAAAAACTCATAATATGAAGTCAGATCATTACCCTAACGGGATGGTGTGGAAAACTCACTCTAAATCTACAACATGACCAGTTTCAACGGGCTGAGAACTCATTTCCTTGGAAATGGCTAGGTCATTAGCCAATATGACGGTGGTGAGTGTGGTGTATTATCAAACATCGTTTATTGCTGTTGCACACCTCATCTGAAGTTTTGCAACTTATTCTCAGCTTTACTATACATTTGCCATGATGTTTATCTGGAGGAACACCCAGAAGGAATAAAGATATGCACATATTTACACAATATATTGAGGCTTAAACCACACAGTATTCAAGCTATGAAGCAACGTGGGACACTATGAATCTTTCAACACTGTATAATTCCATGGAATCCCTGTTTTGCACTCTACAAATGGACATACTTATTTCTTTTTCAATCTGCATTTTTTGCCTCACTGCAATTGTGCATGTATGATATATATGTTCACAACACTAAACCTTGTGATACATGGCAGAATTTGGCTATTCAAGCAAATATGCCGCTTTAGATCTCAAACCAGTCTAAAGTGAATACCACAAGATAATTCAAATGTTGTTATCCGGATTGCTTGTCTTTCTTTGTTTTTAATAAGTATTCAGTGATTGTACTAGTTACCATCCACGGATACTATCTTTTCCTCCCTACAAAGGGATTAATACAAATATGTGAGTTTACATATGAGCTAAATTGCTTGGGTGTTTATTACCTACTTTGGTAGTTGGCTTATGGCAACTACTACTCCTTTTGCTATATTGTCGGACTGAATCCCTACAAGGACAACCCTGAAGCCTGATGTCCAATATCTCAGCCAGCCTCACTGCTCGAAGTTCCAGGACAATGATGGAAAGAACCCTTTCCCTTTAAAGCCATGTTCCCCGAACTGTGGCCTCCTCCACAATGGCCCCCCAACTGGAAAGGCTGGCAGCGGTGGTTACCAACTTCCACACCACTGGCCAAAAGGATTTTTCCCTTCTCCAAATTGTGAGTTAACCACCAATTCAGGCTCCGCC
The DNA here is from genome assembly GCF_062004578.1 of Staurois parvus. Classification (NCBI taxonomy): domain Eukaryota; kingdom Metazoa; phylum Chordata; class Amphibia; order Anura; family Ranidae; genus Staurois; species Staurois parvus. The sequence continues at coordinate 2,655,374 of NW_028318026.1, read as the reverse complement.
GCACCTCTGGAGAAAGAGATATGCAGTAATCCAGAGCCGGAATAATTTTGTTTCCAACAGCCAGAATGTACCTTTGCAGAGGTCTGGCTTGGAATTGAGCATGACCTCGAATGAGAACACAATCTTCCCCAGTAATCTCACACAGAGGCAAATTGAAGGATAGCTCTTGGCCTTCAAACTGCAAAACTCGTTCCTCAGGGCGCAACGTTTTCCTGGAGGCAGAAATACCTTAGCCCGAGCCGTTTCTAGGACCAATCTCCAAATACTCCAGGATCTGCACTGCTTCCAGGAAAGACTTTAGGTTGAGCACCCAGCCCAGCTGTTGCAGGATCTGCATTGTAAGGACCACATCCTGCTTCAAATTTGGCACCAACCGATTTCTGAGCAAGAGATGGTCTAGACAACCTGTGACCGATACTTCCCGAGTTAGGAGTAAGAATTTTTGTGAAAACTCTGGGAGCTGTGGTCAGCCCAAATGGTAGTGCTATGAACTGGAAATGCTGAGTCCCTCACCAAAGATTTCTGCGGTTTGCAGTAGGAATGCATATCGGTACATGCAGGTATGCAACTTTGCCATCTATGGACACTAAAAAAAAAAAAAAAAAAAAAAAAAAAAAAAATATCTTTGTCCTGTATGGAGGCCACTACTGACCGAACCAATTCCATACGAAAAACTCATACATTTAGGAACTGATTTAGCCCTTTGGAGGTCCAAAATGGGCATTACATCCCCATTTGGTTTTGGAACAGTAAACAGGTTTGAATAAAACCCCTGAAACCTTTTGCTGGCTGGAACCTCTGTGATTACTCCTTGAGCCAATAGGCAAATTGAGTGCCTGAAATAAAGCTCTTATCTCTGGATTCGTTGGTACTTTTGATCTTGGAAACCAGGGAGAGGGAAATACCAGAAATTCTAGTTTGTACCCCAGAGAAATCATGGAAATTACCCCATTTGTCTTGGATTAGAGCCCTCCATGCAGCTACAAAATTCAAAAGCCTTTCCCCACCCAAACAAGTGACCTCCTTGGGTTTTGATTCTGAGATATACCCCTGGAGGCTGGGACCTGTGTGGGGTGAAACAACTGCCTGGTAGAGGAGGGCCCAGCAACTGAAGCCCCGGACACCTTAAAAGAAGGGTGTTTGGATTTCCTCTTAAAAGAGTAGAAGAGTACTTTTACCCCCTGAAATCTTTTGGACATAGAGTTAGGTCCATATATATTTGGACACAGGCACAAGTTTAGTTTTTTTCAGGTATTTACCAAAACATATTCAAGCTATAGGTCTTTAATAGATATGGGCTGAAAGTGTACGCTCTCAGGTTTGATTTGAGGGTATGTACATCCAAATTGGAGGAAGGGTTTAGGAATTACAGCTCTTAAGAGTAGCCATCCCCTCTTTTTCAAGGGACCAAAAGTAATTGGACAAATTAATCAAAAGCTGTTTCATGTCCAGTTGTGGGTTACTCCTTCGTTATTTTTTCATCAATTAAGCAGGTAAAAGGTCTGGAGTTGATTCTAAGTTCCATATTTCCATTTGGAATCTATTTCCGTGAACCTACATCATGCGTTCAAAGGCGCTGTCCATGCAAGTGAAACAGGCAATTGTAAGGCTTCAAAAACGAAACAAATCCATCAGAGAGATAGCAGCAACATGACGAATGGCCGAATCAACAGTTTGGTACATTCTGAGGAAAGAACGCACTGGTGAGCTCAGCAACATAAAAAGGCATGGACCTGCACCGAAGACAACAGTGGCGTTTGATCACAGGATCCTGTCTATGGTAAAGAAAAACCCATTCACAACATCCACACAAGTGAAGGACACTTTCCAGGAGGTGGGCGTATCATTGTCAAAGTCTACAATCAAGAGAAGACTTCATGAGATCAAATACAGAGGGTTCACCACAAGGTGCAAACCATTCATAAGCCTGAAGAATAGAAAAGCCTGATTAGACTCTGCCAAAAAAACATCTAAAAAAAGCCAGACCAGTTCTGGAAAAGCATTCTTTGGACAGATGAAATGAAGATTAATCTGTACCAGAATGCTGGAAAGAAAAAAAGCGTGCAGAAGGCTTGGAACAGCTCATGATCCAAAGCACACAACATCATCTGTAAAACATGGTGGAGGCAGTGTAATGGCATGGGCATGCATGGCTTCCAGTGGCACTGGGTCATTGGTGTTTATTGATGATGTGACAGAAGACAGAAGCAGCCGGATGAATTCTGCAGTGTTTAGAGATATACGGACAGCCCAGATTCAGCCAAATGCAGCAAAGTTGATTGGACGGCACTTCACAGTGCAGATGGACAATGATCCAAAACACACTGCAAAAGCAACCCAGGAACTTTTGAAGGAAAAGAAGAGGAATATTCTGCAATGGTCGAGTCGATCACCTGATCTCAGCCCAATTGAGCATGTATTTCACTTGCTGAAGGCAAAACTAAAAGGCAGAAAGACCCACAAAGAACAACTGAAGCCAGCTGCACTTAGAGCCTGGCAAAACATCAGAAAGGAGGAAATACAGTCTTTGGTAATGTCCATGGGTTCCAGACTTCAGGCAGTCATTGCCACTAAAGGATTCTCAACAAAATATTAAAAATGAAAATTTTATTTATGATTACATTCATTTGTCCAATTACATTTGAGCCCCTGAAAATGGAGGGACTGTGTATAAAAAGGTTGCAGTTCCTAAAATTTGTACTTGATATTTATGTTCAACCCCTTGAATTAAACCTGAGAGTGTGCACTTTCAGCCCATATCCATTATATAGCTATAGATTGAATATGTTTCGGTAAATACATGAAAAAAACTAAAATTGTGCCTTTGACCAAATATACTGTATATGGACCTAGCTGTATTTGTTAAAATCTTCCCCAAACAGCCATTCCCCATGAAAGGGAAGACCTGCCAACAATTATTTGCATGGTAGTTCTGCTGACCAACTCAAAACCACAAAACCCTGCTCCTGTGCACTAAGAGGGCCAAGCGAGAAATCTGCAAAACACAAAGCGCGCAGAACATCCTCCAAGTCCTCGGCCGAGCATTCCCCCTGCATTGATGGTCTTCCAATCTGCTGCTAGACATGGTCAGAAAGACTCTGGTAAATTCCAATAGCTGCCACAGCTGGCTGTGTGGCAGAACCTACCAGGGAAGAGGCCTCAAGGAGGAGGTCAAAGGTTAGCACGTCTGCCTGACAGTACTAGGGTCGTTGGTTCGAATCCCAGCCACAACACCACCTGCCTGGAGTTTGCATGTTCTCCCTGTGTCTGCGTTGGTTTCCTCTGGGTACTCCAGTTTCCTCCCACACGCCAAAGACATGCTGGTAGGTGAATTGGTTCCTGTCCAAATTGGCCCTAGTATGTATATGAATGTGAGTTAGGGACCTTAGATTGTACACCCCTTGAGGGTTAAGGGCTGATGTGAATGTACAATATATATGTAAAGCGCTGCGTAAATCGACGGCGCTATATAAGTACCTGAAATAAATAAATAAGGAGAGACTCCAGCTTCTTAGTCCTTTAACATGTCATGTGGATAGTGTACAGGTTGTAAAGATTTATTCAGGGGTGAAACAGCTGCATCCACTACAGGCAACCCCCATTTCTTAAACTTTTGTTCCATGGGGTACAAAACAGTAAACCTCTTTGGTGAAACAAAAACCCTGTCTGGGTGATCCCAGTCAGTATACATAATTTGCCCCAACCGGAAAGGCCTGAGTACTCTGTGAAGGCTTCAAAAAGCCCAGGGAAGAATATGTAGCCTCAGAGGTTTCTATCGGAGGTAGCCTGAATCCAGACTGTACCATATCAGTGAGGTCTTGGACTACAAATTTCAGACTGGGGAGGCAGAGACCCCCTGCTTCTCTTCAGGGTGTGACTCCTCAGACAGAAATTCTATTGCCTGACCTTCTTTCAGCTCTTCCTCATCCTTAGGCTCCAACCATTCCTACTCCATGATTGGTGGTTCTAGTAACAAGGATCAATCCTGCTTCTTAGTCCCCTGAGAAACTGATGCAATCATCCCACTGTGTGGACAATTATTAGGAAAGTTGTATTTTAGGATAAATTTCATTATTGAACAACTACAGTGCTCTTGGTCAATCCAAAACCTTAATAAACCTCAAACATGAATATTTAAGAAAATAAAAAAGTGAGGTTTTGGCTTTCTTAGGAGAAAATCTATGTGTGCACAATTATTGGGTAACTATTAGAGAGTGCAGAATTATTATGCAACTAAACAAAAAAAAAAAAGTTTCCCATCTCACTTGTTTATTTTCATTTGTCAACGCAAGAATAATAAACAATGAACTGAAAATTAAGGCTCCATGCACACTGAGCGCTTTAACCATTTGCCCTCCTGAGGATTTACCCCCCTTCCCGACCAGGCCATTTTTTGCGTTACGACGCTGCATTACTTTAACTGAAAATTGCACGGTCATGCAACGCTGCACCCAAATGACAATTATGTCATTTGTTCCCACGAATTGAGCTTTCGGTGGTATTTGATCGCCTGTGTGGTTTATGTTTTTTGCGCTATAAGCAAAAAAAAGGCTGACTCAGAAAAAAAATATTTTGGACTTCTTGCTATTAAACATGCCCAGTAAAAAAAAAAAAATAAAATGTCATCATAAATTTAGGCCAAATTGTATTCTGCTACATGTCTTTGCTAAAAAAAAAAAAAAATCACAATATGTGTAAATTAATTGGTTTACGAGAAGGTTATAGCATTTACAAATGGCGGTATAATGGGATTTAGCAGTGACTTTAACAGAACTGCAGCGGACATTCTGACACTGGGGGGAACCAACTTGGGGTCTCTGCCATCCCTAGTAACACCAATACAGTGATCAGTGCTAAAAAAACAAAAAACAAAAAGCACTGTACTAATGGCACTGGGCAGGAAGGAGTTAGTGTGAGGGGTGATCAAAGGGTTAACTATGTGCAGGGAGTGTTTCACTGGGGGGGGGGTGCCACCCTGTACCAGTATTTCTGCTATAGGGCGGTCCTTAAGTGGTTAATAATGATGGAATATTAGCTGTGTAAAGTCACGTTAAAAATTTACGTTTTTCAGCATTTTTCCATGTTTTTTTAGACTCATGGAGTCTGTCAGTTTCTTGATCTGTTGACAATCAACTTTGTACACCTCTCTGAACAGTGCTGGGAGGCTGTGGTTGCTGATGCACAGTTTTTCTTCACTGTAAATCTCCCATTTAAGAAGGGTCCACAAGTTATCAGTAGGGTTTAGGTCAGGTGAGGAAGGGGGCCATGTCATTATTCTTTCATCTTTAAGGCCTTTACTGGCTAGCCATGCAGTGGAGTACTTCAATGCACATGATAGAGCATTATCCTGCATAAATATCACGGTCTTCTTGAAAGATGCAGTCTTTTTCCTGTACCACTGCTTGAATACAATGTCCTCTGAAAACTGGTTCAAGATGGACTCAAAATCAACTCCCAAACCTACTGCCAGACGGAAGGGCCCGTGGCTTCAACCTTTTTGGGTTGAAGAGTCACTCATCTCATCAGTCCATACAACCTTAAAAAAAAAAAAAAATATATATATATATATATATATATATATATATATATATTATGTCATCAGATATTTCTTGGCCTAGTCTTGATGATTCAACTTATGTGCCTTGTTCAGCGGTGGTCGAGTTTCAGTCTTCTTTACATTCGCCATTTCTCCGAGCACTGAACACCTTGTACTTCTGGGAACTCCAGGTAGGTTGCAGTTCTGGAATATGACAGCACAGAATGGGTTCCTGGTAGCTTCACCTTTGATTCTTCCCAAATCTTTGGCAGTTAATTTGCATCTTTTTTCTCAACACGTTTCTTGCGACCCTACTATTTGCAGCAAAATGTTTGATGTTTCTGTGATCACGCCCCAATATCTTAAGAATTTCAACAGTGGTGCATTCCTCTAAAAGACTTTTTACAATTTTTGAGTTTTCAGAGTCCGTTAAATCTCTTTCTTGATTCATTTTGCTGAGGAAAAGAAGCTGCTTAATAATTATGCACACCTTGATATAGGGTGTTGATCTCCTTAGGCCACACCATCCCTCATTACATGTCACCTGATATGCTTAAATCCAATAAACATTTAAGTTTATACAGCTTGGAGTTGAACAATGTACATAAAAATAATTTCGTCAAAATACTCACTTGACGAATAACGGTGTAGGTGCAGAGAGACACCTATTGATTGGCAATCAATGCCATTGGCAGCAAACAGAACCCAATGCTCCCTGCAAATCACTCCCAGAAACAGTGGCTGGAGGAAGTCTGAACCATCTGAAAGGATTGTAAATGGCTGTGCTCCATTTCTGGGTTTAGGTCTGCTTTACATGCGGCCTACAGAACGCTGAGTTGCCAGGTCTGCTTACTCACTTTGGTTGTTTTCAGTCTCACTATTCCTGTTAAACATCTTATTTATATCACGGAAGAGAATCAAGACAAAGTAGATGTCCAGGTTAATACTACCCAAGCTTAAACCTGCACCAATCCCCTTTCTAAGCCCTATACGGTCTACTCTGTAAAGGTCCTTTTACACGGGTGTTATGTTTATTTCATCAGTTCAGTCACGTTTTTTTCAAAAAAAAAAAAAAGATTCAGTTTACATCTAGTTTGCACACCCACTACAGATGCAAATATGAACCCTTTGTCTGTTTACATCCATTTTCCATCCATTCCCTTTTTTTTTTTTTTTTTTTTTTTTAAAAACGGAAAAAAATAGGGCTTTGATCCTTTTACATTCACATCCATCAACATTTTTTTTTTGGAAAACGGATGATCATCCAATGACAACAGTTTTTCCATAGAGGTGCATTGATGTCTGTTTTTTATCAGTCAACACATGGATGAAAAATGGACAAGAGGAATGCCTGTGTGAAAGAGGCCTAAAGGATGGATGTGTATACTTACCTATTCTGAGGGCGCTTCAGTATGGTCATTCATGTGATCTCCCCAGCTGCTGGCTTCAGGGGAGAGGAGTGGTTGCCAATAATGACTGCCAAGCCAGCAAGGTGATGTCACCCATAGACTTACTAGGGGGCATCCATTATCCACAGTTTGTCCTCTGCCATGAAGAAAGTGCTGGGAGCTGATCATGTGACCAGACCTCCTTAGATTAGGTAAGTATGTATATCTTTCCTTTACAGGATAGTCACTATAGGGTTTAGAATGAGGGTGGGAGCAGGTTTAAGCTTAGAGAGTATTAGCTCGGACTTCTACCTCTACTGGCCATACATTGATTTTTTTTCCCCCCTCAATCAGCCTGCTGGCTGATATAGAAAAAAAAAAACCTGAACAGATTGCCCCATGCACATATTCAAGGTAGGTGGGGAAACCCTCCCCGTTACACTTGTATTCTGACAGCAGACCTCCTCTGCTGTCAGAATACACCAATTGGAACTCCTCTGCTGTCAGAATACAACAATTGGCTGCATGCACTGATCAAATGATAATTTACCCTCACCTAACCCATTTTGGTGACAACTGTAAAATTTTGCTCTCACTTTCTCTCTGGGTGATATTGGTCACAAGTATAAATAGAGGGGTGAATCACCCCAGCAGACACAAAGACAGCAATAAAAGCTTGACAGAGTGTCTAACTCTACACTACGGTGTTTCTACTAGGTTTTCTTTCACTTAGACTTTAATAAGGGGTTAAAAGGTGGCTCCACGTTCCTTCTTCCTGCCTCTGCATCTCAGACAATTCATCGACCATGGAGCTTTCTGGTGTACTATAATGATTTTCATTCATTACATATAGTGAGGCCCATGGAATCAGGGCAGACAAAACAACATCAAAAGGCATCCATGGTAATACATCTTACTGAAGCCCTGACATGCTGCCTTTTACAGAGCTGTTTATTTACAGATCCCGTGTTACAGGAAGATCTGAAAATCCCTTTGAACAATAAGCAGCATAGACTGCCTTTATTACCAAGAAAAAGAAAACCTCAACAAAATGTTATTCACAGTGTGAAGCATAGACTGTACGGCATGGCTACAGACACACTGGGATTGGTGGAACAAGTTATGTGACAGCTAAGAAATGACAGCAGCGCTGTTGCCAGTATGGGATATATGGCTATTCAGCCACTGGAAGTCACCTAATTTGCAGTTCAAATTATAAAACAAAATTTTAGTTTTGCAAAAATTAAAATAGCATTAGCCCAAATAACCCACATACACATATTGATATTGAAGCCCAAGTTTAAGGCCCCTTTCACGTGACCATTCCAAATCGGAAGGTCCCTTCACCTCTATGGAACTTAAGGTGTAAACAGACTTGTGTTTTTTTACACTGTCCTTAGTGGGCAGTGGAGTATGTTTGGTGTAAACACGGGTGTCGGCTGCCCATAGATCAGAAATGGGTTCTGTATGTGTTCGCTATGCACAGAGTGGACATGGACTTGTCATCCACCCACTCTTCTCTGATCTGCAGGGAATCAGCACACGGATCCCCTGCTGATTGAGACACCCTGTGTGAAATGAGACTAATCAAAAAGTTATTAAAAATAAAAAGTCAGCACAGGGGACATCATTACTTCTAGTAAATGCCATGAAGTTGCTTTACTAAAACTGAAGAGTGCAAAATCTGGTACACCTGTGCATAGAAACCAGATTCCCAGGTTTTTTTTTTGTCAAATCTTTATTGAACAAACTCAACTTAGAAGTTGGCTAGCATACACAATGCACCAAATTCTCCATTCCCCAGTTTTGGTAAATCAACCCCAATTTTTTTTTTTTAAATAACAAACATGGTATACTTACCTGCTCTGAGCAGCCTGATCCTCTTCTTTTCAGGTCCCCACTGGCACTCCTGGCTCCTCCCCCTCAAGCTGTACCTCATGGAAAGCCGCTCGCTCTGGGGGCACCGCTGCATGCTTGTCCCCGATTCGCTGCTCTATGCATCCATAAGACACAGAGCCTCAGCTTTGCCCCACCCCACCGCTCTCTCCTCATTGGCTGTGATTGACTGTCTCAGGAAATGGGGAGAAGGAGTCCCCAGAGAGCAGAGGCTGTTGAGAATGTCACTGGATCAGAAGGTACTCGGGTAAGGATTGGGGGGGGGGGGCAGCATAGGATAGGCATGTATAGAAGGCATGCATAGGCTACAGGATGGTAAAAAAAAAACAAAAAAAAAAAAAACCTTGAGCCTTTAGAACCACATTGCATCTTCCATCCTCCAAATTTCCTCTTCTTCTTTTGAAGCTAGAATCTTCTGGTATGGCGAAGGTTAAAAGAAGAGGGGCCTGTCATATGCACTTAACAGTACGGGCTATGCCAACCCTTTTCTCCTATTCATGGAAATTGTACTATAGCTTCTATGAATGAAAAGCGCTCTACGAAAAAGGTCCACCTCCTCCATTAATTTTCTTTTTTTTATTTGCAAAATACATTCTAGGGTTTTTTTCCTTGCTTAAAAGGATTGCAGACAGTGCAGCTTTTCTTATTATAACATACATAAACTACTGAGTGGTTATAGTAACAGACGCTCCCACTTTGTAATCGGTGTGAGATAAGACACAGGACAAGAAAAAATATAAATAAATAAAATAAATGAATGAATAAAGTCAGTTTAAAGTAGAATTTTAGTCTCAGAGGATGGGCTTTTCCTAGAATATACAATTATACACAGCATACTTGCACATTAGGGCAAACTTACCTCCCACTGTGCTATCTTCCAGCGATGCTAGGTCTAGGTTTCAGTCGCTGCTCTTTTCCCTGTTTTTTTTCCAGGTTCTGCATTGCTTCATTTCTTGTATTTGGTAGCCATGAACAATGTAACCCCTGCGGATATGTACATTATCCTCACTGGCTCCAACCAGTTCCATTGTTGGCAAGATTCCTGCCATGAAAATCTAAAAAAGTTTTTTTGGCAAATGAGATTTTGCATGTCTTTTCTGCTTTACTTTGTTATAAATGAAGTGATGACCAACATGAGATTAAAGCCTAATTCTGAGCAACTAAGAAATTATCCCTGTCGGTGGGGTTGTGCCCACTCTGCAAGGGTTAATTGTGTGGGTTTTTCCTCCCTCCACTCCTAAAAGTGTTCTAGTGACGAATCTGCCACTCAGACCACTTTTAGGAGAAAGAGGATCAACGGCTGAACAAAACAATACCGGGGTTATGGTACAGCTTCAGCCATAACCTCGGTATTCCACTTCCAACCAAGGATGTGTTTTCTATTGAGGCTGTCTATTGCTAGTTGGGAAGTGGTCAAACAAAAATTGGGTTATATATTGTGTTTTTTCGTATTGAAATTCACTAAAAGTGTATTTTTTCCTAAAAAAAAAAAAAAAGTTTTTGAAAAAAAAAAAAATTGCTGCGAAAAAATGTGACATTGTGCTTATTAATTTTCTATATATATTTTTATGTTTGGGGGTTCTGAATAATTTTCTAGCACAAAAAAGTATGATTTTTACATGTTGGAGAGAAATGGCAGAATTGGCCTGGGCTGAAAATAGTTAAATTGACTCCTGTCTACGTTAGCTCTAGTGTGTATTATGAATGTGAATTAGGGACCTTAAAATTGTAAGCTCCTCGAGGGCAGGGACTGATGTGAAAGTACAATATAAATTAATGTGCAATATATATTATAGATAAAATGCTGCATAAATTGTCAGTGCTAAATACCTGTAATAATTATAATAATAATATAAAAACATAGGTTTGACAGTGCCAGTGTGAATGAGGACTGAGTGGCCTGCCCAGGATATCTGACCTGAGCCTTCTCCAACATTTCTCTATTATTTACACCTGTTGCCCTCGGTGTTGCTGCTCAATCTGCATGATTATCCATCTTATTTTTAGTACAGTAATTAATTGCTTCTGTACAGAAAATCCCTATCTGGAAATCATGAGTGAGAATATTACACATGTGCTTTGATTTATTTTACCTGGGAATTATGAGAATCTGGAGGACTGAAGAGCTAAAAAGAAAATGCTCATTTAATCCCTCCACGTCATGAGGGATATTCATTAGTGGATCTGATGAATCAGTCTGTGTTCTCAAATCAATTTACATAACTTAACGAATAGTATCTGAAGATCTGGGCTTTATTTCTAACAATAACATCATGCTAATTGCTAATTAAGGGACACCCTCTACTAAAAGATTTCACACTACTAAATAATTTAAAAAAAGCAACCTCAAATCTCCATTCTCAGCGCAAAATGAAGACAACAGTGGTTTATCTGCACCCCTGACATCCCCATGAATACAACATATCCCCATATTTTTTTTTTTAAACACTTACAGTGGGACAAAAAAGTATTTAGTCAGCCACCAAAAAAAGATGAGAGAGGCCTGTAATTGGCATCATAGGTAGACCTCAACTATGAGAGACAAAATGAGAAAAAAAAAATCCAGACAGATAATCACATTGGCTGATTTGGAAAGAATTTATTTGCAAATTATGGTGGAAAATAAGTACCATATTTTTCGCTCCATAAGACGTACTTTTTTCCCCCCAAAAAAGGGGGAAAAAAAATGTCAGTGTGTCTTATGGAACAAATGTAAAGCGGCCGGTCCGGTAGTTCTGCCGCCACCATCTCAGAATATCGGGCCGGCCGCTCAGCTCTTCTCTCCTACAGGACCTTACCTGTTCCTCGCTCCAGTGCTGCAGTCTTCCCGCGGCAGCTTCTGTGACAGCCGGGTGCCCACTGCGCATGCGTGAGAAGCGCTGTGTTTTGTGAATGGTCCGGTGTCTTCTGGGACACATGACAGGTCCCAGAAGGCTCCGGGCTATTCACAAAGCGCAGCGCTTCTCGCGCATGCGCAGTGGGCACCCGGCTGTCACAGAAGCCGCCGCGGGAAGAAGGAAGGACAACTCCGCGGAAGTGGGAGCGGGTACCTGTCAAATTCAAGTACCCACTCCCCCTCCCTCCCCAAAGGTCCACAGTCTCTGGTAATCTCCTTTACTGTCTGCAGTCTCTGGCCATCTGTACTGTGTCCGCAGTCTCTGGTCATCCCCTGTACTGTGTCCGCAGTCTCTGGTCATCTCCTGTACTGTGTCCGCAGTCTCTGGTCATCTCCTGTACTGTGTCTGCAGTCCATTGGTTCAGAATATTTTTTTTCTTGTTTTTCTCCTCTAAAACCTAGGTGCGTCTTATGGTCAGGTGCGTCTTATGGAGCGAAAAATACGGTATTTGGTCAATATCAAAAGTTCATCTCAATACTTTGTTATATATCCTTTGTTGGCAATGACAGAGGTCAAACATTTCCTGTAAGTCTTCACAAGGTTGGCACACACTGTTGCTGGTATGTTGGCCCATTCCTCCATGCAGATCTCCTCTAGAGCAGTGATGTTTTGGGGCTGTCGCTGGGCAACACGGACTTTCAACTCCCTCCAAAGGTTTTCTATGGGGTTGAGATCTGGAGACTGGCTAGGCCACTCCAGGACCTTGAAATGCTTCTTACGAAGCCACTCCGTTGCCCGGGCTGTATGTTTGGGATCATTGTCATGTTGGAAGACCCAGCCACGTTTCATCTTCAATGCCCTTGCTGATGGAAGGAGGTTTGGACTCAAAATCTCACGATACATGGCCCCATTCATTCTGTCCTGTACATGAATTAGTCGTCCTGGTCCCTTTGCGGAGAAACAGCCCCAAAGCATGATGTTGCCACCCCCATGCTTCACAGTAGGTATGGTGTTCTTTGGATGCAACTCAGCATTCGCTCTCCTCCAAACACGACGAGTTGTGTTTCTACCAAACAGTTCTATTTTGGTTTCATCTGACCATATGACATTCTCCCAATCCTCTTCTGGATCATCCAAATGCTCTCTAGCAAACTTCAGACGGGCCCGGACATGTACTGGCTTAAGCAGGGGGACACATCTGGCACTGCAGGATCTGAGTCCCTGGCGGCGTAGTGCGTTACTGATGGTAGCCTTTGCTACGTTGGTCCCAGCTCTCTGCAGGTCATTCACTAGGTCCCCCGTGTCGTCCTGGGATTTTTGCTCACCGTTCTTGTGATCATTTTGACCCCACGGGGTGAGATCTTGCATGGAGCCCCAGATTGAGGGAGATTATCAGTGGTCTTGTATGTCTTCCATTTTCTAATTATTGCTCCCACAGTTGATTTGTTCACACCAAGCTGCTTGCCTATTGCAGATTCAGTCTTCCCAGCCTGGTGCAGGTCTACAATTTTGTTTCTGGTTTCGTTCGACAGCTCTTTAGTCTTCACCATAGTGGAGTTTGGAGTGTGACTGTTTGAACTTGTTATCAGTATAAAAGACATCTGTCCACAACCTCAAACAGGTGCCATTGATACAGGTAATGAGTGCAGGACAGAGGAGCCTCTTAAAGAAGAAGGTACAGGTCTGTGAGAGCCAGAAATCTTGCTTGTTTGTAGGTGACCAAATACTTATTTTCCACCATCATTTGCAAATAAATTCTTTCCAAATCAGCCAATGTGATTGTCTGGATTTTTTTTTTCATTTTGTCTCTTGTAGTTGAGGTCTACCTCTGATGCCAATTACAGGCCTCTCATCTTTTTAAGTGGGAGAACTTGCACAATTGGTGGCTGACTAAATACTTTTTTGCCCCACTGTACCTGCTCTGTGCAATGGTTTTGTACAGAGCAGTCCCGATCCTCCTCTTCTTGGATCCCTTGTCAGCGCTCCTTACTCCTTCCTCTTGACCAGTACCCCCAATAGCAAGCCGCTTGCTATGGAGGCATTGGCGCATGCTCACTTGCGAGCCCCGCTCTATGCGTCCATAATACACAGTCAAGGCTTGGCCCCGCCCACTGCTGGCTCCTCATTGGTTCACTGGCTGTGATTGACAGCAGTGAGATGCTGTGCCTCAGCCAATGAGCAGAGAGACACAGGACAACCAAGGCTCCCTTGCACATCACTTGATCGAGATGGGGCTCAGGTGAGATTGGGGTGGGGGCTGTGAGGGGAGCAGCACACAGGTTTTTTTACCTTCATGCATGATGGCAAAAACCTTCAGCCTTTACAACCACTTTAAAGCCCAAGTGTAACGATTTCTTTTTAAATCAGGACAAGGGATTCTACTTACAGTGGGATGTGTCATTTACGCCATTGTCTGCAGTTTTAGTTGCAATGCTCCCACCTCTTATTCCCCCCTTACCCCTGGGCAGATGCAATCTTTTGGTTATAAAGGAGATGGACCTTTCATTCAACCGCCGGTCCTCCATTCATTGATCGATTTTCATTCATGGAAGCTTTCGTACAGCCTCCATGAATGGAACAGGACAGGCATAGTCATCACTCTTGCTTTGGGCTTATGACGGGTCCCTTGTCTTGTATTAACCCCTGGAAATGCAGAAAGATTATGACTGCAAGAGTGGGGGAATCAGAGGAAAGAGCACTAAAACCAGCAGCACAAGGGACACTTCATATTGACCAAGTACCATCCCTTGTGCTGATTTTTTTTTAGTTTGACTAAACTTGGGGTTTAAAGAAAGAAGCAGGTTCAGTTCCCCACACTGACAACACTGTGCTCTCATACCTAGTGTAGTCCCTACCAGACATTTTTCTGGTTTTTTTTGCTAGAGAATTAAAGAACTCCCAAATATTATATATTTTTTGTAGCAGAGGCCCTAAAGAGAATAAAATAGCGATCGCTGCAATTTATGTCATACAGTATTTGCACAGCAATTTTTCAAACATACTTTTTTGGGAAAAATACACTAATATACAAAAAACAGAATATTTAACTTTTTTTTTTTAAATGCGAGATGATGTTACGCCGAGTAAATAGTTACCCAACATGTCATGCTGTAAGACTGTGCACGCTTGTGGAATGGTGCCAAACTACGGTACTTACTCTCCATAGGTGGCACTTTAAAAAAGGTCCACAGGTTACCAGCTTAGAGTTACAGGAGGAGAGATTAGATAGTGCTAGAATTATTGCTCTCGCTCTGACATTCGTATGAACACGGTTTACATGTTGGCGTGACCTAGTTATTAGTTTACCACTACGTGCGAGTACAGGGGGACGGGGGAGCTTTACTTTTTTTTTGTAATTGGTTTTACTACTTTGTTTATTTTTACACTGTCCCTTTAAAAAATGTTTTAATCACTTTTATTCCTATTACAAGGAATTAAAATATTGTGATAACCCTTGTGATAGAAATAAGCAGTGACAGGTCCTCTTTATGGAGAGATCTGGGGTCAGGACAGTATAAGGCATTAGATAAAATAAAAAAAAAAAAAAAAAAAAAAAAAAAAAAAGAAGGGGGGGGGGGGGGTATTGGTTTACGTTAGGCTGGAACATGAAGTGACATATCATCGCTCTGGTCTCCCTAGACCATAGAGATAAGTGGAGGCCATCATTCCTTAGCTCACCTCTATGCCCAGCCGCCACTATCCTCAGATGGGTTCTCGGGCTCACTGATCTTCCAGGTAAGCCTGAGAACTACCGGAAAGTGACAAGAGGTGGGGGGGGCATCCCCTCCCACTGCTTCGAAAAGTGATCTAGCGGCAAATTTACAGCTCAAGACTACTTTTAGCAAAAAGGGAATGTTGGGGTTATGGCACATTGCTGCAGCCATAACCCCAGTATTCCACTTCCAACCAAGGACGTCTTTTGTCTATGGCCCAGTTGGGAAGTGTTTAATTGGAAAGCAGGGGGACTGCCAGGAACACCAGGCTTTTCACGAAAAAGAAGCAATACAAAGAATAGGATATTTATGCAGGCCATACATGGGTTGAAATAAAAAATTTTGTGCGTCTTGTAATCTGATGGTGCCACCATTTATTTTGAAATTTGACCAATTAACCCTTCACATCCTGTTGCTACAGATAAGAATTTAATGACTGGGAATCTTCTTTTCTTTCCAGGGCACAGCCCATGCGCATTTCTTTTTCGATTATATTTCATGCACGATTCTCCCATCATTAAATTAGAAATTAGTTTTTCAAAAAAATTCCAATATTCCCAATCACTTAAATTCGATGGCTGAACAAAATTGCAAGAAAATTCTTTTGGAATTTGACCCATGTATGGCCTGCATTTGTACATGTTACAACAGGCACATATCAGGAATATGAAACATTGGGTTTACATATTCTGTAAGCTTTGACAATAAAACCAAGAAGCTGATTGGTTACCATGCACAGCTACACCAGATTCTGTGTGCACCAGTTTTAGTAAATCATCCCCTTTATGTTTGTATAGGAGTAGCTGGACATTATTAATGCTGTTCAGATTCAGATGAGGTTCACATTTCTGAAAGTTTCACTCTAAACTATTCTAAAAGGCCATGTTGGTATATGATGGTAGTATTGACAGAAGAGCAAACTTACCTCTGCATGCTATACTGAATACTCACAAGTGATGCATGTGTGTAGGTAAGGACAGGCAAGAACAAAGATATTTTTTAATTTATTACAGGTACTTATATGGTGCCATCAATTTACATAGATACACTCACCAGCCACTTTATTAGGTACACCCGTTCAATTGCTTTGTAAACACAAATGGCTAATCAGCCAAGCACATGGCAGCAACTCCATGCATTTAGGCATCTAGATGTGGTGAAGACGACTTGCTGAAATTCAAACAGAGCATCAGAATGGGGAAGAAAGGGCATTTAACCACTTGCCGCCCAGCCACTGTAGATATACGGTGGCAGGGCAGCACTCACAGGCAAAACCACGTTTTAAAACGTGGTTCTGCAAAACAGGTAGGGGGCGCACGTGAGGCGCGTGCACGCCCTACCTGTGCCGCGGGTGTCATCAGCAGGTCCCAGTTGCCGGGTCACGGCCAGTGATTACCGGCTTTTTGGCTGCGATGAGCTGTGATCACTGACAGTTTACACACAGCCCTGTTATCTGTGAGTTGCTCAGCTGGTGACAAGCTGCAGAGGGTTTCTCTCCCTCAATCAGCTCCCCCCTCCCTCCCCCCCTCTAGCACACACCCCCTCCCCCTAGTAAAACACTCCCCTCACACAGTGAACACAAAAATGTTAACCCCTTCCTCCCCATTGCCATTAGTACAGTTTCAGTGGGGTTTTTTTTCACTGATCACTGTATTGGTGTCACTGGGGATGTCAGTGACCCCAAGTCAGTTCCCCCCCAGTGTCAAAATGTCCGCCGCAGTCCCGCCATAAGTCGCTGGTCGCCGTCATATGTCGCTGATCGCCGCAATATGTCGCTGATCGCCACCATTATTAGTATAAATAAAATAAAAAATCCCAGTATCTTTCCCGCCATTTGTAAACGCTATAACTTTCACGTAAACCAATTAATTTACACGTATTGGGATTTTTTTTTAGCAGAGACATGTCGCAGAATGCATTTTGGATGAAATTTGTGACAAAATTAGATTTTTTAATTTTTTGTACTGGACATGTTTTATAGCAAAAAGTCCAAAATATTGTTTTTTTGTCTCAAAATTGTCAGCCTTTTTTTTATAGCGCAAAAAATTAAAAACCGCACAGACGATCAAATACCACCGAAAGAAAGCTCAATTTGTGGAAAAAAAAGGATGTAAATTTAATTTGGGTGCAGTGTTGCATAACCGCGCAATTGTCAGTTAAAGTAACACAGCAACGTAACACAAACCTCTTCTGTAACCGCTTCCTTACCACCCTACAGCAGAAATACTGCTACAGGGTGGCATGGGTACGCAAAATCACATATATATATATATACGTAATTCGCGCTCCCGTGGTTTTCACACCCCTCCCAGATAGCATCAGATTGCACGTCAGTACACCAGTCATCACATTTAACCCCTTGATTGCCAGGAGCACGCCCATGTACAATAAACCTCCATTGCTAGTATAGTGTCTGAACGGGTCAATATATTTGATCAGGTCAGCACTATACCAGCGTTCACATTAGTATAGCGTCCCCAAAAACGCAGCGTTAGCGGGATCAGCCCCTGCACCTGCCAACACCTGCGTTAAGCCCCTACGCTTAACCCCCCCCCCCTTCTCCCCCAGCAAGTGCAGTGTCAGTAGATCACTGTCACTTGATACATTGCACACAAAACCGCAGTGTTCGCAGAATCAGGCCTGATCTCTGCTAGCACTTGTCGGTAAATTTTGATGACTCTCATATGCAGCAGACTGCCAGTACTAGTGCCGCTCTACCTTTTGGTGAACGGAGTACCAGCGGTCTAGTACATCTTGGTCTTTCACATACCTCCTTGATTTTTGGAGCTGTTTTTCACGGAATATCTGTATGCGTTGATTGTGGATCAAAGCAGTCTATATGCACAACAATTTATCGCCGCCAACCCAAATTCAAACCTTGCCAGGCCATTCGCATGGAAACTCATTACGGTTTTCAAATTTAAATTTTTTTTGGGCCTAACCCTCAACATGGGCATTACTAAAAGAAATTAATTGCGGTTGTATTGGTCCGCAGACCGGATTCATCATATGCCGTGTTCTCTGCTGCCATGGCCAGGCATAGATATGAGAGTATTATGTGTTTTATACATTTCAGCGACAATACACTCTGTCATCCTCGGGGTAACCCTGAATTTGACGGCTCCACAAAATTCAGCCCCTCGCAAATCACCTTAACCTAAAATTTGCAGATGTCTGTACGCCCCAGCAAAACATCTGCGTTGAGGAGTCCCTTATTAATTTTTCTGGCCGCCTTGCATTCAAACAATTTCTCCCCAGCAAGCATGCCAGATATGGGGTCAAGATGTAGAAGACCTGTGAGAGGACAGCAGGCTATACTTATAAGTTTCGGATTTACGAGGGAAAAGATAGTCACGTGGAGCCCCCCGGATGCCCAGACTACATGGGGAGTAGTGGCAAGATAGTTTGGGACTTGGTGTCATCATTTCTCCATATGGGATACCACTTATACGTGGACAATTTTTATTCAAGCGTGCCACTATTTAGACATTTATTCAATCTTGGAACTGGCACTTGTGGCAAAGTGTGACCTAATGTGTGCCCACCATTAGAAGTGGGTGGATGCAGGGCGGTATATTCTAATGGTGGGCATACCATACACTTTTTCTGGCAGATATTTCTTCTCATTTTTTCATTCAGTCCACAGGCTGCATACAAAAAAAAAAAAAAAAGAACATAGCATATATACCCAACAAGGACCAGCGACGTACTGGTACATCACTGGATTTGAATGGTTATACCAGGATGATGCCTACAGCTGCAGGCATCATCCTGGTATCGTTTTTTTCAGCCGGTGATCGGCTTTCATGTAAAAGCAATCCTAGTGGCTAATTAGCTGCAAGATTGCTTTTACAAGCAGTGGAAGATTATGTCCCCCCTCCCCCGCTGCCTTCCACGGCCTTCTCGGGCAGTTTCGTGCCATCGGGGGAACCTGAGAATGCAGCCGGTGTTTCTGCCAGCTGACCATAGAGCTGATTGAAGACCAGAATGATGCCAATCATCTCTATAGTCTAAGAATTCGGAAGCTACAAGCATTTCATCACTTCAGTTTCGCAGGATATAAACAGCGCCATTTGTAAATTGGGAAAGCATCTGATCACACCGATTTTGGTTTGATTAGATAATGTAAGAGCAGAGGAGATATCTAGAGTCTGATAGACCCCAGATTTCTCAAAAAAGAATATATGACAATGCCCATTAAAGTTATAGGGGTTATTTACATCCCCTGTTATAGCATTAAAAGTGATTAAAAAAAAAATAAAATGAAAAGGTACAATGTAAAAAAAAAAAATAAATAAAAAAAAAATCAAAATAACTATAAAAAAAAAAAAAATTGCCCCTCCCATGTGCGCACACCTTGACCCTGTGCCGTTATGTAAACAGCAGTTGAACCATGCATGTGAGGTATTGCCGTGAACGTCAGATCGAGGGCAGTAATTCTAACACTAGACCTCCTCTGTAAATCTAAAATGGTGGCTTTTAAAGGCTATTAAAGCGCTGCCTATGGATATTAAAAATGTATGCAGTTTGTCGCCATTGAACGTGGCATGCGCAGTTTTAAAGCATGTCATGTTTGGTATCTATTTACTCGGCATACCATTATCTTTTATATTTTAACAAACAATTGGCCAATATATTGTGTTTTTGTGCATTAAAAGTAAAAAAAGTGTATTTTTTTAAAAAAAATTGCATTTGAAAAATCGCTGCGCGAGTACTATGTGCCATAAAAAATTGTAGTACCCACCATTTTATTCAGTAGGGTGCCTGCTTTAAAAAAATATATAATGTTTGGGGGTTTAAATTAATTTCCTAGCAAAAAATACTGATTGTTTTCATGTGAACAAAAAGGCTTGGTCTTCAGGTGGTTAGAGGAGTGAATGAAGTGTGGCATAAACTTCTAATGCTGGGCATAAAACGCCCCCACCCCCCAAAATGACCCCTTTTTGGAAAGTAGTCACCCCAAACTATTTGCTGAGAGGAATGTTGAATCAATAGAAGAATTTATTTTTTTACCACAAGTTTTTGGAAAATGACAAAAATATGTTTTTTATACAAAATTGTCACTTCAATTATTTACTACTCACACATGCCATGGTTATATGTGGAATTACTCCCCAAAGTACATTTTGCTACTTCTTCTGAGTATGGGGGTACCACATGTGAGAGACGTTTTGGCAGTCTAGCCAAGTACAGGACCCCAAAATCCAATAAGCACCTTCAGGCTTTTAATAGGACTACCTATCACAGTTTCGGAGGCCCTGAAATGCCAAGATAGCACCTAACCCCCCCAAATTACCCCTTTTTGGAAAGTAGACACCCCAAGGAATTTGATAAGAGGCACGGTAAGTATTTTGCAGATCTCATTTGTTGCCACAAGTTTTTGGAAAATGAAGAAAAAAAACAAAAACATATTTTTTCTGTTTTTTTTTTATATTTCAAAACCTTGTGAGAAAAAATTAGATCTGCAAAATACTCACCATGCCTCTTTTTAAATTCCTTGGGGTGTCTACTTTCCAGAAAGGGGTCATTTGGGGGGGTTTGGGGCTATCCTGGCATGTCAGGGCCTTCGAAACTGTGATAGGTAGTGAGGAAGTGTAATGAGGAAGTTACGCACCTTCAGGCTTTCAAAGTGGTCATTGGATTTCAGGCTCCTGTATGTGGCTAGGCTCCCAAAAAGTCTCACACATGTGGTATCCCCATACTCAGTAGAAGTAGCACAATGTATTTTGGGGAGTAATTCCACATATACCCATTTAAATGACAACTTTGTGTAAAAAAAAAAAAAAAAAGAAAAAAAAAAGTTTGTCATTTTCCAGAAACTTGTGGAAAAAAATAAATCTTCCATGGACTCAATATGCCTCAGCAGATAGCTTAGGGTGTATAATTTCCGAAAAGGGGTCATTTGAGGGTGTTTGTACTATTCTGGTATTTTAGCACCTCAAGAAATGTGATGGGCAGTCAGAAAGCAAAAGCTGTGTAAATTCCATTATCTATACCATAGTTTGTAGACGCTATAACTTTCACAAAAAGCAATCAATATACACTTATTGGGATTTTTTTAACCAAAAACATGTAGCAGAATACATTTTGGCCTAATTTTATGACGAAATTTTAGTTTTTTTAGATATTTTTTATGATCAAAATGAGAAAATATTGTTTTTTTTCAAAAACATTTTTTTTCTTCAAAATTTTCTGGTTATAGCGGTTATAAAAATAAAAAAGTGCACAGGTGATCAAATACCACCAAAAGAATGCTCTATTTGTGTTAAAAAAATGACATAAATTTCATTTAGTTTGTAGACGCTATAACTTTCACACAAATCAATCAATATACACTTATTGGAATTTTTTTTACCAAAAACATGTAGCAGAATACATTTTGGCCTAAATTTATAACTAACTTTGAGTTTACTATATATTTTTTATAGCTGAAAGTAAAAAATATTGTTTTTCTTCAAAATATTTGGTCTTTTTTTGTTTATCGCGTAAAAAATAAAAAGCGCACAGGTGATCAAATACCACCGAAAGAAAGCTCTATTTGTGTGAAAAAAAGGACGTAAATTTCGTTTAGGTGCAGCATTGCATGACCGCACAATTATCAGTTGAATTAGTGCAGCGCCAAGTAGCAAAAAGAGGCCTGGTCATTAAGGGGGGTAAATCCTCTGGAGCTCAAGTGGTTAAGTTACTTTGAAAGTTGCATGGTTGTTGGTACAAAATGGGCTGGTCTGAGTATTTCAAAAACTGCTGATCTATTGGGATTTTCACACACACAACTATCTCTAGGTTACAGTTAATGGGTCAAAAAAAGAGAAAAAAATCCAATGAGAAACAGTGTGGAAAAAATGCCTTCCTGGTGTCAGAGGAGAATGGGCAGACTGGTTGCTGTGACATACAGATTGTAGGGTCAGAATTTGGCGTAAACATGAAAGCATGCATCCATCCTGCCTTGCATCTATGTTTCAGGCTGGTGGTGGTGTAACGGTGTGGGGGATATTTTCTTGGCACTGTACAAGGTGTTTTCTAAAAATCTCAGGTCCTCTCTCCCAATTTCACATATTAGATTTGGTTACTCAGTAAATCTCTATAGAGGGACAGAACCCTACATATTCTGGTCTTTAGCTTGCTTTATTCATTACACGTTGGCACCATCTGCTGTCTAATCAGAGGAACAGCTGTATTTTTTTTTCCCCAAAATAAAAAGTTTATTGAATATATGAGATAAATGAGAAATACGGATAATGGGAGGAAGAGAACATAACATTCGAATAAAAAAAGAACACCAAAACATCCAAAAGCAAAAATCGCATAAACATTGAACAATCAATTCAATTAATAATATCACGTCATATGATATTCAATTATCCAACATACATAAAGGAGAAAATTCAAAAAGGGTGCCTGTCCAAGAATCAAAATCTTTCCAAAGTCTTCATCTGTCTAGTGTTTGAGTCATCTATATTGCCCAACAAATGGTTGGAAGCATAAAAGTAAACAGGTCTACATAACGGTGAGTTTAACTTGTCAAGTGGGGGGGTGGAGGTGATTGAAGGGTTAGGGTTTACTGAATTTATTACTATCAGCCATTGTTCCATTACGTCGTCTTATAACAGTATATGGATGATTGTTGAAGAGGCATGGGTGCAGGTAGTGTGGTACCGTGTAGAAATGCAGTGTAAGCACTAGGTTTATTCTTTTAGCGTGTGATTGCCAGTAAAAGGAGGTATTCTGTCAGAGGCCCAGAGAGTGATGTTTATGTTTCGGGACATCCACGTAGTGCCCTGTCTACAGGCGGGGCGGAGTGGGGGTGGCTTTTAATTTCCCGGATATAGTCCTCAGAAGTTTGAAAATGGAGCCAGCACACCCAACTTGAAGTAAATTTCGAGGGCGCGTCTTTTGACAGAGATTAATTCCTCCATTTTCGCTATTTTGTTTATCCTCCTGTACCAGTCGGATATGGACAGGGTTTTAGAGGTTCCCCAAAGTATTGGTATGCACAGTAATCTGAGTTGTTTATGTATTTCTTTCCAGAAAGGTTGAATGAGTGGGCAGTCCCACCAAATGTGTTATAAAGTTCCTTTTTCTTAGTGGCATCTCCCGCATTAGTCAGATGTAGTTGCATCAAATTTATAAAGAAGTGAAGGTGTACGGTGTAGCAAATCGTGCACACAGATGGACGCAGTCATCCATCTTGCTAAGGATCCTCCATCTTGTATCTCTCTCCCTCCAATCCCTCCTCCCTCTCAGTGACATGTGGTCTCTGTGTGTGTATGCAGAGTTCAAAAGGCATCAGGCTCCAGCTGGAGAGCTTCATGGTTATAAACCCCAATTAGCCTGGCCCCAGTATGTCTGTGAGACTCTTGCTTGGAAAGGACCGTAAAGCCATAAAATCAGTCCTTCACTGGGCTTCAAAGACATTCCAGCTAGCCATAAAACAAGACAACACATTTAAACTCCACTTTTCCATATAATTTTGTATCTGGAGCTGAGAAATAATTACATAAACAAACAAAGCATATATAGCTCAGTTTAATACAAGTCGCCTGATATTTTACACCCCCTAGCTGAAGTCTACAGGAGAGCAGAAAGCCATATAGCTCTAGCTGAAATAGTAAATTAGGGCATGTTTAATATCTAGACGTTCAGCAGATGATTCTGCACATTAATCTACCCTTGGATAGAATGTTACATGTACCTAGGGAAGGTTATTGCCCTGGTATCAACTTGTGAGGGATTTTGGTTCTAGCCTGAGTCCCCGGCCTACGACACCCTCCCCAAAATGGAGGCGACTGGTTCTCTGCTTCAAGGAGACACCGTGCCGAGTTCCTAGAAAAAGGCTGTTATGCTTGGAGCAGAGAGTTAAGTTGAAGAAATCTCCCTTTTAACATCGGAACCAACTTGGGAGAGAACACCCCTTTTGCTCTGAAACTTGATCTGCTTAAACCAAGGCAGATGGCAAGTATCTACCTCTCTAAACTAAGCTCTTTAATGCAAACTAAGAATCCCGGTCTCTGAAGTGTTTTATATATATCTGCCTGCGGTGACAGTGGTATACAGACAATTATTCAAACATCATAGTGTTACTGCTAAGATTGGCGAGTTTCCTCTTTCTCTGTACAAAAATGAGGTGGTGGCAGTGTGAAGGGTTAATTGCGTAATTAACCTCCTTAGCGGTGTTCCCGAGTGTAGCTCGGGGTAGAATTTCTATACCACAAGCGGTAACCCCGAGCTACACTCGGGCTTACCATGCGGCGCTGCTCTGGGGGTCCCTGCAGCACTTACCTTGTCCTTCGTTCCCACGATGTGTCCCCTGCAGCGTCCCCGGCCATCTCCTCCGGCCGATGCCGGCATCCGGCTTCTGTGTTCCGGTCCCCGTGACGTCGGGACGTACGGGCGCCGCCGGCGGCGGGAAATTTAAAAAATTTTAAAAATGTCATTTTTTTTTTTTTCAATTTTAAATAGTAAAACATTGCTGTTTCATCCCATTTCACATACATATTGTCCCTAGTTCTTTTTTCCTGCGCCCTGCCTGCATTTTGTCTGTTCTTTCTGCCTGGAAACTTAGAAAAGTCCATGGCGTCCAAAAAGCGTCCATTTACGTCAAAAGCGGTTTTAGACCGGCTAGAGAACAGCGATAGTAAATCAGAACCACTTACAGAATTGAGTGATAATGATTTGTGGGGAAATTTTCCTAAAAATTACAGCCTACAATAAAAAACTATTTCCATGCGAAAAAATGGTACCGCTTTCAGCACAAAAAATCAGAAGGAATCATACCGCCAAGGAGGTTAACCTGACCCAGTAACAAATCGCTCTCAGGCTGAGGTACATAGATTGTGATCCATTAGCTGGAAAATCTTTGTGCAGGGTGCAGCAGACTGTGGTATTGTTACGCATGTGACAGCGCGGTTTTAGATTGGCTAGTCCTTCGGTCACGAGTTGGTGAGAAGGGCTGGGGCTCTGACACCGCAATCGTCACATACGGTACCACCGTGATAACATTTTATAGTTATTTTCCTGAATGGAGACATTGGTGGACCCTTTGTGAACGTGGCGGTATATTTGTTCCCAGTTTTCTTCGGTAAGGTGTAGATGTAAATCGTGAGTCCAAGATGTGAATATTCTCCCTGTGGTAGCAGAGTCATGCGTCCATAATAGGCTATGTAAGGTGGAGATAACATGTTGTAGGGGTTTGTTTGAGGAGCACAATTTGCCAAAGGGGGTAAGGGAATTTGAAATGGGCCCAGAGCATTGAACAGCTTTAGCAAAGTTTCCAAGTTGCATGTATTTCCAGGTTGATATTTGACAGTCGGGCCATTGCGTTTGGATGTGATCAATTTCAAAGAAGGAATCTGCCACAAAGAAGTGATTGATTCTCAGTCTCAGGTTTTTCTCCCACAAAAAAAAAAAAAAAAAGTGATCAGTCATTCCCGGTGGGAAATCTGGGTTCATTAGTATGCGGAGCAAGTTTTTTTTTTTTTTTTTAAATTGTAGGGTTGGGCCTATCATTGGATGATCTTTCAAATCTGTATTGGTGTGGTGGTGGTGTAGCCAGGGAGTGGAACTTATTAGTATCTTGGAGTAGGGGTTTTCTAGATTGACCCAGTCCTTAGTCTGATAATGGGTATTCCAGTGTACTAGATGAGATGCCCAATAGTAGATCTGGATATCTGGAAGACCTATTCTCCCTTTGGTTTTAGGTGTGGTGAGGTGGTGATAGCTATTCTGGGGCGGTGTTGCCAGAGGAAGTGAGAAAATGCCCGTTTATATGATAGAAAGAAAGATGTTGGTAAGTCAATCAGTATAGTTTGGAAGAGGTATAAAAAAAAGGTAGCTTAAGATATTCATTTTGATAACGGCAGCACTTCCAAACCATAAGAATGGGGGATTGGACCAGCGTTTCAGGTCTTCTATTATAGTGCGAAGCATAATTCTTTAAGTAGAGATCTTTTAGTTTGGAGGGAATCTGGATTCCCAGATAGATGATAGTTTCCGATTGCCAGGTAAAGGGAAAAGTTTGGTGGCAGTGCACGACCTGTGTCATTGGTAATGTAATATTCAGGGCATGGGATTTAGAGAAATTAATTTTAAAATGCACTATATATTGGAATAATTGGAAGTCGTGTAACAAATTGGAAAGATATGTGAGGTTTTGTTAGGAAAAAGTAAAAATATCATTAGCAAAAAGGCAGCAAGATTATATTGTCCGTCGTTGTTATACCCTCAATTTCACTATTTGCATGTAGGCAACGTACGAAAGGCTCAAGAGTTAGAATAAATAAAATAGGGGATAACTGGCAACCTTGGCGGGTGCCATTATGGATAGTGAAGGCGTGAGATAGCAGGCCATTGACCCGTACTTTTGCGAAGGGTTTAGTGTACAAAGACATAATGAAGTGGATCAAGTTGGTACCAAGTCCTAAAGGCGTATAAGACAGCTTCAAGGTAGTCCCATGCCAACCTGTCAAGGTTTTTTCTTCTCTCTAGACGCAGAAAAAGACATTTGTTGGTCAGATTGGTGAGCCAGTGTTGTATGTTTAATGTACCCGACTGGGTACAATTTCCACTTGGTCCTTTGCTATGAGGTTTGTGAGCATGAGCCATAGTCTATTTGCAAGTATCTTAGCAAAAATTAATATCAACGTTCAGCAAGGATATTGGTCTATAATTCAACGCTATGGTTGTGTCTTTACCAGGTTTGGGGATGACCGATACATGTGTTACTAGTAGATGACCGATACATGAGGGGTTAGTAGCGCAGTATACTGTTGGGAAGTCTTTGTTAGTTAATTTAGGGATATTATCTGTTCTGAAGTGGGTTTCCTGTAGGAAGATGTCTGTTTTCAATTTTCTCATGCATATGAAAATTTGAAAGCGTTTATCTGGTATATTGAGACCCTTAGTGTTTAGAGATACAATCTTAACCACTTGCCTACCAGGCACTTATACCCCCTTCTTTACCAGGCCAATTTTCAGCTTTCAGCGCTGTTGCACTTTGATTGACAATTGCGCAGTCATGCAAGATTGTACCCATATGAAGTATTTATCATTTTTTTCTCACAAATAGAGCTTTCTTTTGATGTTATTTAATCACTGCTGGGCGCTTTAATTTTTGCGCTATAAACAAAAAGTGCAAAAAAATTTGAAAAAAAAAAATTCTGTTTCGATTATAAAAACTTTCAACAGGTAATTTTTCTCCTTCACTGATGTGCGTTGATGAAGCAGCACTGATGGGTACTGATAGGCGGCACTGATGGGCAGCACTAATGAGGTGTCACAGATAGGCGGCACTGACTGGCATCACTGCTGGGCACTGACTGGCGGCACTGCTAGGCATTGACTGGCGGCACTGCATTGATGGGCACTGGTGGGTAGCACTGGTAGGCAGCACTGCTGGGCACGGATCATCCGGACACTGATAACACTGTTCAACAAATTTTTATTTTTTGCCAGTTTTGGAAACAAAAGGATCCATTTCTTAATGAATTTCACATTCTGAGTTCAAATATAACAATGAAATTTGTCAATTGGCTCTAGTTTTTCTGTAAACGGAAAGTTTTCTACTATAGGCGTAATGACTACATAATGCACAATAATTATATAGATAGATGTCTTTCCACAAATATAAAGCAAGTGATATTGACTACATAACAAAGCCTAAATGGCATAATATATTGCATAGGATTACCAAGAAAAATTATAGCCATAAGCTAAGTTGAATCATTTTAATACTTAGGATTCTCACTAGTTTTGTCTTCAGTTTGTGTCGGTTTTGCTTCTCTTGGCTTTTCTCTTGTATTCGAGGAAAGGGCTCTCTCTTACAACTGCACGTGACTACACGCTTCAGGTTCTTCCTCACTTGACTCAACCACGAAGGATTCTGGTGCTTTAGGAATTGGTAGCTCCTCTCCATGAGGAACTGGACGTATTGCCGATGGAATATTTGGATAGTGCACAGATAACTTTTTCTTCTTATTTAGCCCTTTTACAATTGGAGGCACCATACAAAAGTAACAATTACTAACATGATCTGTTGGCTCTCTCCAAATCATTGGCACAGAGAAAGGCATAGATGCCTTTTTTCCATTCAACCATTGCTCCAGTGCCGTCCCACAAGAATTGCAGCATATATGTGGTGCCCAGCTCTTGTCCTGGTCTCCTATCTTGCAGCCAAAATACAAGTTGTAGGCTTTCTTAATCATTCCTGTTATCCTCCTTTTTTGTGAGATAAAAGTTATTTCACCGCAGATATAGCAGAAATTATCTGCTTTATTCACACAAGTTCGAGGCATTACTGAGTAGCCTATATAAGCATAAAATGAAATGTAAAGACGCTGTCGAACTCCAATCAGCTACAGATACTGCAGCTTTTATGCAGTGAAGTGATGCAATTAAAGGCTAATATTGCATCATCTCAGTATACATGCAATTTTCTATTTGTCACCAGTATCAATTGCGCAATATGCAGCTGAAGTTGCATCATAATTTTGAATGGCTTACGTCATTAGATGGGTGAATATATCATGGAAACTAGAGCCAATCAACATTTTTTAGGGTCATTTTCGTTTTCAGCACCCCAAAATTATGTAAGATTAGCTAATTTTATGCCCAAAACTTTTTACTTGTTGAACAGTGTAATCAGTGCACGGATGATCGGTACCGATCCCTACTCGGACAACTGCCGGTTCTCGGCAGCACTCTCCACACGCTCTGACAGCGTGAGGAAAGTGCAGCTGTGAACCGGCAATTGCATTTCCCGGTGATCAGCATGTCATTGGACATGGCTGATCACGTGGTAAAAGGCCGCTGTGATTGGCCTTTTACCACATCACGTGATCAGCTGTGTCCGTAGGACACAGCGATCACGGAGATCGCCGGGTGCGTGCAGGAGAGTGCGTTCTGGGAGGACGTCATATGATGCCCTCCCAGACCTAGCAGGCCGCAGTGTAGCCGTCATTCGGCTATCTGCAGTTGGCAAGTAGTTGAGAAGCAAAAAATGTTGATGCACAATGCCAGGGGGTCCATCTCAGAGTATCTTTGTTGTAGCGTACTTTCCGTCGCCTTAAAATCCAACGTCTATTCTTCTACCCCTTAGTTTGGTATCTTGAGTCAAGCGTGGGTGGTTCAGTGCTGTACAATGTATGGAAAGTGGGAGGGCAGAGGGGTATAGGAAGTAGAGAAAGGAAAGCGAAGTGTTAGCCAAATCTGTTGTGGATTATAAGTGCCTATAGGGCTAGATAGAGGAATCAGACAGCAGGGTTAGGCCAGCTATCCTACACTTGGTTGTAAGGGAGAAGGGTGTCAGAGGTTTTCAGCTCGAGTTTGAGAACTCTGCTGTGGTGGGAGGTCCTCAGTGGATGGTAATATAGTTGCAGCCAATAGGGAAAAAAAAAAAAAAAAGGGTACGGAGTTCTAGAAGTGTAGAGTCGTATCGACACAGTCGGGTCCTAAGATTGAATAGGGTTTATGGTTGTAGCGTGTAAGAGGAGGGTTGTAGGCTAGGTGTGATTGTGTATGGGAAGGGAGGTGTGTGGTGGTGAGCAAAGTCTTCTGTGGCTGGGGGGGGGGGGGGGGGGGGGTCGCAGTCTTTGGTGGTGTATCCCCATCAGTTCTTTCAAGGACTGTTCTGGGAGATTGAGATCACCGTACCAATTTGGTAGTGCTATATAAGTGATATCAAGAGTGTTGCAGAAAGTCGGTAAGTCTTCAGGGACTCTCAATTGTGAATGGCCAGCAGTACCTTCAGATAAACAAAAGGGAAACTTCCAGTGGTATATTCTCTCTCGTTCCCTTAGAAAGGTCAAGCAGAGGTCGAATAGCTTTGTTGTAAGGTGATCTGAGAGAGGTCCTGGTATAATTTGATCTCTGTTCCATGGTAGAGGAAAATTTCCTCTTTGAGCTTGAAGTCTACTACACAGCAGGTGACAACCCTGGGTGGATCTGTGTCCCTGCCTCTGGGTTGCAAGGCTCTGTGCATGCATTCTATGTCAATCTGTGTGCCAGGGGTCTGCCTAGAAGGTCATTAAAGATGGAAAGTGCCACCTGTTAGATATGACCTGTTTCCACTGCTTCAGGGAGACCTCCAATTCTCATATTGTGTTGGCAACCTCTTGCGAACAGCTTCAAGATGTCAGTGAATCTCTCGCAAATAATGAGTATGGGTGTCCGTAGTTATACTCATCTCTTGAATGGTGTCACGGCGCGCTGTGGTTTCCTCAACCTCCTCCAGCTTAGTGGCACTTACTTGTACATCCAAGCGTAAGCCAGATATTACAGCCGAAAGTATTTCCTTTATGTCTGCAGCTACCGCATGTAAATCTTCCAGGCTTGGGGGTTTAGCTGCCTGTAAGGTGGTATCATGTGGCAGTGTGTGGGAGGCTTGCTCTTTCTGAGCGTGGTGTGCTGCTGGAGGTCAGGGAGGAGGCCACCATGTCCCACTGCTGTAATCTGAATAGCTCAGGAATATTCCTGCTGAGCCACGTGCCAGTATCCCTGGGGGATGGAGAGCGGACAGCAGAAATGCTCCGGTAGGATTTTCCCATAATAGCTGGGTTGGTTACCCTCACAAGGTGCACAAAGGACCATCCTGTGTCAGAGCTGTGCAACTAAGCAGCCATCTTCACCCAGATCCTGGCCACACCCCTCGGAACAGCTGTATTATATTTTAAAGCTGACAAAGTCCCCGATCACACTAAATACAAATTGGCATGAAATCTGCATACCATGCGACTTGCAAATCACACCCTATTGTCCACAATTACAGCACTCCTATCAGTGCGGTTCCGAGTTGTTCAGAGGCACACTGATCTCTAAAGTAGTACATGCACTAATTTTGGTGCAATTTGCATAGACATCTGTGTCAGATATCTTGCAAATCGCACCTGAAATCGGTATGTCATCCAACTTTGAAACCGTGCGACTTCACTGTAAGTCGCACAATTTCAAAGTCGGGTTTGGTGTGAGCAGAGTGTAAGGTTACATTCACACAAGCTGTGGTGGAATTGCATTGAGTGGCTTTTCCAGCACAGTACCACTGCAAGACAAGGCAAAATGCATGGTCTCCTACGTGCCTGGTTCTCTGTGTTACGATGGTGTGCATACACATTATAGAAGCACAGTGCAGGCAACTGAAGATAGTGAAATGTCTGTCTGACATTTCAATAACGTTTGATTAAAAAAAAAAAACAAACAAAAAAAAAAACAAACAAACAAACAAACAAAAAAAACACACGCATACTGAAATGCATGTAGTTTGAACTGGCCCCAAGTAGTTTTTTTTTTTTTTTCTTTTTTTAAACAGCGTTTACTTACCTACTTTGTGCAATGGTTTTTCACAGAGCAGCCCCGATCCTCCTCTTGTAGGGTCCCTCCATAGTAAGCTCCCTCTGAGGGCACTCATGCATGGTCACTCCCAGGCCCTGCTCTGTGTTTCCAAAAAAATACACAGAATGGGGCTTGGCTCTGGTCCCACCAGACTGGTTGTGATTGACATTTTAAATTATAAAAATTTTAATTTTCTATTTTTTTGCATGAGAGCCTGAAAAGCACTGCAACTGCAAACAGTCGTTCCAATTTGCAATGCTCGCGGGCTCCTGCAAACCCTTTCTGCAGCTGTTGAGCCTTAAGTTAAGGGGCTAGAAGAAATGTCAATGACCTATGACTGTGGTGATGTCACTACACTTGTGGAACACCTAGGAGACCTAGGTGTTCCTTTTTTTACCACCACAGCAATCAAAACCTCTCATTCACAGATTCCTGTGACTTAATGATGCAGCTGTTTGGACAGAGCCACTTACAGCTTCATGGATTTCAAATTTACCAGGAGTCGCAGGGAGAAGCACCACCAGTTTCCTTAAGAGGGGTTGTGGTGGTTTGAGGGTGGGAGCTGCAGAATCTGATCATGCTTCAGGTTACTTCTTAAATAAGGTTGTAACAGGAAACATGCTCAGAAAGATGGCATTATCCTTTAATATTTTTCTTCATTGTTGTTAGGTAGTGATAATTTTATAGCAGAATATATGCTTTAGCCCTTCTATCAAGATATCCATTTCCCTTTCTGCTATCAAAAGAAAAAAAAAATTAAAATAAATAAGACTATAGCGCATGCACAGTACAAGGTAAACTGGCAATATGAACTTGGTGCAAGAGCAATTCAAATCTCATTTGGATGGTGGTTTCTTTTAAAAAATTGGCAGTAAAATGGCCAAAGAAAAAAAAGAACGAAAGAAGATGCTGGGCTGGAAAACGACCAGGACAAGATAGATGAAAGTATGAGGGCAACATTGTGACCAGGAAGAGTGCGAACATTGTATCGCTGGATGAGAGCATGTATGCTTTGCATACTTCCAGAATATGGCAACTACTCAGGGGCAAGTACTCCACTTTAATACACAACAGAGGAAACTTGGATTGTAATTGCATTCTATGGCTTCAAAACATCCAGAGCCTCTAACCCTGATCAAGAACACAGCTTAGGAGTTCTACTTGTTCAGGGTCAGGGACTCAAAAGTATTACAGCTGTACACTGTAACCAGTACAACAAAATCAGGCAAGTGGCATTTTCTGTAGGATATACAAAATGATATCCTACAGAATGGGCCTTGACTGGTAAAGGAGGAACTTAGCCCTTCAGGGCTGATAAATAAGTTGACAAATCCACCTAAAAAAAAAAATAGATCGAAAGGCAGCATGACCCTTACAAGGACCTTCAGCTAGGACAAACAGGAACTCAGGCTGTCAAAACAAAGCTGTAGATTTTTAGATAAATTCAAACACATTCAAAGAATGGAGCACCTTCTCAAGATTTCTAGGATTATGACAAAAAGATGGTAACACCATGTCCTGATTTAGGTGGTACAAAGTAACAAAAACTTGGATAAACAGAGGACTGAGGCCTTAATACCACCCTATTCTGGTAAAGAACCAGGAAAGACTCCCTGCAGGAAAGCACAGACAATTCTGATACCCTGTGAGCTAAAGTAATAGCCAACCAAAGAGACAACTGCCTGTAAAGAGACAACTTTGCCTGTAAAGAGCAACATGGGGATCTCTCTGGAAGGCCACATAGGAAACGTCTGCAAAACAGACAAGACCAATTTAAGGTCCCATAGAGACAAAGGAACAATCTTTGTGACACCCGATACAAAAGGCTTTACCGGGCAATGAGAAGCGATAGGTCTGCAAAACAGAGCGACCAAGGCTGCAATCTGCCCTTTGCTGGTACCAAAAGCAAAAGGATATCTCCAACCCAGGCTTGAGAAAAGTCAAAAAGCACTCTACGACATACTGTCACGGATTAAATTTAGAAGCCTCACATCAGGTGAAGAAAAAAAAAAAAAAAAAAAAAAAAAAAAGAAGAAGAAGGCTTTCAATGTACAATGGTACACCTTCCTGGATGTGGACTTTCTTGCTTTGAAAGTAATACAAAGTCGGCAACAGATTTCACTCTGGGGCAGCAGCGATCTGGAAAAGCCCACAGCTTGTCTGACAAGACATTTGTGATGTATGCATACCATGTTCATGGTCAAGAAGGTACGATTAGATCAATAGGAATGCCTCACATCTGCACAAAAAACTGTATTGAGTTAATAAAGCTCTGCTCGGTGTATGAATGAGGTATCACATGGGTGCTGTGGAATGTACTGTGGGAATCAGCAGTGTGGATGGAGCGGTCTATGTGCAGGTAGCCTATGTTATACTATGGGGATGCTGCAGCTGTATGAACACAGTCACAGGTCCTAATTTCACAGATCTGTGGGCGCAGGTGCACATCCCTGAACACAGACAGTGTCCATTTGAGGCTACTCACCCACACACCCATTATTATTATACAGGATTTATATAGAGCCAACAGTTTGCACATCACTTAACAAAATGAGGGTAGACATTACAGTTACAATAGAATTTGGTACAAGAGGAAACAGAGCCCTGCTCGTTAGAGCTTACAATCTATTCTAGGACCATCAAAATAGGACCTGTGGTTATGTTCATACTGCCGCTGCATCCCCATGTATTAACAAGTGGCTCCAGCCATATGAACAAACCATCTATCCACACAGCCAAAGTAAATGTGTGAATGAGCCCTTGAGCTGCATTTTCCACCACCCTCCAACTGCTACTCCCTTTAGTTGCAAAGGTTGGGGGTTTACACACGCTGTGGCATTTTGCTTTACAGCTGCAGCAAGAATTGTACCCCTTATAGAATGCAACTCATTCAAGTGACTGGCGCAGATCTGCAAGTGTCCCACAACAATATACAATGCAGGAGCACTAGTGTAGGGTTAAAGCAGGCGAAATGCCTTCTCACTGCTGTCAAATGCTCTCCGAAGAACAATCCGAACACGGTGCTTTGCTCTGAGGAGCAGTCATGTGAAAGAGCCCTTTAAATAAATTAAATGGTAAAAAATAATTAAAGAAATAATTTTTTTACAGCCTTGTGGGGGAGGTGCTTTGGTTAAATTTTGTGGGTCCAACAGGACTGAGATTGAGCTCCTCAGTCACTTTTGCAGCAGTTTTCCTATTCTGGATCACAATCCTGTGCAATGTCCTTTTGTCTCTTTCGGTCAGTTGACCAGGTTGACTGCACTTATGCTAATCAACATATTCCTGGAAACTGTACATGCCGTCACAACCTTTGATACTGTACTTCATGACATTATTATACAGTATTTATAAAGCACCAACAGTTCGCTCAGCACTGTACATTACAAAGGGAGAGACAGAACATGCGACAGTACGAACACAATACAATGTGATACACGAGGGTTCGAGGGCCCTGCTCTTTCGAGCTTACAATCTAGGAGAACATGGCAAATAAATTGGCAACTTCAGTCAGAGGCAACAGCTAAGCAGCACCAATAATTTGCTCTTTGTAGCTCAGTAAGCTCTGATATGACTGTATTACTAACAGAGCACGCAGTTAATGACAAAAGTGAGGCTTCCCACTTGTTAGCTAGGTGTCTCGTCACGCAGTGAAATGTTACATCACTTATGCAAAACAGGCCATCACTTTCACACCTGCAAATCATGCAGGGTTTCCATTTATTTGTCTAACCCCTATATGTGAGACACTAACCAGAACAAGCATGCATCTAGTGAAGTCCATTTCCAAGCTGAACATTTATTCTCTGGTCTTAAAAAATCGCTGAATCTGAACAAACACTGCACAACTATTAGATAACTTAAATTTAGATACAGAAAAAGTAAAACAAACTTTTGTCTATAAAACAGCAGAGAAGCACATGAACACTTACTGGACGTTCAAGGACAACTGGGAGGTCCGGCAAATATTTTGGTTTCAGTCTGCACACAGACAAGCTTGAGAGCTCTATAAGTACATCTCTGCTGTAGGTAATCCTGTCTGTAGATAAACACAGAGCTTTATCTTACAAAAGGTAAGCATCATGCTATAACAAAAGGAGAATTTAACAAAATCAATAAAGGTAGATAAGCGTATCACTGTCATCAACAAACTTTATATATGTGTAAATATTTCTTTATTGAAGTTTATGTTGACAGCAGCGCTGTACTCAATTTATGTATATTTAATATGGGAACACAAGCAGCTGCCAAGTGGTATATTTATTTATTGGATTCTTTACAGCAGTGTAGTTTAAGTTAGTTGTAACATGTGAAATGTATTTATCCATGAAAGAATAGTAAAATAAATCAATGAGTTTGTATCATTTATAGACAAGTGTATGCACAAAAGGGAACACTTGGCAGAGTGTTTAAATACCAGCAAGTTGAGAGGTACCAGGAGTCCAAAAAGGACCAGACCCTGGCAAATTTCAGGGGTTGTCCCTATGGGAATAAACAAGCTTGTTAAATAGTAAAGAATGGTTAGCTAGATCAAGCTATTTTTTGAGGAGCGGAAAGGGCATTTGCAATACCATAGCAGTGTGTTGGCTATCAAATAGTAGTTCTGACATTGCAATAAACGTATAATGTTCAGTGAAGCGTTCACTGGTAATACCCAGGAGATATGGCTTTGAATCTAGGGGAACTTGACAACCCATTCGGTCATGAATTAACTTTGTGGAACCAGCAGGCCTGTATGTCTGGGCAGTTCCAAAATAATTGGTTAAAGGTAGGGCCTGAAAAGCCATATCTGGGCAGCTGGGGGAGTAGGAAGGACAAAATGTAACTTTTCTCCATGTAGGATATAGGTTTGAGTGGGTCACCCTCAGAGACAGGGAGAGACCAGCTTTGGAACCTCCAGGGCTTCTTTCCATTCCTCTGCAACCAACGTGTTAATGTCTGCTGGTATAAATTTACATACATTAACCAACGCTCTGGGCAGTAGCAGGGCATTATAAAAATCACTAATAAGCTGTTTTTGAGGTCCTTTATGCAGATGAGCAATTATAGGGGAGTTAGAGGTCAACAGTATTAAGTGACTGAAATTGCGATTGTATAGCATGCCTGAACTGCAGGCATTTGTGAAACTGAGCAACTCAGCTGGTAGTTGAATCTGAAGAATGATGATTCAAACTAGCCATTTTCCAATAATTCACGCTAACAGCTGACATCATAGGATCATACGGACGCTTCAGACTCTGGATGGATCTACCCAGTTGTCTGACAGCTGGCTCCTGATATCCTGGCGCAAAATCCAGTTGTGCCCTTCCCTGCCCACCACCCCTCAGTGAGCGCTGGAGGGACAGAGCAGAGCGCTGACTGACAGTCACTGCTTTCCACACTGAGCAGACAGAACTGAGCAATCAGCAGTCATGTGATCACTCAGTTTTCTGAGTTATAACTGATGTGGGACAGCTGCAGCATCAGAGGTGGATATATAGGTTTGTTTTTTTAATGTACCCAATACATCTCCATTACAAAAAAAAAAAAAAAAAAAATTAGATCCCAAGAAATACTTAGACAGTTGTTAAATAGTCATTTACCTTGTTTGATGCTTGATGGGGTGTTTTGTAGAGTTTCAGGGGATTCAGAAAGCACAGGATCCTTTAGTATACCATTCAGCTGGCCAATAGAGCACCACTAAAAACAGAACATACATGTATTCAGTCAAAGGGCCCTGTTACACTTGTGCGCCTTTGCTGCACCAGAGAGCACCTTTCCAGCACAAAAGTACATCAAAACTATTCCCCTTTAAATCCCAGGTGACTATTAACATAATTGCACTGAGGTTTGAACAGCCCGGCATGCTGCAGTATGTTTGGTGTGCTTTGCAAAAAAAAAAAAGGAAGAAGATGTACCTTCCATTTAAGTCAATGGAAAACACACCAAAAATGCACTTAGGATCAGTTTTTGGGGTCACGTGACAAAAAAAAAAAAAAAAAAAATGCTGGGTTGTTAAGGAGCAGGTATACACTGGCCTCCTTAACCACTGAATGACTGTTAATGCACATGCTGGCATCCTTAATAATCAGCAGATACATACAATGTCCCCTTCCCCACCCCATAGTGGTCACCATTAACCACTCTGCTTCCTTCTTGTGGGAGGAGCCTTTCCGGTCACCCCCCTCACATTCTCAGAGCTGAGGCTCTCAGCTGTCCCACCCAGTCTTTCCAGTTGCTCCCCCCTCCGGTGGTAGCATCTCCTGCACAAGACTTTAAGCAAAAAGGAGCTGGAGCATCCAGTGTGTAAGGGGGTGGAACACAGGTTTAGATACAATTGGACGCCAGTGACTGCCGGCTACTGAACCAGCAAATAGCAGAGCTGGTACCTGCAAGTAATAGCTGGTTGTTAAAAACCAGAACCCAATGGTGTCCTTAACCAGCTATTCACCTTAGATGTATTGTGCTAAAATCCAAACACGATGCATTTAAAAACATGCCATGCGTTTTTTTTAAATGCATAGCACATTTAACAATCGATGCAGTCCAAAGGCAGCCAAATAGATTAGGAAAACCTCACGTGCCAAAAATGACCTAATGACCTAAAAACAGGGGTCTCCAAACTTTCCAAAGGGCCAGTTTACGGTCCTTCAGACTTTAGGGGGCTGGACTGTGGCCACTGGGGGGGTAGAAAAGTCTCAGGGCCAATATCAGTAAGAATAAACAGGTCTCAGGTGTGGTGTTCAGTTGCGCAGTGCCTGTGGTCAGTAGGAGGAGGAGTGCTCCATCATTGCTATTACTCAAAGGAATATTGGCCCATCATTGATGTTAGAAGATGGAATAGGGCCCCATCATTTATATTAGTGTAAAGAATAGTGTCCCATTGCTGGTGTCAGTTTGGGGAATTATGCCCCACTTTTGGTGTCAGCATTAGGAATAGTGCCCTAAGGGCTGGTTAAAGGCTAGCAAAGGGCCACATCTGGCCCTTGCGTTGCAGTTTGGAGACCCCTGACCTAAAACAAACATTACTGGATCAGGTGTATTCATTACCAGTTTTACATGTTAGCAGAAACATACTGTCAGCAATATATTGCAAATTTATTCCGTAATCCAATGTGTTATCGGCGTTAGGCCCATGTACAGTTTATTGCTGTGTCAAAAACTATACTGCATGGAAACACTAAATCAAATTATATACCCATTCTCACAGGCATACAAGCAAAAAGGTTACCATTTCCAGAATGGGAAGATGCTTGGGAGAAGGACCACTTTCTTCTAGTGTTAAGAGACCCTGTCAACAACCCAACAAATAGCAGGTAAAAAGCAGAGAAAATTCCAGGTATTGTAAATGCTTACCTGCAGCATGTTTCATAAAGCATGTTTATTACATGCAATGTGCCTGTGAACCTGCTAGCAAATGTAATGACTTCAGTAAAGGTAATTCCCTAGTACAGGCCTATCCCTCCTTGTACTTCATAGCTCTTTCCTCTTATTACTGTCTGTGTTGGTCAAGCTTTGTCGCCTCTGTCACTGCAGGCATCATGTTTTTTTTTCAGGTGGTGGTTGACTTTCTTGTAAAAGCAATCCTAGCGGCTAATTAGACGCTGGATTGCTTTTACAAGCAGCGGAAGGCTTTCTAAGACTCTCCCATCTCACTGGGGAACCCATATGTTCAGCTGGCGCTTTTGCTGACTACCCAAAGAGATGACTGGAACGGCTCCAATCATCTCTATGGTCTTAAACCAGAAGCAATTAGCATTCATTACTTCTGGTTCCACCAGATTTAAACAGCACCATTTCTAAATTGGTAAAGCATCTGATCACAATGATCTTGGTGTGATAAGATGCTGTGAAGGGCAGAGGAGAGATCGGAGTTCTAAACTCTAGATTTTTCAGTAAAGAGTACCTGTCACTGCTTATTGCCATCACAGGGGATATTTATATTCCCTGTGATAACATTAAAAGAAGAAAAAAGTAAATAAATAAAAAATTAAAGTTGGTGCCGCATGCATACATAAAAAACAATCGTACCACACATGAGGCATCACTACAAACGTCAGATTGAGGGCAATTATTTTAGTACCAAATCTCCTGTGTAAATTTAAAATGGCAACCTGTAAAAGGCTTTTAAAGCATTCCCTGTGGATAACAAAATTTATGTAGCTTGTTGCACGGGCAATTTTAAAGCGTCACGCTTGGTATGTACTTACTCAAACAATTGGGTATTATACAGGTTTTTTTTAACGCGCAAAAATAATTTTCCCAAAAAATTGTTTGAAAAGACAAAACCGCTGTGCAAATACTGTGCAACAGAAATTTCAACACACCATTTTATGCTGTAGGGCAGGGGTCTCCAAACTATGGCCCTCCAACTGTTGAAGTACAAGTCATCATGCCTCTGGGAGTCTTGCAGTTCAACACCTGGAGGGCCATACTTTGGAGACCCCTGCTCTAGGGCCTCTGCTTTAAAAAAAAAAAAAGGGAAAGAACGAACACACACACACACACACACACACACACACACACACACACACACACACACACACACACACACACACACACACACACACACACACACACACACAATGAAACTTAAAGGTGAAACGAATATATGACAGACTCATTACATGCAAAGCAAGATAGTTCAAGCCGTGATGTCATATTTGTGATGATTATGGCTTACAGCTCATGAAAACCCCAAAATTCACAATCTCAGAAAACTATAGTAGTACATGCAACCAATAAAACAAGGATTGTACATAGAATAATATCAGACCTCTGAAAAGTATAAGCATGCATATGTACTCAGTACTTGGTTTGGGCCCCTTTTGCAGCAATTACTGCCTCAATGCGGCGTGGCATGGAAGCTATCAGCCTGTGGCACTGCTGAGGTGTTATGGAAGACTAGGATGCTTCAATAGCGGCCTTCAGCTCTTCTGCATTGTTCGGTCTCATGTCTCATCTTTCTCTTAGCAATGCTCCATAGATTCTCTATGGGGTTTAGGTCAAGCGAGTTTGCTGGCCAATCAAGCACAGTAATCGCACAGTCATTGAACCAGGTTTTGGCAGTGTGGGCAGGTGCCAAGTCCTGCTGGAAAATGAAGTCAGCATCCCCATAAAGCTCGTCTGCAGAAGGAAGCATGAAGTGCTCCAAAATCCCCTGGTAGACGGCTGCGTTGACCCTGGACTTAATGAAGCACAGTGGACAAACACCAGCAGATGACATGGCTCCCCAAATTAACACAGACTGTGAAAACTTCACACTGGACTTCAGGCATCTTGCAGTGTGTGCCTCTCCATTCTTCCTTCATACTTTGGGTCCTTTGTTTCCAAATTAGATGCAGAAGTTGCTCTCATCAGAAGAGAGGACTTTGGACCACTGAGCAACAGACCAGGTCTGTTTTTCTTTATCCCAGGTAAGACGCTTCTGACGTTTGTCCGTTCAGGAGTGGCTTGACAAGAGGAATACGACATTTGAAGCTCATGTCCAGGATCCATCTGTGTTTGGTGGCTCTTGATGCACTGACTCCAGCCCCAGTCCACTCCTTGTGAAAGTCCCCAACACTTTTGAATGGCCTTTTCCTGACAATCCTCTCCAGGCTGTGGTCATCCCTGCTGCTGGTGCACTTTTTCTTCCACACGTTTCCCTTTCACATAACTTTCTAATAATGTGCTTTGATACAGCACTTTGGGAACATCCAACTTCTTTTGCAATTACCTTTTGAGGCGTTCCCTCCTTATGGAGGGTGTCAATAGTTTTCTGCACAACTGTCAGGCCAGCAGTCTTTCCCACGATTATGATTCCTACTGAACCAGACTGAGAGACCAGTTAAAGGCTCAGGAACCCTTTGCAGGTGTTATGGCTTAATTAGCTGATTAGAGTGGGACACTGAGCCTAGAATATTGCACCTTTTCACAATATTCTCATTTTCTGAGATTGTGGATTTGGGGTTTTCATGAGCTGTAAGCCATAATCACCACAATTATGACAAATCACAGCTTGAACTATCTTGCTTTGCATGTAATGAGTCTATCTCATATTAGTTTCACCTTTTAAGTTGCATTACTGAAATAAATGAACTTTTGCACGATATTCAAATTTTTTTTTGAGTTTCACATACCAAAGAAAACAAAACAAAAAAAAACAAAACAAAAACCAACCACATACCAAACTGTAGTTATTGTTTATCTCTTCTTTACAGCAATCCATAATTTCAGCCTGAAAATTTACCAGCAACAGGGGTTCTGAAAAGAAAACCAAACAAAATTTCAGTTATACAAAATTGCTGGGAAATTTTTCCCCCAAATTTGACCACACGAATGTGGGAGTGATAATAAAATTAAAAGCTTACTATTTAGCTGCAAGGTACTCAAAGTTAAACTCCAGGACTGATTATACAGGATTTACAACGATTTGCGTGGCACTTTACAATATAAAAAGGGAGACAATACAAGTTCAAAACAACAGGGTTGCGCTCGTGAGCAGCAGCCAGGATGGCTGCCTATTAATTTACGGTCTCGGCCACATCGGCCGATTTCTGACCCTCAGGGGGGGTCCCTCCGCTTCCTCCCTGGCCCCCTGTCCTTCCAGCACCCTGATGGGGAAAAAAACCCCGGCCCCCCGCACCTCCAGCGTCCGGCGGACCGTTCGGGAGGTTGCGGCCTACCCGCCGGAGATCGCTGGTGAAGCCGCGGCCTCGATTTTGGGCCGGCCGCCGGAGGCTTCCAGGACCCCGGCCGCGGATTCGCGATTTTCGCCCGGGACAACAGCTGAAGCCCTGGCTGCAAGTTTGGGTCCCCTGCCATCACTACCTGCAGGTGAGATGGATCCTGGCAGTGGGGAGGACCTGGATCCCGAGCCATCCCGGCGGTCGCACATTCCATCCCTGCGGGATGCCGAGCTCCTGCGCCGCTTTAAAAGTATGCTGCAATCAGAATTGTCCTCCGCTACCTCCAAGCTGGCCGACCGTCTTTCGCGGGAAATTCGGGATTTGGGCAATCGGACGAATGATCTCGAAGATAAAATGGACGCTGCGGCCACAGTCATTGAAACTCACGAACAGGACCTGTGCGACCTTAAGAAGGAATTGGCGGATGCACTACTGCGGCTTGAGGATTTCGAAAACCGTTCCCGCCGTGGCAATTTGCGGTTAAGGGGTATTCCGGAAACGGTCATGGATCTTACCTCCACTGCTACTGCTCTGTTTCAGGAGCTGACACCCGCTATTCCCATTGACCGGCTCGAATTTGACCGCATACATCGTTCTTTGGGCCCCAGACGACCGGATGGGCCCCCGAGGGACATTATCATCAAGTTTACTTATTACCGCACTAAGGAAACTATCCTCTTGGCGGCCAGAAATAACCCTGATCTTAGCTTCCAGGGGCACCGCTACCAGCTTTTCGCGGACCTCTCTCAGACCACTCTCCAGAAGCGACGCCAGTTGAAGCCCTTCACTTTGGTCCTGGTGAAACACAGAATTAAATATACCTGGGGCTTTCCGTTCCGCCTCACCTTCACCTACCAGGGCCGCAGTCATTCTGTGGCTACGCCGGAGGAGGCCCATTCTCTCCTAGAATCTCTACATCTTCCCTCGCCGGAAGCTGCTGATCGGAGCCCGGCTCATTCATCTAGATCCTCGGCAAAGCCGCCCCCTCTGGGCCGCATCTGGGAGCGGTCGTCCAACAGGAGGGGGGCTCTCCCTCAGACCCCTTCGCGATCAAGTCCTTCCTGTTCTTCTCCAGGCTGACGATGCGCCTTGGAACTCCCACATATCGTCTCACCGAGGGACTACCCTGACGAGATCGTGAGTTTGGCCCTTAGGGCCTCCCCGGTTTGTCGACATTCTAGGTTGAGACTGCTCCGGCTTGCCCTTTTGGGTTTCATCCCGGGTTGGGGAGGGGGGGGGTCTCTTCCTGGACTTAGGAATCGGGACTTTTTGCTGCCGCAGCCTGTTTTGGGTCCATGTGATGGTGCTTGGGTCTACGTTTGTGGCATTGGGTGATGGTTCCCTTGGGCTCCGGGGTGGGAGGTTGACCCGGTGGGCCTGGTTGGGTGGAGGGGGGTTGGCCCCTGTGGTTCTCCGGGTTTCTATGGGGAGGTTGTCGCGGAGGTTCCTGCTCCTGGGACTTTTAGTTTATTAAGATTTACTATATTCTATTATGTACATTGCCTTTTTGCCCCCTGAGGGCTTCTGTTTTGATGTTTCCATTTGCAGCCATGTGTCCGGTGGTAGAGTTACCCCTAACTGTATCCTTCATGTGTAGGATGCACGTCACCATTGGTGTGACAC
This sequence comes from Staurois parvus, assembly GCF_062004578.1. Lineage (NCBI taxonomy): Eukaryota > Metazoa > Chordata > Amphibia > Anura > Ranidae > Staurois > Staurois parvus. The sequence goes on along the minus strand of NW_028318026.1, from coordinate 2,611,415 downwards.
GATTGCACTGTTGTGTATATTTTTTGTGTCTTTCTTTTTTTCCTTTCTTTGTTCTTCTCTTTTTCTCTGTTTTTTTTTGTTTTTGTTTTCTGCAGGGTTCCGGGACGCCATGGTCCGATCGCCATTGGGAGTGGAAATTGCTGGCTGCTTTGGGCTTTTTTCTGCTGAGCGTGTTGCGTTGATACCGCCATGGCCTCACCCCTTTTGAAAATACATTCACAAAATGTTCAGGGCTTCAATTCGCCTCAGAAACGGGCTAAAGTTTTTCATCACCTCAAGTCGCAACAAATTGATGTGGTATGTCTACAGGAGACCAGGTTTTCTCAGTCCTCCGCTCCGCGTTATCTTTCACCTCACTATCCCATCTTTTACACGGCCTCGGCTCCTGAGAAGCGTCGGGGTGTTCTGATAGCTTTTAAACGCAATCTCCCCTTTGTCTGTGCTCGGAATATAGCGGACCCCACGGGCAGGTATTTGCTTCTGCAAGGCACCCTCTGGGACCAGGAGGTTACCTTTGTCTCTTACTACGCGCCTAACCGTTTCCAGCATAAATTCTTTTCGCATCTTTGCACCATTATTTCTCGACACTCTAAGGGTCTTCTTCTTGTTATGGGGGATTCGAATGTTACCTTAGATTCCACACTGGATAGGCGCTACGCACAAGGAGCGACCCCCTCTCATGACTTGGTGCTGGAGGAACGTATGCGCTCTCTTTTGCGGACGGCGGGGCTAGCGGACGTCTGGAGGGAACTTCATCCAACTGAACGCGACTTTACATTCTATTCTAACCCTCATGACAGTTTTTGTAGAATTGATCATATATTCATGCAGGTCCAGCAACTCCCCTCGGTCCGGCGGATAACTATTCCCTCCTCACCCTGGTCAGACCATGATCCTTTGGTACTCCTCCTTGCCCTTTCCGGGTCAGAACGACGCCCTTTTCATTGGCGCATCAATGACTCTTTACTGACCACTCAGGCTACCTGCCAAGAAATAGAATTCTTCTTACGGACATACTTTACGGAAAACTCGGGATCGGTCTCTTCAGCAGTGCCCCTATGGGAAGCGCATAAGGCCACGGTGCGGGGTCATGTTATACAGCTGGCTGCAGTCCGGAAGCGGGAGCGGGAACGTCGACTCTCGGAGCTTCATTCTCTCCTGGCCTCTGCGGATGCGCGTTGGAAGTCATCTCCATCCGTGGCCCATAAACGCGCTCGGGACGCTCTGGCGACAGAATTGGACCTCCTTGCCTCTTCGGAGGCGGAACGGGCCTTGCGTTGGACCAAACATAAATTCTATTCCTGTGCTAATAAGCCCGGTCCCATGCTAGCCAGGAAACTCAATTCTGTGGGGAAACCCCATAAACCGATTCGGCTTCGACTTTCCACGGGTGGCTGTACTTCTAATCCCCAGCAGATTGTTTCCCGATTCTCGGACTTCCTTTCGCGCCTCTATGCTGCCCCAGATCCCTTCCCTGTGGCCCAGGCAGAGGCATTCTTTCAGGACCTCCATCTTCCTGGATTAACCGAGGCAGCACAGGTGGCCCTCAACGCAGGTGTCACCGTACCAGAAGTGCTACAAGCAATCAAATCTTTACGGTCCACCGCGGCCCCAGGTCCAGACGGCTTCTCCGGTCTCTATTATAAAAAATTCTCAGCCCTATTGGCGCCCTTTTTAGCTGCCTACTTTAATGAGTTACGACAGGGCTCCTTGCCCTCTCCGGACGCACTTAGGGCACATATCTCTATGATTCCTAAGACGACCGCTGATGTCCAGGAACCGCAAGCCTTCCGGCCCATCTCTCTTCTTAATGAAGACTTGAAAATATTGGGCAAGATCCTTAGTTTTCGCATCAATAAATATTTGTGTAGCCTGGTCCACAGGGACCAAGTAGGGTTCGTCCCCGGGAGGCAGGCGGGTGATAATGTCCGTAAGGTGGTCCATCTTATACATTTTCTGCTACAACGGAAAATACCAGGATTCTTACTGTCCTTGGACATATATAAAGCTTTTGATTCTCTATCCTGGGAATATCTGCGGTTTGTGCTGTCTCGCTGGGGTTTCGGGGATTCTATTCTCTCTTGGATTCAAGCCTTGTATTCCTTTCCTTCGGCTTCCGTTAAATACGCTGGGTATTTCTCGGATCCCTTTCCTGTTGGGCGAGGGACGAGGCAGGGCTGCCCGCTGTCCCCGGCGCTCTTTGTCCTGGCGCTTGAGCCACTGGCTTTAGCGCTCCGGACCGACTGCAATGTATCGGGGGTTCCATACGCGGGACAGGAGTTTAAGCTGAGCCTCTTTGCGGACGATGCCCTCTTGACCCTTACTAATCCTCTGACGACACTTCCTAATTTGCAACGGGTTCTTGAGCGCTTTTCCTTGATCTCGGGTCTACGTATTAATTTGGATAAAACCGTTGCTCTCAATATTACTTTGGCTTCAGATTTGGTTTCGCGCCTACAATCCCACTTCCCTTACCGGTGGGCTTCCTCTTCTCCTGAATACTTGGGCATTCGCTTGACCCCCACCTATGACTCCCTTTTTGCTGCAAATTATTATCCTTTGCTTAGCTCCTTATCTTCTCTTATGCATTCCTGGCAATTTCCGCACCTGTCTTAAATAGGACGGGTTCATTCAGTGAAAATGACCATCTTGCCGAAATTGTTATATTATTTTCGCACCCTCCCAGTGCGGGTTCCCCCTCATTTTCTTCGGTTGCTTCAGGCGAAGTTTATGCGTTTTATCTGGGCCAATAAGCATCCCAGAGTTTCTAGAAATACGCTCTTTGCTCATAGACTCCACACCTTGGGGTACCCAATGTAACTAAGTATTATCAGGCGAGCCAAATTGCCCCGCTGTCTATGTTGCACGCTTCCTCCGATGTTCCTCTCTGGGTCCTGCTGGAACTGCCTAATTGTGCCCCTATCGCACTATCGACACTTCTATGGCTTCCCCCTGCCCTGCGCCCTACGGCGCTGAGTCCGATGTTGCTCCATGGCCTACGAGTCTGGGACTCGGTACGTTACTCCAGTGGCCTGATGTCACCTTTCCTGCCCTTGCTTCCAATCGTTAATAACCCTCTTTTCCCGCCGGGTCTAGATCACCCGAGGGCATTTTCTTGGTGGGTGGCTCATGGTTTCTCACAGGTGCGACACTTTTGATTTTTCGGTCCTTTCCCACCTGGAATGTCCTCCGGGAGTCTCGGGATGTTCCCCCAGCGGAATTTTTTCGGTACCTTCAATTGCGGCACTGTCTACTCTCGCTGAGGGCCACTTCTGCTTTCCCATATCAGACATCTGCCTTTGAACGGCTTTGCCAGCAGCGTCCGGGCCTTATCTCCCTTCTTTACGCAGCTTTGAACAGATGCTCGTCGCACACTTCTCTTTCATATGTAGTTCAGTGGGAACGCGACCTGGGAATGGCTGTGGATCCGGAGGACTGGAATAAAGCCTGGTCCCTCATAGCTAAATGTTCGTTTAATACAACCACGCTGGAAGCAGCCTATAAGGTATTGTTTCGTTGGTATTGGGTGCCGGCTCGTTTGGCCCAGGCTAACCCTGCCTGTAGTGATCGATGTTTTCGGGGTTGTGGCCATCGTGGCGATGTACTGCATATCTGGTGGTCATGCCCGAGGTTGGTTCGTTTTTGGTCTCGTGTGTTTGGCCTCCTTTTCACTTTGTTTCATCTCTCCATACGCCGGGATGCTCGGTATGCTTTGCTTCATTGCCCCATACCGGGCCTCTTGGCTCGTCAGCAGCGGTTGGCTTCCTATTTGTTTTTATCGGCCACTAGGACAATTGCCCAGGCCTGGAAGAGTCCGTTTGTACTTTTTCAGGGGGTGCGGGATCGTATGACTACTATGATGCTCAATGAACAGATGTCGAGTATATGCAACGACTCTCAACATAAATTTTTGAAAATATGGGAGCCATGGTTGCAATATGCCTTTCCCACGCTCCCCCCGGCCAGTGTAGGGAGGTGATGGAGTTTTGTATTGGCGCTCATGGACCCTTGCTCTCTGGTGTGTGTTTTTTTTTTTTTTTTCTCTTTCTTTCTTCTCTGCTTTTCTTCTTTCCTTTTCTGTTTGTTTTGATGTGACAGTGGACAGCTGTCTTTAGTTGCGATAATCTGAGTTTCACTGATGTTATTGTTACCTATGTGCCATTGATAGCCCCTACGTGGGCATACGTTTTGCCTTATTGGAATTAGAGCGTTGTCTGCTCTATTATGCATTTTCTATCGGTGCAATTGATAGCCCCTGCGTGGGCGTGTTTTGTTGCCTCTGTTTTATACTGTTTAAAATTAATAAAAACCATTGAAATACAAAACAACAGGGTTAGGGGGGCCCTGCTCCTCGAAGCTTACAATCTAATAGGGAAGGGTGGTGGAACCAAATGTAATAACAGAGAAGAACTGAAGGGAGAAAAAATATTTTGTTATTAGGTGAAGGCAGAATAGGCTTTCCTGATAAGATTGCTGGGATCGTCTAAAAGTGGACAGAGTAGCAGATATTTGGACAGGTTGGGGTAGGGAGTTCCAGCAGATGGGTGAATGGAAGAGGCTCTGCAGAAGTCCTGGGGTCGAGCATGGGAGGAGGAGACAAGGGTGCAAGAGAGCAGGAGCTCTTGAGAGGGGCGAAGAGGACGGTTTAGGTGATATTTAAAGAGAAGATTGGTGAGGTTGCTCAGAACAGAGTTGTGGATGGCTTTGTATGTGGTTGTTAGTAGTTTGAACTTAATCCACTGGGCAAGCAGAAGCAAGTGTAAATATTGGCAGAGAGGCAAGGCCAACACTGAACGGTTAGCAAGGTGGAAGAGTCTGGCAGCAACATTCATGATAGACTGAAAAGGGGATAGCCTGCGAAAAGGCAGGCCTACGAGGAGGGAGTTTTGTTGGGAATTATGCCCAAACAAAAGACGGAGGATATCTTCTCTATTAATTTAAGATAAACCACCTGTTGGGGACCATTTTATTCTTAAAAAAAAATGTTGCCTTCAGTCCTATCCTTATGAGGAAATCCCCCACCTTAGAGGTTCAAACAGTCTCTGGAATCGGATTAGATATTTTCTTCTTTTATGCGCTATGCATATTGGCAACAATACTCATTTGTATTTGTTGCCAAAAAAAAAAAAAAAAAAAAAAAAAAAAAAAGAAGAAGGAAGATATATAAAAGATACAGCTGAAGTAAAGCCATAATCTATGGCCTGTCTAAGATATGTAACAATGTAGGCCATCCAAATGATCCTGGTTGTATTACTCAAAGTCTGAGACATAAGTAGGGGTATTCCCACAAGCTGAAAGGTTAAAAAAAAAAACAATTAAAAAAAATGTATGTTGCTAGCAGATGCCTCTTTCTATTGAAATCGTATTTTATTGTGTACATACAGGGTGATTCGCCAACTCTGTTTTATGTAACCAGTTCTATGTACAAAACTGTAGCATGTTGTAGATATTTAACCAGATCCCACCCAGCCTATAGCAGATTGATGGCCAGGTGGACCTTTCTTTCCTCTCGGTGGATGTCATATGTGATGTCCAAACACATTTGATCACGCGTAATCAAATACCGGTTATCAGCATTTCTATTCTGACACTGTCCAAGGAAGGAAAGTTGATAAACGGCTTTCCTGTGACAGGATATTTACACTGATAAATCAGGGCACTGATAATCAGAGCCACCTTATCAGTCTGATACAGCAAGGGTGACGTTTAGTGGCACAGAGCATTAATCTGGGCACAGCAAGGGGTAAACTACTGCAAGGATGAGTTTAGGGTGACAAGACAGATTTGGGCACAGCACAAACAGCACCCGGATACAGCAAGGATGGTTGGTAGGAAGAGGGAGGGAAGAATGGCAGGTCCTGTGCAGCAGGGTGATCTTATGTTACATGACCTAAACTCAATTCCATGCAGATAACGCATTACAGGAGGGGAAATATTGCCACAGCAGGAATGTACTCCCAGGGCGGCTGATTAAAGGTCCTTGTGCGCCTGGCCTCAACCCAGGTCCACGCCAATTGCAAACCACAGGAGGGGAAACACACAGGTGGAACAAGGCAGAGACACAGGGGTACAGGTCCTGTGCAGCCTGCTGCTGCTGTAGGCGAGGCACAGGCGGCATCCAGGGAGGCAGCGAGGAATCGTGTGCACTGAAGGCTGCAGCATTGCAGGAGAGGAGGATGAGTATCCAGGAGTCTCCACTGAGGAGTCACAGGGGTCCTGGGGTCAGTAAAGGCTGGACGCAGCACAGATCCACATAGGCAGTAACACCATGGCAGAGGGAAGAGGAAGTAGCCTCTTAGGCCCTTGCTCCGACATTTAAAGCCTGAGCTGGGGTGTGATCCCAAAGCCATAAAACCTGATGCTTTGTATTGGGTTGTCCTATGACCAACTCCACCCCCTTTCAGCCCAGCCATGTACAGTAGCATGGCATTTACCTTTTGTGGGCACAGCAGAGCATGGAGTCACGCTCTGCTGCCAGGAGATGGTGCAGCACTTAGAGGGGAAGCTCTGTAGTCTGCATGTGGGGAAATCACATGCAGGCAAAGCAGGGAATATGAATGCCAATGGTTTGGGGTAGAAGCTGCATATGAGGTGCTGGGAAAGGATTGTGGCTCGGACTGTTCTGTCTCCCACATGTAAGTGGTGTGGTTGATGTTCGGAGAGCGAAGGCACAGGGTGTCCGTAACAGATATACAGTACTTGAATTGCAATCTGGAGAGCACACACACTACAGCAATTCCATTGTTAGATTTATTAAGTATAACTTTAAATGACTTGCCTTTGTGAGGTACACCACGGCGAATGGGTCTTGCCGGCTGAAGAGATTTGCCTATTAATTTTCTTACTTCCATTTCATTGCCGAGTAGCTGGCCCCAACCTGGAAAAGACAAGAATTACAGTTACCGAGTCATCCATCAAGGAAAACGTTTTAGGATTATGGTCAGTTTGGGATTATAAACAGAGGCATTAAAAAGAAAAAACGACAACGTGCATTTATCATCTATAAATAGGATCAAATTATTTTATTACTATGTCTACATCAGTATAAGGAAAAACAATATTGACTGGATCAATACAAGAATTCAAATATTCAGTTTTCAACATGAACCTGTATTTGGTACAGGTTCACCTAATTTCCACCCCACAAGTTTGAACAAGACACAGACTCATCCAGATAATATATATATATATTTTTTTTTTAAATTTAAAAGTGTTTTTTTTATTCTCTAACCTCTGGTTCACATCTGTGTGGTTTTGTGGGCCGCAATTTGCACGGCCATGAGAGCCCACTTATTTGAATGGATTCCCATGCCCTGGGACACGCAGGGAAGAAGTCCCTGCACTACTTGAGAAATTGCAGCCCGCATGGGAACCAGTGCGGTTGCGATTTCCAGTGTCCCATTAGAATAGCACCCGCCTGCGGGTCCCGCATTCCTCTGTGTGGGTTGTGCAGCTGCAGGTATTTGTGTGTCCCACATTTTTACTGCTCTAACAGTAAAGAACCATTTCTGCAATCTAATGTTAAACTTCCCTTTCTTCAAGATTAAGCCCCATGGGTGAAACAGTCTAGTTAGCAGTGCTAGACAGGAGCTGTCAATATCAAGATTTGTGGATATCCTTATGTGGATACCAGTAATCCCTCAGGTATGTGGTGGCTTCCTTTTCCATACTCCTTTCTTCTATCTATCCAGTCAATCATGACAGTGTGTCCTCTTCAGGAACCTTAGTGCACGCAGCCTATTACATTTACAGAAGTCAACTTTGATACATTTGTACATTATAGTCATATCCCCACTTCTCTTAAAGTGTTACTAAACCCACAACAGTAAATTCAGTCTGTATATGCAGTAAAGCATGCTTGTTATACTGTGGAACCTAAGGGGTTAATCCTCTGCATTGTGTAAAAAGGCTGTTTGAGCCTCTCTGCCCCTCTTGTTGAAATGAACACCTGATACAGACTGAATCTGTAGTCACATGCAGATGTTCAGTTTAGTGTGTATTGCTGGAGTTTTTTTTTTTTTCTTGGGAGAGTGCATGTGATCAGGAAAGGGCCAATCAACACTGTCCAGACAGAGGATCAGAAGTTTCGCCTAAGAAATATAGTCAGGAGCATAGAGTATCCCTGCGATATAAACCTTTAGAAGTTTCAACAGAAGTAATTAATTTAAAGAATGGTGATGGGGATAGCGCCAGTTGCAGGAAGTCCCCTTGGCTATGATGGCATGTTGTAATGGTAAAAAGTAATAATGCATAGAAGCAGACAGAGCAAATATCCTTTGTAAATTTGAAAAGCGTAGCAAAGAACCATCCTTAAAGATTTGGAAGAGAGGAGTAATTCCATAGGTCTTCCAGCATGGGCCCTGTTGCAATTTAACCAACTCGGCATAGGAGGAGTTATGCCAAATCACACTATACATCGTGAAACCTTGAATGCCCTTAAGGTACCTAGTTTTATTCCAATCTTTTGCATCTAAATTGTAGTAGGGAAACGGCTATTGGTCTTACTAAATGCTTGAAATACAAGCGCCTCAGGGATGGGTGTATTCGGAGTGTGTATTAGGGCTATTTGAGCAGCAGGGTTTATGGCCACTGGGGTCATGTCTAATAGGTGACATGTAGCCTACCAGGTGTTGGGACTGTGCCGTAAAGCAATATAACCAGGGATTAGGAAGAGCAAGCCCTCCGTCTTTACGACGCTGGAGCTGCTCCAAAATGGCTTATAGGAGGGCGTTCATTCCAAATCAGGGAACGAAATAAAGAGTTATGGAGAAAAAAAAAATAAAAGTTGGGGCATAATCATCTTTATGAAATTTATTTTACAGACAGAATTTGTTTTGTCCAAATCCTAATTGTATCCCAGAATCTAGTAAGAAGGGGTGTACATTAAGAGAGCAAAAGTCAGGAATGACCAGGGAGATAGTAACCCCCAAATATTTAAACTGGGTAGTCAAAAGGTATAGGGCAGGACAGGGCCACTAGCTGACTCATCCCCGTTTAACATCATCAAGGCTGATTTAGTCCAATTTATCATCAACCCTGATATAGTCCCAAAGTGGGTTATGGTATCCATGGCCACTTTAAAAAGATAAAGACCTAGTAACATGTCATCAGCATAATCTTTTTGTGAAGAGGTCTATAGTGAAAGCCAGTAATTTCAGGGTTGGAGTGTATAATAGCAGCTTGCGGCTATATAGCTAGGGCGAAGAGGAGACAGGGGGCAAACCTGCCTAGTCCCCCTGCCCAGCCTGAAGGGAGTAGACACCCTGCCCGCTACCTGTATGGAGGCCCGAGGGTGACTAATAGCAAACGGACCCAGGAGGTAAACACTTCCCAAAACCTATCCATCACTGCTGAAAAAGGTACTGCCAATCTATGCCATGAAAGACTTTGTTGGCATCTAAAGATAGCAGAGCTCTGTCCCTCGTTATCTGCTGGGGTTTGCATACTTCTGTATAGCCAGCGAAGATTAATGGCTGTAGATTTGTGTGGCATAAAATCCGAGTGAATTATAGAGGATAACCTTATTTAGTTACAGGGCTAAGACTTATGTCAGACTGCAAGAGGGAAATGGCTCTATATGAACTCAGGTCCAGAGGGTCTTTACCAGGTTTTAGTAGTAGCATGACTTGAGCCCTGGACATGGATGGAGGTAGGCACTGGGCAGTGCGGCCTTATTAAGCATCTCCAGCAGTTTAGGTAAGAGTTGTTCTCCGTAGCAAACATACACCTCCATGAGTATACCGTCATCCCCGGGTGTCTTGGAGGAGGGGGAAGAATCCAACTGCCATCTGAAGCTCCTTTACAGTGAGGGGTATCTCCAGTAGGCCCTGTTGCGTGGCATAGAGGGTGGGAAGGGGTACACGCTGTAAGTACCCTGTAAGGTCCACAACTGAGTTCACAGTGTGAGATGTACAGGCCTTCATAAAATCGTGTCAGTTCAGCAAGGACCAAACCAGGAATATTTACAATGGAACCATGTTCAGTTTTAAATGGTACCTATAGTGGGAGGTCTGATAAGAGTGTACCAATTTAGCCAAGAGTCGTCCCATTCCACCCCCCCTCCCTTTTCAAATGCATGCCCGTGTTTTGATAGCAAGGGCTTGGCATTGCAAAGTCTGATCTACCCCTAGATCCTTTTCCATCACTGATTCATCCAGGTGAGCCCCTCCTGAGTAATTAGCATGTGTATTTTTGCACCCAAGTGTATAACGTTACATTGCTTAATATTGAACATCTTCTGCCATGTAGCTGCCCAAACCACTATTTTGTCAAGGTCTTCCTCTAATGGATGCTATATCCTGTGTCGCAGTTATTTCATCAGCAAACATGGAGATTGAGCTCTTGATACCAGCCTCTACCTGTAGATCATTAATAAACAAACATACTCAACAGCGCTGGCCCCAGAACAGAACCTTGGGGGACACCACTCAACTTTAGACCATGCCGAGTCATTTATCACTGCTCTCGGGACCTGTTCACATGACCAGTTTCCTATCCATGTACATAAAATTTCTTCAACTCAAACAGAGCTTATTTTACAAACGTTTACGAGGTACTGTATCAAATGCTTTAGCAAAATCTAGATAAAACTACTTCTGCTGGACCTCCAATATCCAATTGCTCACCAACTTCCCTATAAAACAATAGCAGGTGGGTCTGACAAGAACCGTCTTTCATAAATGCATACGGTTTGTCACTTATGATACCTTTATCACAGACAAATATCTGTATATAGTCCTTAAAGTGCAACTTCACTCTTAACAATTGATAAAAAAATAATGTTCTTTAGCAAGGAACACGCATGTCACATTAACAATTATGCTACCAAAATCAGTGTGTGTTGTAAATTGCCTCCTGTATTTTTCCTGTGCCTTCTTGCTGGAGACTGCAAGTTTGTTAAAGCGCAGACCTGAGCAGCAGTTAAAGCAGAACAAAACCCTGCTATCCTTTTCAGCCAAGGAAGCTTCCATCTGTTTGATCTGCAACTGCCATGGTGCTGCACATATGATCAATTATAAAGCTGGCCACACATGGGTCAAATTTCAAAAGAAACTTTAAAAAATCTTTTAAGAATTTTCATTCAAATATCGCACCATTAGTGGGCCATAGCAATGACAGATTTTCAAGCGACCATTGAATTTGAGTGATCGGGCATGTTGGAAATTTTTTGAAAAATGAATGATCAATAATGGGAGAATTGTGAGAGAAATGTAATCTAAAGAAATGAGCATGAGTTGTGACCTGGAAAAAAGAAAAAAAATTGGCCATGAAAATTCTTTTCTGTATCAACATGAGGTAAAATTAAAGTCTTGGTTGGTTGAATTTCGAAATCAATGATGGCACCATCGGATTTCAAAAACACACAAAATTTCTGATTTTCTAGAGAAAATGCATATGGAATTCGACCCATGTATGGCCTGTGTAACACTTTTGCAAGGGAGATTTTTTTTCTTTTATTCTTTCTTGGGAGAGTGCATGTGATCAGCACAGGGCCAATCAGCACTGCCCAGAGAGGTCAAAAAAAAAAAAGAAAAAAAAAAAAGGAGAACACTACCTCCTCACCGCGCTATAGCCAAAAGAAAGCTAAAGCGCACTCATCTAGTTCTGGGAGGGAGTCTATAGATGTCCTCCCAAAACCCTGCCCCAGCGTGCCCCTGGGGTGTGCATAGGGCACGCTCTATGATCGCTTTGTCCTTTTGGGTGGGGGGGGGGGTGATTTGTTTTGATGTAGCAATGTGTTCTGTTTCAGGTTCCCTGATTGCTCCCTTGTATTTGTTGTTGCTTTCCTTGTAAATCTTCAATGCCAAGGGTGTCCTATAGTTTGTACTTTTTAAAGGCTGCTTTTTCTTATTTTTGTATTTTGTGCGCTGTAATTTAGCCACAGGTTTTCATTTTGCTCGGTTATGCTGGTTGTCAGGTAGAATACAATGGCTAATGCATTTGGATTTATTTTATACAAATGACTAATGCAATGTGAATTCATCTTTAAAACCCTATTTTCTTTTGCATGCTCTTTGTTGGAAAGATTTGCTCCCAGTTCGTGTTCTACAGTAAGCATCACAGCCTATTGAACTTTTTTTTGAAGATTTTTTGGAATTCAGAATTTGACATACCAGCAGGCTTCTTTCCTGTACCATATGGCAAATGTGATTAACCATGATCACCATTACCCAAGTGGTCTAACTTTCACATATGTAATAAGCTCCATGTTTAAAATGAATAGATCCAAAAAGAACATTTTTCTTTGTTGGAGTTTTCACCATCTGTTCCATGAAATATTTTTAGGAAAATGGCAAGCCTTTGTTGACTGTGCAGTTACAAATTTCCTTATCCTATATCAGAAGGGGAGGAAATAAAAGAAAAAATTACCCAGTTCCCTAAAGCAGACCAAAAATTGTGTTTTTGTTTCTTTTTGGTCAGCCAACAGGCTAAAAACACAAAACCACACACTTTAGAATCACTTTAAGTTCAAGTGTGAACCTAGCCTGATCTTTTGTATGCTCATATACAGACCAACACATGGGAGATGGGAGCTAGCACTTTACCCAGAATGTCAATTGCCTTTTAGGACATGATCGTTTGATGAAAGAATCAGCTTTAGGCAATCCACTGTACTTAATCGATGTCTTGCTCAATAAACAAAGCCAAAAAATACAAACACCTTACAATACAATAAGGGAAGGTCAAGTAACTGACTGATTGATTGATGAGCTGATTGAGAAAGTAGCACAGTTTTCAGGTGAAGGCGAGAGACTCCACCTAAACTGTTAGTATTACAAGTTTGGGTGATACTAAATAAATAAATTCTCAAGCAGAAAATAGTTACAGAAGAATTAAAGGATACGTTCACACATTTTGGAACATGTTACAAATGCACTGGTAAATACAGAGCTCTGTGCAGAGGAAGCAAAAATATAGTAGTAAAATCTGTACACTTTACACATCAGTCCTGTTAAATCAATCTCTCGCTCTTTTTGTTTTTTTTTAATACTACTATACACACAGTTTGTAGACACTATAACATATGTGCAAACCAATCAATATACAGAATACATTTTGGCCAACATTTATGAAGAAATTTAATTTTTATTGGATTGGAATTATAGCAAAAAGTAAAAAATAAATAAAAATTTATTTTCTTCAGAATGTTTTCATCTTTTCATTTACATCACAAAAAATAAAAACCCAGGAGGTGATCAAATCCCACCAAAAGAAAAGCGCTATTTGTGTGAAAAAAGGATCTAAAATTTAGTGTGGGTACATCGTTGCAAGACTGCGCAATTACCAGTTAAAGTAGCAGTGTGGTATAGCAGAAAAATGACCTGGACATGAAGGGGGTTAAATCTTCTGGAGCTGAAGTGGTTAAAAGAACAAACATACAATCTACATGACATGTGAAACAACATTGCTTCCAATGGTGCCTGTTCACTATGTAGATTTCACTGGAGGTGCGAATTCAGTGCGGTTTGATAAGAGTCATGTATGATTTCTGAGCAGTGCTGTCAGGTTCAGGTGTAGATTACAGGCTATTGACTTCTATGGGAACGTTCCTAACTGCATATGTGTGAACAGGATAAAAATCCTGACCTAAACCTGTGTCAATTAGCTGTGAAACCTGAGCTTCAATCCGCACATGTGTGAATGTGCACTCAATCTGTGAGAAATGTTTTTTAGAGGCTATGGCCCAAGAGTCATTAACTGCTTGAGAATAAATGGATTTCTTAGGGAGGCTTCATTTCTTAAGCTTTAAAGCATGTCTAAACCTAGGCACAAGTATGTAATAAATTACAGCTTACCAGTTCTTAGATGTGGTGGCTGCAAATACAAAAAAGAATGGTTGACACTTCCACAAAAGCAGTGTTCCTGTGACTTCTTGTGAGCTGAAATGCAAGAAAAAAACAATGTTATCTTTCTACTGTAAATGACCAATTCCCCCTACACTTGTCTGTTTATATTCATTACCTGAAGTAGTGGATATAGACAAAAACAAGCCTGGGTGTCAACCATGGATCCTTTCATAGATACAGTTGAGGAATAAGCATAGCAACCCTGGGACTGGATGTGCTTTTTTTATTTTAAAGATTATCAGATACAAATTGGAAGAAAAAAGCAAAAAAAAAAAAAAAAAACAAAACCTATCACAGCCACCACATCTATGGACTGATAAGCATCAAACTATTACATTTTTGTTTCAGGGTTTAGAGACCGTATAAAACAAACACATAAGTCCATAGATGCCACATGGGCTGCACAATACTCTAGTTTGGCCAATACCTGCACACTGCTAACAGCACAAAAATCCCAGTAAATACAGAAGCACTCAAACAACCAACATGTGCTGACTTTACTAATTAGGACAGTCCAGTGAAATTGACTAGAAAGTACACTTGGTCATGTGCCGTCTATTACTGTATTAGTATTACTATTTGGAAACTTACCAACAAAGCTGTCAGTGTAAAAAACAAACTTCCAAAAAGTCGGATTCCTAAAAGGATGTTATTTTGTAAATCATTTAATCTGAACTTACACTAATGGTCAAGCTTTCTAGTCCAGCACCATAGTCCTCTGATCTTTAGCTCTGCAGAGTGAGGGGTACTCCTGGAAGCACCCACATCCCACCCTGATGTGCATACTGTCCATTGGCTTGGTTAAAATTAAACAAACGTGCAAGGATTACAGTGCAATTCAGCATGAACACAGCTGCTGCTCGCAATCTGGACCTCCATGTTGAAGAACGGCTCAAAATGCAGACAGTGTACGATCAGGGCCGTATATACACATGGATGTAACACTGGGAGCAGCGGCTATTTCTATGCAGCCGCTGCATCCCAACTGACATGAATCTCACTACCTGCACCAGGATGCACAGGATATGTGCTGGTAAACACAGCATTTGCATGTAGGTATTCTGTAGTTTGCTCATGTGATTGAGGCCTTAAAAAGGAAATTTCAAGACAAGCTGGCTGCATATAAAAAAGGCGCTGCAACTAACCGATCACTTTCATTAGACCAGAACACGTACAGATAAAATGGCATTTTCAGAAAGAAAGGTGGCCTCCAAAATTATATACATACATACACGTTTTAGTTTTTGTTATAAAATGTTTCAAGTAATTAATTTTTACTGGAACTGATGGGGCTGCAGTGATGACCAGTGCCCTGATTATCAATGTAAATGAGTGCTGTCAGGATTGCCAGTTATCTACTCTTTATTCACACCGTGAGAGCGCACGAGGAAAGGAAATGCTGATAACTGGCATTTGTTTACATGTGATCAGCTGTGACTGGACACAGCTGATCACATTGGTAAAGGGCCACTGTGAATGGCCTTTTACATCGATCTGTGATCAGCTGTGTCCAAGAGGACACAGCTGTCACTGAGCATGCCTGGATATCTATAGATGCCCTCCCAAAACAAGAGAACGGTGTTGTATTGGCTATGGCACAGCAATTGGTTAATCAACATACAGAACCACCATACATTTAGTTACTTTAGAAAAAACAACATGATTCAAACAGTCATTAGCATTTTGTAAATGAAAACATTAATGGGTTAAACCATGTTTGGAATGTGTTCCCTCTTCCAGAGATTCAGTCCTGCAGCCTTTTGAAGTTAATGTGGCAGAAAAAGAACCACGCTATTCAAAATGATAAAACAAACCTTGCTTGTTCAGCCATATCCTTCCAGCGACAACAAGACATAATCTCTGCAAGTCATTACAACACTAGGTTTAAAAACACCAGATTTAAAAGGCATCTGCAAGAACAAAGCAAAGAAGCAATAATCTCTCTCCATAATATTTCTGTATGGAAAATATTTAATGGAAAGTGCTTTTGTTTTTTCTTTAAAGGAGGACCTTGTTCTGAAAGTTAAAAATACAGCTACTCTGTGCCCCCTCCCCCTACCAAAACATCTGAATTTTTTTTTTTTTTTTGTTTAATTGGAGCAGGTACCTTTTTCTGCCAATTACCCACTCCCAGTTTCATAATTCTCACCTAGGCAAAAATTACTGTGGCTTGGCCACTCCCCCTGCCTGAACCGCCCTGGGACACACTGCACATCCCAGGAGGCTGCGGGACCAATCTGAGATCTTGCACATGTGTGGTGGGGAGCCAGCTGTGAAACAGCAGACGTTACAGCCAGCTCCCACTGCCAAGATCCTATGACCTGTAAAGAACCAGTTCTGGATCAGACAACTCTGGACTCAATTGACTCAACCCCTCCCCCCCCCCAACTGGAAGCATAAAGAAGGCCTAAATGTGCAGACTATTTTAAAATGGAGCCTAAATATATGCATAGCCAAAATGCTTTTATGTTTTAGATAAGATTGTTGATTACTAAAAATGATGGTACTACTTACAGTCTTCAGCCACCACCTTTTTCACCATCTCATAGACAGGCTTCTGCAGTGTGGTTAGACTGCGCACCTGTGCCATCGGCTTGCACAAAATTGCTGGAATTTGAGGCACAGGGGCTAAACGCCCAGTGCTCATGAGGCCTAAAGTGTATGTAAAGCCTAACAAAGAACTTTAAGCTTTACTTCTGTTTTTAACTGGCAAAAACAAGTAGAGCCAAAGCTCTTTTGGCCCTACTTCTCCTGTGGGTCACAGGAGTGCACTTTGTTCTGTGCTCCTGTGACCCGTATTCACGGACACTGGCCTAAAGTCCACTATTGGCTGGTCCAAACTCTGGAGAGATCCCTCTGCTGACAGCCTGAGCCAGCCGTTTCCACGCCCTCTACTCCAGTGAGAGCTGAAGGAGCAGAGAGTAATTGTCAGTCACCAGCTCTTGGTTCACTGAAGACCAAGAACTGAGTGATCAGCAGTGAGGGACAGACGCAGCATTGGGTCTATGCTGCATCCATCCAGATGAGAATGTATATTTGTTTTTCTTGTTCAAAACATTTTAATTGAATTTTTACAAAGCCTATAACAAGCGGTAGGACATTCAAAATACATGTGCAAAAAAACAAAACAAATGAAAAATGTCGTACAAAAACATACAACAGGGAACCATAGTTAAACATAAGCAAATAATGCAATACAAAAGGGAGGTAAAAACATGGTTATGGTCTAAATAATAGGGAGTACTGCTCCCAAGAACTACATGAAGGCTCCATGCAAGGCGAAGGAAGAAAAGCGGTAGCGAGTAGAAAAGAAGGGAGACTGGGGGGTGTGGTGTGTGAAATTTAGATTTTTTTTTTTTTAATTAAAAAAAAACCAAAGAAGGATAACATGGCACTGGTGGGGATAGAGAGGATCACACAGCCAGAAGTAGGTGACATACTTGCACATTATGGCAATTTCAGGCCACCACTCACCAATTTTTCACCTTTAGATATACAAATAAAAGCATTTTGTTATATCTCTTCAATAAGTGGAAAAATATCGGTTGATCAGGTCAGAAATTTAGAGCTATTCTGTGTCCTGGGCACACTTCCAGAGTAAAAATCCCTCCCAGTCCTCATCTGGGCACTACAGAAGCATGAGGCTTCAAAATGAAAGCTGGGATGTTAGGTTGGTCTAAGCAGTTTGGTAAAAGAAAACTAGGCAGGGCTGACACCACTCATATCTTCAAGTGTCCCACATTTGGAGAGACGGTCCCTCTTTTTTGAACCAAATCTCTGTTCCTCTTTACAACCCGATTCACACTACACGCAAGCTAAGGGCGAAGGAATTGCAACTGTTCCTGCACCTGCATCACATTTCTCTTGCAAGACAGATGGAGGTGCCATTCAGAATGAATGGAACCCCCATGCATCTCATCCCGCAGTACAATCATGGATGTGGGAACCGCAGGGAAACTGCATGGTTTTTGACAGATGTGTTTTGGAAAAGATGCATGCACTTTCCTTGTTTGAAATGCAGGTACAGCCGCCCATTAAAATGAATAGGTTGCCATGCCCACACAAATATTGGCCGTATGGCTTGCACTAGTGTGAACCAGGACTACTTCTCAGTTGACCCTCAATTTGGACAGATGTCTAGGTCCCTAGAATAAAGTGTCAAGAGAAGTCATCCATAAGCCTCACATCAGATAGCAGACCCATGTGGAAGAGTGAATGGCAGCCTCAGCCCAGGATCTGGCCAGGCCCCCAAAGTGTTTCTCTCAGCCCACAGAACTTAAAAGTACAACTAAAGGCAAAACTTTTTTTTGTAGTTTTGGGCAGAGTAGAGATGTGTAAGAACAACTGTCAGCGATTGCCGTCTGCGTCCCTGTTAAGGCGATTCACCCCCTCAATTTGTTCTGTGTAACATTATCATTGAAAGCAAAACCCACATTTTGGATTGTCCCCAGAAAAGTTAAAAAAAAAAAAAATAATAATATGGGGACAGATGGCAAAAAATAAATAAAATCTGACAGGGATCATAAGCCTCCCTTGCTTTATCCAAAATGGGGGAAAGCCCTGATCCTCCTCTTGGGTCCCCCACCAGTGCTCACTCCCAAGCCCCGCTGCCTGCATTTATAGACACACAGCAGGGCATAGCCCTGCCTGCTCATCAGTGTTTGATTGATCCGCCCTGTCAGGAGGGACAGAGTGGGAGAGCTGCTGCTCTCATGCACAACCCTGGATCACAATCAGGCTCAGGTAAGTATAAGGGGGCTGACCAGCCTCACTTTTGTCATTCAGAGCCATGTCAGAGCTACTGAGCTTCAAAGAGGGAAAACTGTTGGTGCTCACTTAGCTGTTGCCTCTGACTGAAATTGCCAATTTGCAGTGTCATGAGGTACAGTATTGAAGGTTATGACGGCATATACAGTTTCCCAGAAAACATCATCTCATAAGCATAAGTGCTGTCAACATGGTCACTAAAGAGACAAAAAAAAAAAAAAAGATATTGCGCAGAATTGTGACCCGTAAGAAAAACGAGAGTGGTGCAACACCCATAAATCATGGACTATCGATCAATGAAAGACTGTAATATGGTTGATGAATTGAGCTTCACACGGTTTCCAACCACCGGACATGTTTATGTGTGGTGAAAACCATCCCAAGGTTACAATCAGGATCATCTTGTGCCAACAGTAAAGCATGGTGGCAGCAAAATCATGGTTTGGGCAGCCAAATCTTGGTATTCTGCAGGCCCCATCATCACCTTGAAAGGAAGAGTCAATGCCACGGTGTCACTGCCAAATGTAAAAAATGTGGCTGCCCATGTGCACCCCAATGTAAACAGCTGGTGCACCTTCCCCGGGCACTGCAGTTGTCAGACCTTAATATCCTACAGCCACTATGGTCAATTTTGGAGAACAAGGCTAGGGTTCATTTTCCACCTCCGGCAACTCTGCGAGAACTAGATCGATTTTTACATGAAGATTGGTATCAGATTCCATTATCCACCATCCAAACACTTGTCAATTCCCAGGAGAATTCAGGCCATCTTGCGTGCCAAAAGGTGGTCCAACACCATATTAGGTAATGATGTCATTTTACCTGGTGTTTCTATAAAATTTTATCCAACCTCTTTATGTACCACAGTTTGTAGACACTATAACTCATGCAAACCAATTAATATACACTTATTGGGATTTTCTTTTACTATTTTGGCCTAAACTTATGGTGAAAATTTGATTTTATTGGATATATTTTATAATGAAAAAAGTAGAAAAGGTTTTTTTCCCAAAAATGTTCAGGTTTTTCTTAATTTATATCGTAAGAAATCCAGTGGTAAGCAAATACCACCAAAAGTAAGCTCTATCTGTGGGGGGAAAAAAAAAAAAAAGATACGTTTCATTTAGGTACAGTATTGCATGACCACGCAACTGCCAGTTAAAGTAGCAGTGTTGAATAGCAAAAAATGGCCTGATCATGAAGGGTGTAAAATTTTCTGGAGCTCAAGTGGTTAATGCATTAAGGTGAAAAACCTTAGGACTTAACCACTTCAACTGCCAAAATGTGTTACACTGCACTAAACCTTTCACACAAATCTTTTAATAATGATCGCATGGTTTTAAAAAGCCGATAAGAAAAAAAAAAAAAAAAATTTGATTTTCGGTTCAGCTGATTATTTTTTATCATCATTTCTTTGGGGGTCAAAACAAGGGGTGTGACAGGGGATGCGTGTCCTTTGCTTTCTCACTTTGTGCTAAATGGTGTGCCTTTTTCTGATCTCAGAAAGCATGACCACAAAAAGCAGTTTGTTGTAAGCCTACAACTGGGCTTAGGAGTGGAGTGCGTTTCTGGCAGATCAACAGGTATTTTTCTGTACTCACAGGACCTTTAAGGACTCATTCAGATGGGCACCCCGACCCACCCTTCCCGCTGTATGTGCATCCACCTCGAATCAGTGCACAGGCAGCCCATACAAGTGGATGCAAGACCACAAATGCATGTCAAAATCTGAAATGTGGGCAGGAGCAGGAATCTGAATGCAGACATCACAACCTTGGATCTGTGCACCCACGCCGGTCTGTGTGTTAAATTATGACGTGATTGTATCTGTGCAGCTGCATTCACTTTTATGGGCGGCCTGTGCACAGCTCCGAGGTAGATACACACAGCAAAAAGAGGCTCAGCAGTGTGGACATCTCCGCACCTGTCTGAATTAGCCCTAAAGGGATAAAACATGGAGGATTATGCATGTACTGCAGAGATGCACTGCATATATGTATTTTTCCCTGGCATACACCTTAAATAATAAATTAAAAAAGCCTGTTTCAGAAGTGCTTGTACTACCAACAGATTTTTTGACATGTTCAACAACTGTTCAGTGTAGAAGTACAGATCATTTCTATGGAGCAGAAAAAAAAAAAAAAATTCCCACCTGTGCTGCATACAGATGCAGTACATGTATGTGGAGAAGATTACGGCAGGTCACAGCCAAGGAATAAGAATAGATCTCACTGCCCATCTAAGTTCAGCCAGTATCCATCTACTGGTAAAATGACAAAATCCACTACCAACTGGTGTCAACCAAGCAATGATTACAATCAGTAAAAGTCAAAAGGTACTTCATATGTACATGTAAAGAAAAAAAAAAAAAATTTATAGGCACTTCAACACAAAAATAAACAAAAACACAAACACCAATATATAGTCATGTGAGAATTTACTATAGACAGGCTTAAAGATGCAATGTCACAAAGAACATCCATCTGTCTAAAACATGTCATCTTTCAGTAATGTTCACTCTTTTGGCATACATTCAACACCACATAAAATTAGTGTCACTATGAAGGTATCAGAAGTTAAATACTTATTTAATTTCTGAAATTTGGAGAACTTACCACCATTAGCTTCCCCTGCTGATACGTCCGATTGCCCCAGCTTTTAGTGTTCCTCCCCCCGGGCTGTGCAATGTGGCTGATGTCATGGAATACTCCCTAATAAACACAAAGGCAGAGCATGCCGCCACTGTATTACTAATCTGCTCGCTCAACCTTTTTAAATTTAGAGCAAGCCTTGGAATATCTTTCAGGTCTCAGGAAACCCCTGATCATCATCATATCTACAGCTCACAGGACAGTGAACACTAAGGTGTAGATAGAAGAAAAAAAATAAAAAGGAATGTAACAAAATACAAAACACAATGCAAATAACGTCCAGAAAAGAAACTCAGACAGTGAAAATGGTAGAGTTCTCTCACACGAAGGTCAGAGAAGTCCCTATTTATACTGGTGGTCAGGGTGGTGCCCCTTACATTACAGGTCTGTTACATAAGCAATCTTACACTAGTGGTGAGTGAAGCTGATCCTCAGACTGGTGGTTGGCAGAGAAGGGGCCCATTACACCTGTGGTCAGTGGGAAGAATACTCCTTACATTGGTGGTCAAAGCAAATAACACTTTATATTGGAGGTCAGTGGGAAGAATAATCTTTATATTATAGATACTGGATTTGGGAGGAAGGGACCTAATTAAAATAAGGACTCTTCAGAACTGCACAGAAGTTATTGGTACCACATCCTTTACATGTGTATTATTGGAAAAGAAAAACAACCCTCAAAAGAAGAACTACATAGAATTTTCACTGTACCATACATAAAACTAGATAATTTTTTGTACGCAAGCAAAAAAAAAGTCATAATGGCATAAAATGCCCAGTCATTAAAGGTAGAGAAATACATCTAGACAAATACAATTAGCACACTATATGGTACAGCATTAAAGAAACAGTAGATACTCCAAAGACATGCTGGTAGGTTAATTGGCTCCTGTCTAAATTGGCCCTAATATGTGTATTTATGTGTATGTATGAATGTGAGTTAGGGACTTTAGATTGTACGCCGCTTGAGGGTTAGAGACTGATGTGAATGTACAATATATATATATATTTAAAGTGCTGCGTAAATTGACGGCGCTATATACAGTAAGTACCTGAAATAAATAATAATATCCTCCTCTCCTATTTGATGTAGGTGATAGGGTGTTGATTGCTTTAAACATTTAGACCAATTCCCCTTCTCTCTCCCTCCAAATTACAACAGTGATCACAGACAGAACCCACAACCTCCATGTTTTTCTCACAGCAAGAAAACTTGGTTCTTCAGCAGTCCAATTAGATAAACCAGCCTTTCCCAACCAGAGTACTTAGGTACCCTGGTGTGCCTTGAGGTTTCCTCAGGGGTGCCTTGGCAAAAGGTCTTAAAAAAAAAACCAACAAAAAAACAAAAATTACAAAACTTGTATGCAAGCCAGCAGGTGGAACAAGCCTGCCTTTTAGTTACACAAAGCCACAGGTTTTCATTGTGCACCATTATGACCTTCTAGATGCTGGCATCCTGATAACCAATGACATCAGGTGATAAGGAGGATGTCTGCTGCATGCACAACATCCTAGTTTGACCCTCCCCTGCCCTACTCTGTCATTGCTGGGGTCACATTATCTCAGTGATGAAGAGAAACACTGGAATACTACAACCCATGGCAAAAAGTATGGAATCACCACTATTGGATAATGTTCATTCAATTGTTTATGTAGGAAAAAAAAAGAAGGGGGAAGAAGAAAACAAGTCAGTTGCAACTGTGTTCAATTGATGGAATAAGAAAAGTGTTCAAAATCTCAATATAAAAACTTGTGCATTTATTGAAGATGCAATGACTCATCTCCCCCCATACCTTTTCCTGACACGCAATCCCATATCTTCAATGACTGCAGAAATTTGCATGTTTTCTTCAGGCTGTCTTTATAAATTTCATTGGAACGGCACCAAACAAAAGTTCCAGCATCACCACTCTGCCCAATGCAGATTCGTGATCCATCACTGAATATCACTTTCATCCAGGCATCCACAGTCCATGATTGCTTTTCTTTAGCCCACTGCAACCTTGTTTTTTTCTGTTTAGGTATTGATGGTTTTCATTTGGCTTTTGTGTATGTAAATCCCATTCCTTTTAGGCAATTTCTTACAGGTCGGTCACAGACATTGACTCCAGTTTCTGCCCATTTGTTCCTCATTTGGTTTGTTGTGCATTTTCTGTTTAAGGGATATTACTTTAAGTTTTCCATCTTGATGTCTTCTTTTGTCTACCAGTACGCTTCCCTTTTACAATATTCCCATTTGATTTGTCCAGATTAGAAACAGCTGACTGGGAACAAACAACAATGTTTGCAACATTTCCGTGATGATTTACCTTCATAAATTTTATAATCCTCTCCTTTGTTTCAACTGACATCACTCATGTTGGGGGCCATGATTCATGTCAATCAGCTTGGTGCAACAGCTCAACAATGTGTGCAAGCACTCTAACTACAGACTTATTAGCAGATGCAGTCTGATGCAGATGTTTGTTTTAGAACTGCAAAGTACATTGTGATTTCATATCAAATGAACATTTTCCAAGAGTGGTGATTCCATACTTTATGCCAGGGGTTGTACTCAGTACTAGAGTGCAAAAGTGTATTTGCTTTGGAAGAATAAATCACTAGTTGGGTCTCCTACATATGTGGATGTTGCTACATTATATATAAAAAAACTATTAGAACAGTTTTTCAAATTTTAGCATTGGGTGCCCTTTTAAAATTATGGACAGTCTTGATGCACCCCATTTTAGAATGGGGTGCCTGAAGAATGTCCATAATTTTAAAGGGTGCATCGGGACTGCCCATAATTTTAAAGGGTGCCTTAACTGAAAAAAAGGTTGAGAAACACTTAGATAGACTAAATGCTGAGAGAAATAGTTGTAGGGGTCCCATTCGTTCCATGATGTGACCGGCCGTCACAGCATGGAACAGATAGGACACCTGCAAATCTTTCTACATTGATCAACTATTTTTCTTAGCACTTACAGTCTAATTGGACTGCTGAAAAACGGTCCTGTTTTCTTGCTGTGAAAACATGGAAGTTGTGGGTTCTGGCTGTGTTCACGGTCATCATCCATTGGCAGTTCGTCTTTGTTGCCAGTGCTGACCAAAACATACATACAGTACAGGAAATAAGTATTTGATCCCCTGCTGATTTTGAATGTTTGCCCACTCACAAAGAAATATGTCTAAAAATCGAATGGTAGTTGTATTGCAACACTGAGAGCTAGAATAGCAACAAAGAATTCAAATGAAATGCATGTTTAACAAATGATGCACTGATTTGCATGTTCATGAGGGAAATAAGTATTTGATCCCCTATCATTCAGCAGGATTTCTGGCTACCAGGTGTCTTTCATACAGGTAACAAGTTGAGATTAGAAGCAGTCTCTTAATTTTGTTACCTGTATAAAAGACACCTGTCCACAGGAGCAATCAAACAATCATATTCCAATCTATCCACCATGGCAAAGACCAAAGAGCTGTCCAAGGATGTCAGGGTCAAGATTGTAGGCCTACACAAGGATGGACTGGGCTACCAAACTAGAGCCATGCAGCTTGGTGAGAAGGTGACAACAGTTGGTGCAATTATTCGCAAATGGAAGAAACACAAAACTACTGTCAGTCTCCCTAGGTCTGGTGCACCATGCAAGATCCCACCTCGTGGATTGTCAATGATCATGAGAACAGTGAGGAATCATCCCAGAACTACACGTGAGGATCTTGTCAATGATCTCCAGGCAGCTGGGACCACAGTCACCAAGAAAACAATTGGTAACACTGCACCGCCAAGGATTGAAACCTTGCAGTGCCTGCAAGGTCCCTCTGCTCCAGAAAACACATGTCCAAGCCCATCTGAAGTTTGCCACTGAACATTTGAATGATGCAGAGGACAGACCAGAACTGAATGAACCAAAAGTTTCGAACCAAGAAAATGGCCGCTGTCCCTCCAGAACGCAGTGACGTCACATGCCAAAGCTCCACCAAACACGTTTCGTCATCAGGAAGACGGCGTTCTGCAGGGACGGTTGCCATTTTCTTGGTTTGAAACTTTTGGTGCATTCAATGCTTGTTATGTTATGAGTTGATGTACATGGATCTTTTAATATATTGGCCAAAGTTTTGATTGATTACTACACTATGAGTTCTTTCTGTTCTTTATTCATTTTCTAATTGCCGAATGGGAGATTCTTGGAAGTTTACTTAGTCTAAAGTGGACAGTTCTTCCTATATGTGCAAGAGGATTTCTTTTGTGGATCGCCTGCCATTCTGAGTCCGTTATATGGTGCTTACTGATCTGTGTTACTGGGGATTTTTCTTAGCGGAATTATTATTCTCATCTGGGATACGGTATCCATTGGGAATTATCTGTCACATCTATTCCTCATTACACTGCACATACCGACCGCTGTATTCGGTCAAAGTGTCCAGTAAGGGGCTAATTTTTTCTGGGTGTATGGTGATGGTGCATTAGATCAAGACCATTCTCCTTTATCTTGTCTTATTGCTTTGACGACTTTTAAAGATTTTAATTTGGACTCTCTACTTTTTTTAATTTAGCGCTGCAATGTTTCAGTTTATTATTTGTGTTATTACCTTTGTCAGCTACTTTTTTATATTTTATTTTATTTTTTTTTTCCAATTCAAGCGCAGTTGTTTTTTCTATTATATGGCCACATTGAGGTAGTGCAGGAGTTAATTCTTTATCTTGTCTGCTATCACTACACACATTGCACCCATGGAGGAAACACCACTGTCGAGGGGTCAAAAATGCCAAGCAAGTTTCCTTATTCTTATCCTGCAGCTTGCTGTTCATTGTAAGGTACGGTCAGTAGATACAATATTTATTAGCAGGGGGTTCCCTGAGATCAGGAAGATATTCCAAGGGATCTTCGGTGTTAAAAAAGCTAAGTGATCAATGCCAGAGAAAAGAAAACCAGCACAAAATCAGTCCTGCCACCAGCAGACAGTGGAACTAATCCCACCGACAGTTACAATCAAGGCATGCTGGGAAGGACGGTGCTCTTAACAAAACTGTCAAACCACCAAATGGAGGGTGTCCTAAGTGATCACATGTGCAGCACCATAGCAACTGCAGATCAAACAGAGGCCAAGATGGCAGCTTCCTTGGTTGTAGAGAATAGGAGGGTCTAGTTCCACTTTAAAATAAATGTGAAAACCGGATTGGTTGCTGAGGGTGACAGCTCTGGTTCTGTACAGATCTTTTCCTATTCTAATCTTTCATAGCTCAGAAGTCTCTACAACTAATCACATCTTCACAAACAATACATCCCTGTCAGCACAACACGTCCCCACCCCCCCCCCCGTAGGGATGACCCAGTCCCCCCCCCCTGTAGGGATGACCCTGTCTCCCCGCCCCCCCGTAGGGAGGATCCAGTCCCCATTGTCTCCCCGCCCCCCCGTAGGGAGAATCCAGTCCCCATTCCCTCCCCCCCCCCGTAGAAAGGATCCAGTCCCCATTCCCTCCCCCCCCCGTAGGGAGGATCCAGTCCCCATTCCCTCCCCCCCCCCCCCGTAGGGAGGATCCAGTCCCCATTCCCTCCCCCCCCCCCCGTAGGGAGGATCCAGTCCCCATTCCCTCCCCCCCCCGTAGGGAGGATCCAGTCCCCATTCCCTCCCCCCCCCGTAGGGAGGATCCAGTCCCCATTCCCTCCCCCCCCCGTAGGGAGGATCCAGTCCCCATTCCCTCCCCCCCCCCGTAGGGAGGATCCAGTCCCCATTCCCTCCCCCCCCCTGTAGGGAGGATCCAGTCTTCATCCCCCCGTAGGGAGGATCCAGTCCCCATCCCCCCGTAGGGAGGATCCAGTCCCCATCCCCCCCCCCCCGTAGGGAGGATCCAGTCCCCATCCCCCCCCCCCCCGTAGGGAGGATCCAGTCCCCATCCCCCCCCCCCCGTAGGGAGGATCCAGTCCCCATTCTCCCCCCCCCCCCCGTAGGGATGACTCAGTCGCCATTGCCCCCATGTAGGGATGACTCAGTTGCCATTGCCCCCCTGTAGGGATGATTCAATCCCCATTGCCCCCCTGTAGGGATGATCCAGTCCCCATTCCCCCCCTGTAGGGATGATCCAGTCCCCATTCCCCCCCTGTAGGGATGATCCAGTCCCCATTCCCCCCCTGTAGGGATGATCCAGTCCCCATTCCCCCCCTGTAGGGATGATCCAGTCCCCATTCCCCCCCTGTAGGGATGATTCAGTCCCCATTGCCCCCCTGTAGGGATGATTCAATCCCCATTGCCCCCCTGTAGGGATGATTCAATCCCCATTGCCCCCCTGTAGGGATGATTCAATCCCCATTGCCCCCCTGTAGGGATGATTCAGTCCCCATTGCCCCCCTGTAGGGATAACACTTACCCAACCAAAAGCTCCTCCAGATGTGAAGATACCAGAACGTCTGTACTCAGGTCCCTCCTGGGCAGCTGCACACCCGTCTCTCCTTATCCACAAGCCCCGCCTTCCACAGGCGGACTCGTTCAGCTCGCATCCTTCACCAGTCTCCAGCACCTCCCTTCTGCAAGCCCGCCCACCTACTGTTTCAGCCAATCACATGCTGTTGTCAGGTGGCCAATGTGCAGCGCAGGCCATGAGCGGTGAGTGACTAGATTGTAGGATTAGTCTGGTGCGCTCCGCGCTGTGAGCCGTCCTCCTCCGCGCAGCACAGCCTGGCTGAGAGATGAAGTACACGATACACAGCATGCCCCGGGTGGCGCACAGCATACAGAGAATGGAGACCTACAGCTAGGTATGTGTACTGCATGGCAGTACGCGGTGTAAGGTGAGCCACGAATTGCCTTACCT
Source organism: Staurois parvus (assembly GCF_062004578.1). Classification (NCBI taxonomy): domain Eukaryota; kingdom Metazoa; phylum Chordata; class Amphibia; order Anura; family Ranidae; genus Staurois; species Staurois parvus. The sequence goes on along the minus strand of NW_028318026.1, from coordinate 2,583,354 downwards.
TTCACTGTATGGCGGGTCTGCTGAGCCCGCTCCGGTCCCTCACACGCCGCCATGGCAATGTGGAGACCTCTGTTACCCCCTTCTCCGCCTATAAGTGTTTCTGGCTGTACTCAGCCAATAGGAGAGCGAGGCCTGCAGGGGGTGAGCCAATCATAGAGAGCCTCGACCGTCTTCTGTTCTCCCCCGTCTAAATAGTGTGATTGGGGGATCAGCCCACCTGTCAGTACGGAGTCCTGTCCACTGGGAGGAGAGGGCCTTGTCCACACACTTCCTGTTACAGGGTGACACCCCTCCCCTGTGTGCCCCCTGGGCCCTGCTGTTATCAGGGATATAGCTCACTTTGGCCTCCTGCTATAATTCTGTGCCTGGTCAGGGGCCCTGTAGTGTACTCTTTAATTGTTACAAAATGACACGATATCGCTCCCTGAAGTGTGTTTCGGCACGCGTTGGTGAGCTGCAGTGTGTTTCGGCACGCGTCGGTGAGCTGCAGTGTGTTTTGGCACGCGTCGGGTTAGCTGCAGTGTATTGCGGCACGCGTCGGTGAGCTGCAGTATGTTTCGGCACGCGTCGGTGAGGCGCAGTGTGTTTCGGCACACGTCGATGAGGCGCAGGGTGTTGCGGCACACGTCAGTGAGGCGCTGGGTGTTGCGGCACACGTCGGGGAGGCGCAGGGTGTTGCGGCACAGGTCGGTGAGGCGCAGGGTGTTGCGGCACAGGTCGGTGAGGCGCAGGGTGTTGCGGCACAGATCGGTGAGGCGCAGGGTGTTGCGGCACACGTCGGTGAGGCGCAGGGTGTTGTGGCACACGTCGGTGAGACGCAGGGTGTTGCGGCACGCGTTGGTGAGGCGCAGGGTGTTGCGGCACATTTTGGAGAGGTCCAGTGTGTTGCGGCACACGTCGGAGAGGCCCAGTGTGTTGCGGCACACGTCGGAGAGGCCCAATGTGTTGCGGCACAGGTCGGTGAGGTGCAGGGTGTTGCGGCACACGTCGGTGAGACGCAGGGTGTTGCGGCACGCGTTGGTGAGGCGCAGGGTGTTGCGGCACATTTTGGAGAGGTCCAGTGTGTTGCGGCACACGTCGGAGAGGCCCAGTGTGTTACGGCACACGTCGGAGAGGCCCAGTGTGTTACGGCACACGTCGGAGAGGCCCAGTGTGTTACGGCACACGTCGGAGAGGCCCAGTGTGTTGCGGCACACGTCGGAGAGGCCCAATGTGTTGCGGCACAGGTCGGTGAGGTGCGGGGTGTTGCGGCACACGTCGGTGAGACGCAGGGTGTTGCGGCACGCGTTGGTGAGGCGCAGGGTGTTGCGGCACATTTTGGAGAGGTCCAGTGTGTTGCGGCACATGTCGGAGAGGCCCAGTGTGTTACGGCACACGTCGGAGAGGCCCAGTGTGTTGCGGCACACGTCGGAGAGGCCCAATGTGTTGCGGCACAGGTCGGTGAGGTGCAGGGTGTTGCGGCACGTCGGTGAGACGCAGGGTGTTGCGGCACACGTCGGCGAGGCGCAGGGTGTTGCGGCACACGTCGGCGAGGCGCAGGGTGTTGCGGCACACGTCGGCGTGGAGCAGGGTGTTGCGGCACACGTCGGCGAGGCGCAGGGTGTTGCGGCACACGTCGGCGTGGAGCAGGGTGTTGCGGCACACGTCGGCGAGGCGCAGGGTGTTGCGGCACACGTCGGCGTGGAGCAGGGTGTTGCGGCACACGTCGGCGAGGCGCAGGGTGTTGCGGCACACGTCGGCGAGGCGCAGGGTGTTGCGGCACACGTCGGCGTGGCGCAGGGTGTTGCGGCACACGTCGGCGTGGAGCAGGGTGTTGCGGCACACGTCGGCGAGGCGCAGGGTGTTGCGGCACACGTCGGCGAGGCGCAGGGTGTTGCGGCACACGTCGGCGTGGAGCAGGGTGTTGCGGCACACGTTGGCGAGGCGCAGGGTGTTGCGGCATACATTGGTGAGGAGCAGTGTACCATTTTACACACAGCACAGCACAATCCTCTTTAAAGTTATATTAACATTTTTTTGTGACTTAAAGCAGTATTCATCTCAAAAGCAAATATTTATTTTATTGCAGAAAATTCTTAGATGGAATGGCTGCATTAGGTTTGTTTTTTTAGACTCTCCCCCTTTTTTTTTTTTTTTTCCACTGGTGATCCAGCCAGTAACGTGTTGTATTTTTCATAAGCACAAGCTATGTTGCAAATGTAGTTAGAGAGATGAGACAAACCGTTCACCACTGCCAGGAGTGCTTACATTGCTCAGCTTTTATTAATTGATGTAAAACCTTTATCCCAAAAAGGAAAAAACTGTTGTTGTAATTGCTTATGTAACACTGCCCCCTTTGGAGTCAGTTTTGGGTCCCCCTATGGTCCTGCACAGCCAGGCAACACGCATTTTCTTCAGACCTTGCACACTGGAGACAGTAAACAGTCCTTAAGGTTGGTGTTTTTGGTTTTTATTATGGGGTAGTGAACGTTGGTGGGGTTGAGGGATGTATTGGATGGCCAAGGAAACTGCAAGTTGAGGACCACTCCTTAGCAACTATGTACAGGTCCAAAGACAAAGGATCTCTTCTTGGAGAGCTCTCCAGACCTCCTGGTGTACCACCGCAGACCCCAGATGAATTCTCCTCTTCACCCAGCTGCACTGAGGGAATCCCTGAGCTAGGGGGACTAGAAACTGCCACTTTAGCCGAGCAGCTCCAGGTGAGGTGCTAGTTGGGTTAGCCATCTGACTGCCCTCTCCCCTTATCTGGCCCGGGGGGTGTGGAATTACTCAGTCCTCTCCTGCAAGCTTGTGGGTTGGCGGCTGCCTTCAGGCCATATAATGGGCTGGCTCCTTCCCTGCTTCCCAGGCTGTTCTCTCTCAGGGCACGGTTGAGGCCGAGAGATCCTCCCTTCCAGCTTCTACCTGAAGATAGGCCCCTCTCCTGGGCCCCCTCCCAGGCTCCACACTCCAGTTTTCACTCTATCTTCCACCCAACTCCACTCCCTACTGATCAGGCGCTCTCATATTTAAGGACTGTCCTGGCCCCATGCCAAGCCTCCTGCTTGGGGATTGGCCAAGATCCCCTAAGCATGCAGATCAGCCCCTTCTCACCCCACCCACAGCATTGTAGAAATTTGAAGTGATCGGCGAATGGTGAAGTGCTACAGACACCCAATTCATTGTACACAGTTAAAACAGGCAACAAGGAGGCATCACATCACCTCCTCACACCTGCCACCTCTGAAAAGCAATCTGCATGTGAATAGCTCCTCAGCGGAGTAGGAGATTTAAACGTACATCTACTGTAAATCTAACCTCCATAAGTAACTAACAAATTAAAACCGAACTCCAGCTAACACATTATTATTTAAAAAGAGTTTAGGGTTTTTTTTTCCCTTTTGGGATAACATTTTACCTAAATGAATAAAGGCTGATCATTGTAAGCACCCCTTTAAGTGGTAAATGGTGTCTCGACCCTCCAACTGCCACTTTTGCTGGACAGCTTGGCCTGTTAGGGCTCACTCACACTGCCCACATGCTAAACTGAAGTGTTTAATCTGTGGGCAGTTGTCAGTTTTCAGATGCAGGTAGCTGCAGTGTGTGTGGAGAAGGGGGAGGGGGGGTTGAGGCACGATTTAGTGCATCACAGGGTTTTCTCTTTTTTTTTTTCTCCTTTTTCCTTATTTGAAGTGCAAAAAGTGACAGTTCACTCATGTCTGCACTCAGCAGTGAGGTGTTTTGCTCTGCTGTGCAGTGACATGCGGTGCTTACCTCTGTGCTGTGGTAAAATGCTACATTTTCATGTTACCGCAGCCCACTGCATCACACCTCCAAGCTGCGTTGCAATGTGAACAGGGAACATAGAAAACAATTGTTCCTCGAAGACAACATAGAATTTTAATACAGGGAAATACAGCAATCTTCAAGTATACAGTATGCAAACCCTCAGCTTGTAAAACAACCCATACAGTTTAAAATAGAAATGAAAGGCAAAGTGTTTGTGTATAAATATAAAAAAAACATTATAAATACCTTTTTTCCCCTTTTTTTTTTATAAGTGATCACATACCCTCTGTTCTCAGCTGCATAAGAGCTAGGAAATTTGAAGGGGAGCAGACTGAGTTCCCAGCATAGCTAGAGAACTGACCATGCTGTGCTCTCTTGCCTAATGTGGTCAGTTTTTATTGGGTAAGCAGAAGGACTGCAGGAATACCAGGAATTTCACACAAAGAAAGCAACACAAAGAGAACAGTATACTTTGTCATACAAGTACATGAAATGTTGGGTTTACATATTCTTTCATTATAATTTTATTAAATGTTGATTGAAGATGGTCAGTCAAAGTCTGGGCTGAAGACGTAAGAAACCAGTGGATAGAAGTACGTTTGATAGGGGAAAAAAACTAAAATTTCACTAAGAAAATGAATAGTGTAGTATTAGATGTCAAATAGTTCTTGGCTATATAGGTCCTCAGACTTTCAGAACAAAGGGCCAGTTCACTATCATTCAGACCTTACATGGACCTGATTGTGCACAGTGGGAGTAGACATTGCCCTGGTGTCACTGACCAGTAGAAGGAAATGATGCCTTAGGCTGCACCAATCCAAAGGAAAAGACCAAATGGTAACTTTATTCATCTAGACCAGGGGTCTCCAAACTTTCTAAACAAAAGGCCAGTTTACTGTCCTTCAATCTTTAGGGGGGCCGGACTGTGGCCAGTGGGTGTAGAAAAAGTCCTGATGTCAGTGGCAGCAACAAATGCCCCATGACTGGTGGCAGTGGGAGGAATAGTGTCACACTATTGGTATCAGTGGGAGGAATAGTACCCCATCATTAGTATCAGCAGTAGGAATAGTGCCCCATCGTTGGTGTCAGTGAGAGGAATAGTGCCCCATTGTTGGTGTCAGCAAGAGGAATAGTGCCCCATTGTTGGTGTCAGCGAGAGGAATAGTGCCCCATTATTGGTGTCAGTGAGAGGAATAGTGCCCCATTGTTGGGGTCAGCGAGAGGAATAGTGCCCCATTATTGGTGTCAGTGAGAGGAATAGTGCCCCATTGTTGGTGTCAGCGAGAGGAATAGTGCCCCATTATTGGTGTCAGTGAGAGGAATAGTACCCCATCATTAGTATCAGCAGTAGGAATAGTGCCCCATCGTTGGTGTCAGCGAGAGGAATAGTGCCCCATCGTTGGTGTCAGTGAGAGGAATAGTGCCCCATTGTTTGTGTCAGCGAGAGGAATAGTCCCCCATTATTGGTGTCAGTGAGAGGAATAGTACCCCATCATTGGTATCAGCAGTAGGAATAGTGCCCCATCATTGGTGTCAGTCCGAGGAATAGTGCCCCATTGTTGGTGTCAGTGGCAGGAACTATGCCCCACTTTTGATGACAGTGAGGGAATATTGCCCCAAGGGCCAGATAAAATGAAGCAAAGAGCCACATCCGACCCTCGAGACGCAGTTTGGAGACCACTGATCTAGACAACATAAACATGTTCCCCACAAGGGACCTCCTCCATTGACGTGTTTCACCCACCAGGCTGGGCCTAATTATAGAGCTTCTTTTTTTTGTAAATTGGGATTATTTTAACAGATGCTGTAGCAATATATTTTTTGCTGTTTATCCTTTTTGTGCATTGATCTATGTTGCTAAAACAAGCACAGGAGTGGTTGCTCTTGTGATGAGGGCATATTTAAAATTATTGAGCAGTCGAATGCAACTGGCATTATTGTATGTATGAAAGGGAATCTGTAATTAGAGAAATGAGGGCCAGTAGAGCTGATGTCCTGAAAATGCTAGTCCCCGCACAGTTATGCTGATATTGGTGTCTGTGTGCAGATCACTTCTACTGCCCCGTTTGGACTTTGGCTTGGACCAGGTCTTTATAAGGATCCCAGCAGGAAATACGGGAGCTGCCATTGCTGGCTCCTTTATGAAGGTGTATACTCCAGAGTTGTCATCTTCATCATCTCTGCACTGCTACTAGGCAAGGATGGGCATATCAGGGGTCAGGATACCTAATATATGTGTGCTTTATAGGTCAGTAACTTGCCAAGTAGTCAGTCAAGGAAAGGGATGGCAGCCTTAGAAACAAATCAGTAATGGTTGCTGTCATAGATTTCCCCTGGCAGATATCCTTAAACCACTTCAGGTCCATGACAAAAGTAATAAAAACAAAGAGAAAAAGGTGATCACAATAAGTCCAGTTCTGAATTACATTAATGATCAATAGGATCATCCAGTTCTGTCATGGCTGTTGTGGGCCTAACAAACACAGACATCTTTAGGGTCTATTTATAGGTGAGTATGGATATTGCTATTAATTGAACAGTGTTTGTTCCTCATTGCACCTGCATTTTTTTTGCGTAATTCATAAAAGGTAGACCTTTGTTTAGAGCTTACACCATCCTCCAGAGTTCTCTGCCATAGGGCTCTTTCAGACGAACGTTCCGATCGGGTTCGTCTGCCCGGTTTTCAGATGGACCCGATCAGAACCTTCATTCTCCTCTGTGGAGCGGCGGGTGTAAACGAACATGTGCCTGTTTACACTCGCCACCATGCCATCCGATTCGCCAAAAAGGGACGGATGGGATCCAATTCCCCTTCCATCCATCGGATGAGATCGGATGAAAATGGACAGGCGGTCCATTTCCATCAAACTGCCCATTGGCGGAGAGCGAGCAGCTTTATAGGGAGGGAACACAGAGCTGTCATCCACTTGCTCAGCAGGAATCAGCGGCCGAATGGTCTTTGTATGCTGTTACCTGTGTTGGCTTCAGATCCACATCTACCACTTCTGGGGTACCTGGAACCAGGAGGGGGACCCCTGTCTACCTATCATTTGGGGCGAGAGGGCTCTCTGGACCTGGAGAGATATATCACTACACCCAAGGCTGATGTCAGTGTTTAAGAGGGATGGTCTATGTGTTCTCTGGATCTGCATGCCTGGCTGGTCATCCGGATAAAATTACACACATGCGCATTTAAAATGCGCGGTCGGTGAGTGCGCATTTTTTCTGTTTGATTCCAGTCACCTAATGAGGAGGAGGCCTTCACATGTTTGAATATTGAATATTTTATTGTGAAAGGACTGTATGAACTATCTCACTTTTATCTATTTAACTACATTACAGCGCTGCACTATATATTTTATATAAACTCTGGAATCTACTTGTCTCAACCTTCCAGTGATGCTGCAGTTACATCCCTCGTCAGTTGTGGCCTCTTATATCTGGGTGCTGGGTTTTCAATCACTTGATTGGCCGGTGGGGGGATGATATCATCCTGTGGATGCTCACGCAAGTCATCCATTTCGGCACAGCCAGAGTCCATGTGCTAGGAATGCGCAGCTCAGGGTTAATTCAGAAGAAAACCACGAGCAGACAGGTAAGTGTGTATTATTGCAAAAGACTTCGGGGTTGATTTACTAAAGGCAAATAGACTTCGCCCATTGAAAGTGCAGTTGCACTAATTTTTCCCATTGGTAAGGGAATGTGGTTAAGCTTCACTTCGTAAGGAATACTCAATCAGTTGCAAGAAAAATAAAAATCAGCATTTCAGGGAATTGAATTGAATTTGTATTGCCCAACGCCCAGGACATGTGATTGCTTCCACATAGGCCACGGTGCCAAGTGTCCAGGGCTCCGCTTGCCTATCTGTGGGCCCGAGACTGGCTCAGTGTGCGCCGGTATCTAGAGTGGAGGGAGGAGAGTGAACACGTCCGCTCCCCTACCCTTCTTGTCCTGACCTGGAAGTGACATTTGCCCTCACTTCCAGGTCCCCATTCACAGATTCCCAGCCATTGAGGCTGGGAAAGAATGTAATGTGGTGTGATGTACACTGCATTACATTCAGGGGAGCACAGGTGAGACATGCAGGGTCTTATAGACCCTGGATGTCTCATTAAAGAGAACCTGTCACCAAAAATTCATCACATAGTAGAAAAAAAAAATGTCTGAATAGTAAAGAATTCAAAGTTGCACCCAAGCACATAACATCCCCTCAAAAAAAAAAAAAATTGAGCCCACCCCACATATACGCACAGACAAACGTAAAAGCCCACGCTGGGGCACCTACACATGAAAACGACGATTGTGATACATGTTACATATCGCCGCACACGCCAGAATGAGAGCAATAATTCTAGCACCAAACCTCCTCCGTAACATTAAACTGATGGTGTCACCATTTCGCGAGCCCACGCAAATTTAAAGTTTGACATGTTGGACATCTATTTACTCGGTGAAACCTCATCTTTTATATGTTACAAAAAAATTGGAGTAATCCATTGCTTTCTTGTGCCCTAAAATTAATCTTGTGTATTTTTTACTGAAATTTTGCATTTCCTAGACCTTTGCAGTAATATCATGCGACATAAATTGGAACTACCGCTATTTTATTCTCTAGGGTCTTTGATTTCAAAAAATATATGTTTGTGGGTTTTATGTAATCTTCAGGCCTAAAATGATTCTTTAAAGGTGTACAAAAAACACAAAAACAGCTCTGACAGCAAAAGGGAAAAAGGATAAGACGGACACTCCCCTTCCCTGACGAGCACCCAATCGGTGCTCACTACATTGCAAGATCTCTCTGCTCCCTGCTAGTTCCCGGGTGCGGTGCTGGAGACAGGCAGGGAGGGGAGGAGAAGATATACAGTGCAATGTTAAAAAAAATAAACATTTAAGTCGCCATAGAGCTTCTTTTGTTTTTAAAAGTCCCAGACATTCCTAACAGCACTTCCTCTTTAAATACAGTTTTAGTTAAAATTCTTATTTTTTTTCCCATCAGGACAAGTAGATTGGGACACCGCTTTACTCCCTGGACAAGTAGTGTTTTCAAAAATGTCCTCACCCCTGCATTTTTTCTTTCATTTAATGGATAATGGAAGTCATCAGAGCTTCACCACATTCACTAAGCTCTGGGGAAAGTGAGAGCAACTACACCTGCCAGGAGCACAATCAATTTGCCTTTAGTAATGCAACCCCACAGCATGTCTCTTCTGCAATAAAGCGCTGCCTGCTGGCAGCTTACCTTCTGCCCAATAGCAGTAATACTGCTATAGGGCAGTACAGGTGTGCAAAATCACGTTATACGTGACTTTGCATTTCCAGGTAGGCGACGCGCGCGCGGCTATTCACTGCCTCGGCTGTCAATCACCGGGTCCCAGCCGTTGCTTACTCCCCGACACCCGGTAATCAAGGAGCATTACCGACGGAAGGAGAGAACTTCCATTTCCAGGTAAGGGGCGCACACGTGGCTATTTGTGGCCTCGGCTGTGAATCACCGAGTACCAGCTGGTGATTACTCGTCGGCACCTGGTGACCGAGGAACATTACCGACAGAGGGAGAAAACGGTAAGTACACAAAACAGTTTTCTCCCCTCATGGCTCTCGCACACTGATATGCATGGCTTTGCATAGCAGAGCCATTCAAAGCAGTGTGCTTACAGTGAAGCATACACACAGCACACCGTAAAACAGCACACAGTTAACCCTTTGATCGCCCCAGATGTTAACCCCTTCCTGTCCAGTGCCATCAGTACAGTGTCAGTGGTTTCGATTTGCACTGATCACTGTATTGGTGTCACTGGGGATGTCAATGAGACCATGTCAGTCCCCCCCCCCCCAGTGTCAGAATGCCCACTGCAGTCCCGCTATAAGTCGCTGATCGCCACCATTACTAGTAAAAAAAAAAATCCCACTATATATACCGCCATTTGTAAACACTATAACGTTCACGTAAAGCAATTAATTTACACGTATTGGGATTATTTTTTTTTTAGCAAAGACATGTAGCAGAATACATTTTGGCCTAAATTTTTGACGACATTTGATTTTTTACATTTTTTTTCTGGACATGTTTAATAGCAAAAAGTCAAAAATATTGTTTTTTCCCCAAAATTGTCAGCCTTTATTTATATAGCAAAAAAATAAAAACTGCAAAGGTGATCAAATAGCACTGAAAGAAAGCTCAATTGGTGGGGGGGGGGGGGGGGGAGGACGTACATTTCATTTGGGTGCAGTGTTGCATGACCGCGCAATTGCCAGTTAAAGTAACGCAGTGCCGTAACACAAAAAATGGCCTGGTCGGGAAGGGGGCTAAAGCCTCTGGAGGGCAAGGGGTTAAGCTTACCACTTCTGGCTTCCTTTTATCATCCTATATCATTCTTCTACTTTGATTTGTGGTACTTACCTTGTATATTCTCATATAGTAACTAACTGGAACTAATATCAATTGCTGTGTTTTGTTTGCACACCCTTAACTTTCCTTTTATCTGTAGGCATGGACTCACTCTCTTCTCCCCTACTATCAGCATTCCTCCCATTAGAACAGCAGGAGCCTGGCATTTAGGAGACTGCTAGATCTTGTGAGCGTGTCCACCAGCAGAACAGGCCAATTGTGATGTCTATGGCTGAATGCATGAGACCCCTGTAGAGGCTTACAACAGTGTCATTACATGTGCCTGGGTTAAAACTGAATGCATTGCTGTTTTAGGTAATCGTTAATCTGTGATGCATAGACACTATTGACATTGATGTTTTTTTGTACGTTTTGTCTGGATTTAAAAGAGGCTTTGGCTGGATCACTAAAGTTTATTTGGCATAGAAATTAAACAAACTCCCATGGCTTTAAGTACCATCTCTATGCTGATGACACACAAATCTATCTTTCTACCCCTCACCTCACCCCTTCAGTCTCCTCTCGCATTACTAACCTACTAAGTGACATATCGGCATGGATGTCACTCCACTTCCTCAAACTCAATCTTTCCAAAACGGAGCTCTTAGTATTCCCCCCAGCCCGTGCCCCCTCCCCTGACTTCTCCATCAAGATCAATAACACAACCATCAGTCCCTCCCCCCATGCCAGGGTACTAGGTGTAATCAGGGGTGTATCTGCCGCGAGGCAAACAAGGCAGCTGCCTTGGGCAGCATTTTTCAGGGGGGCGGCATCGCCCCCTGGCAGAAGGGACCAGTGCCGTCTCGTGTATGATCGGGCAGGGGGACGGGCTCTGCTGTGGTCGAGAAGGGGGGCGGGCTCGTGTGTGCTCGGGCAGAGGGGCGGGCTCGGCTGTGTTTGGGAAGGGTGTGCAGGCTTGGCTGTGTTTGGGAAGGGGGGGCGGGCTTGTGTGTGCTCAGGCGGCTCGGCTGTGCTCGGGCGGGGGGACGGCTCGGCTGTACTCGGGCGGGGGGACGGCTCGGCTGTGTTCAGGAGAAGGGGGCAGACTCGTTTGTGCTGGATCGGGCATGGCTCGACTGTGTTCAGGCGGTGGGGCGGCTTGCCATGCCACTGCCCTGTTTTATCACTGTCAGCTCTAGTGCGGGCGGGGAAAGCACGTGATTGGTTGCCAGGACATCAGCAGTTCTAACAACCAATCAGGTGCTTGTCCCGCCCACAGGCCATGACATTCAGAGGAGGAGGGCGGCAAGGACAGGACTTCTTCCAGCTCGTTCAGCTGCCTGGAGGAATGGCTGGAATGGACCATGAGGTATGGGTCCATTTTTGGGGACCAAATTAAAGAGAATGGGCTCTAGGAACCCTGATGTAAGGTGGGGGACTCTGAAGACCATGATGTATAGGGAGACATTGATGTATTGGGAGAACTTTTGGGACCCTGATGTAACGGAAGAGGGGAACTATGGGGATCCTTATTTAAGGAGGGGGATCTGGGTCTCTGGGGGACCCTGATGTATGGGGAGGGTCTATGGGTGGGGGGACTCTGGAGACCATGATGTAAAGGTGGACCCTGATGTATTGGTGGGGTTTCTAGGGACCCTGATGTAAGTGGTAGGGACTATGGGGACCCATATTTAAGGAGGGGGGCTCTGGGGGACCATAATGTAAAGGAAATGCCTATGGGGACCTTGATATAAGGTGGGGGGGGGGACTCTGGAGACCATGATGTTAAGGACTGACCCTGATGTATTGGGGGAGGGGACTTTTGAGATTCTAATGTAAGGAGGGAGGATACTGGGAAACCTAATTTAAGGAGGGGGATCTGGGGGACCCCGATATAAGGGGATGGGCTATGGGGACTCTGATGCACATAAGGTGGGGGGGGACTCAGGAGACCATGATTTAAAGGGGGGTCCTGATTTATTGGGAGGGTGTTTGGACCCTAATGTTGAGGGGGGACTCCGGGGACCCTGATGCAAGGGAAGTGGTTGTGGGGACCCTCTCCTGTATCCCGTCTGCAGTCTCGGACCGTCTCCTGTATCCTGTCCTCAGTCTCTGACCGTCTCCTGGGGTGGAGCTCTAATAGGAAGAGGTGGAACCTAAAGTGGAAGGGGTGGGGTTTACAGATAAAGGGGCGGGCCCTAAACAGGAAGGGGGGGCAAATTTAGATGGGGGGGGATGGCACGATTTAAGTCTTGCCTAGGGCAACACAAAACCAAAATACACCACTGGGTGTAATCCTGGACTCCCATCTGTCCTTTCACCCCCAAATCCAATCACTGTCCAAATCTTGTAGACTTCACCTCCACAACATCTCCAAGATACGGCCGTTCCTAACCTCGGAAACCACTAAGCAACCTATTCACTCCCTGGTTATATCTTGCCTTGACTATTATAACTCCCTCCTCATTGGCCTACCTCATCGCAGGCTATCCCCTCTTCAGTCTATCATGAATGCTGCTGCCAGACTCATCCACCTTACTAACCGTTCTGTATCTGCCACCCCTCTCTGCCAATCCCTCCACTGGCTTCCCGTTGCCCAACGGATAAAATTCAAAACATTAACAATAACGTATAAAGCCATTTATAACTCTGCCCCAAATTACATCACCGATCTTGTGTCTAAATATCACCCAAACTGTACTCTCCGCTCCTCGCAAGACCTCCTACTCTCTAGCTCCCTTGTCTCCTCCTCCCATGCTCATGTTCAGAGCTTCCCCTATCCTCTGGAACTCTCTACCCCAATTTATCAGACTGTCGCCTACTCTGCTCACTTTTAGGCGATCTCTGAAAACCTCTCTCTTCTGGGAAGCCTATCCTGCCCTCAGCTAATACTGGAATGTTCTACTTTTCCAACCAGTCCACCCCCCCCAGTTACTACCTTTTGTACCACTAGCCCCTCCCTCCTAGATTGTAAGCTCCAAGGAGCAGGATCCTCCTATCCCTCTTGTATTGTTGCTGTATTGTCTCCTGTTATATTGTAAAGTGCTGAGCGAACTGTTGGCGCTATATTATTATTATTATACAGTATTTATAAAGCGCCAATAGTTCGCTCAGCGCTGTACATTACAAAGGGGGACAGAACAATAACAATACAATGCAAAACATGAGGGGGATCGAGGGCCCTGCTCTTTCGAGCTTACAATCTATATAAATCCTGTGTAATAATAATAGAGATAGCAGGCAGCAAGTATAGACATCAAGATCTTGTTTTAAAAACTAACTCCAGACAGATATAATTTTACTGCAATGTACAGATGTGAAGTCAAGCAAAATGTATTTTTATATGCAACTGATGTAAGTACCTGTCAGCCAGTCAGGCTCTGCTGTTGTGCATTAATTTCGGCAGAGAGACCGTGACTCATCTTTGTGCAGTTAGCAGGGTGGGGGGGTGTTATTAGCCAAGCTTTGGTGCTGCTGCAGTGTAGGTATAGGATCTGCCTGTACTGTCTAGACGACAAGATGGGTCACCTGGCCACCTGCACACCATTGCAGGGGGCCAAGACTGAGACATAGGCAGATGATGTGGGCAGTCTTTGATCAGTGCAGTGGGGTAGAACTGGGTAGAGTGTGACCCAAGGAGTCAGTGGCGCAAGGAGGCAACAATGTAGGCTGGGTTTGCACTGAGCTTGTAGACTGTGGGGGTTATTTACTAAAACTGAAGAGTTCAATGTCTGGTGCAGCTCTGCATAGAAGCCAGCTTCCAGGTTTCTTTGTCAAAGCTTAATTGAACAAGATGAAGTTAGAAGCCGGTTGGCTACCATGCACAGCTGTACCAGATTTTGCACTGTCCAATTTTAGTAAATCAACCCCATAGCTTTGGTTCTGAGACTAGAAAATATTGGGTCACCACGATGACCAGGCAACAAACCTTTTCAAATGAAAAGGTCAGCAGCCCACGTGTTTCAATCAGCACAGATTTCCTTCAAGAAGTAAATCAACCCCTGTGTTTCCTATATGCATTGCAAGGATTGACTTTCCAAGTAAGAATTTATGCTTATTGCTTGTTATTACTCACTAATGCCGTGGCATTGACATCTTGAACTTAGCACCACTGTCTGTCTCTAAACCAGTACAAGTGTTGACAATTTAATTCCCAGAATGCCGAGTCACACAGCCATTCGCACTCGAGCACATTCTGACATGTTCTAACTTGCACTCGCCTGGTCGCAGACCAGTTGACTCATTCTTTATGTAGTAGAAGAAATAACACGTGTGTGCGGTGCACTGTTGGTGGAAAGTAAGTGACAGGAATCTAGAGCAGCAGAATAACATCAGATTTTGCGTGAAAACTGGCAAAAGTGTGAGTGAAACTTTTGCTCTGTTACCACAGGCTTATGTTGAACATTCCAAGAAGGAATCAAGTGTTTTTAAATGGCATAGACAGTTTAAGGAGGCGCAGGAAGATGTCGACAATGATGCAAGAAGTGGCTAGTCAAAAAAGCAAAGGACTGATGCAAATGTGGACAGAGTGTGAACCCTCATATGCTCAGATCGAAGATTGAGTGTGCGAAAAATGGTAGAAGAATTGAACATGAACAGGGAAATGGTACAGCAGAATCTTATGGAGGATTTGTGAATGAGAAAAAATTTGCACAAAGATGGTGCCTTGAATCTTGACAGAAGATCAGAAAGAACATGGTCTTCAAATTTCATCCAGTCTATAGGCAAGCAAACGTGTTTCTTTTTTATTCTACAGTTCATTCTGGGAATTAAATTGTTACATCTCATGTACTGTGATTGAAGGGCACTGCGTTGACGTCCTGAACACAGTTTTATCGCAATTTTCCGAACTGAATGAAGACTGAGGATATCTGTCTGCCGTAAGATGTAAAAGCCTGAGCTTTGTTTGCGGGGCAGGCTGGGGGAGGTTTATAATGATACAAATCTGCCTGGGTGATCATATACAAACATTAGCCCACAGGTGGCATTTAAAATTAGAATGCTCTGCTCTGTCAAATGAAGCTTGAAAAAAGAGCAACACTGTTAGAAATATCAATATTAAAAAGAACACAAAACAGGATTCCACACAGTATTTCTATAATAACCTTTATTAGTATTTTTAAAAGATACAAGATAATCCTAAACAAGCGAATAGTAATGTACATTTATCATACAAACAAGTAACATAGGAAATACAATTGTTGTGCTCTGGCACCCTGATAAAATGGCCAAATTATTATGTTTGTATTTAGCTATCCAGATTAAATGGCTAGATTGAGTGAAACAACCACATACATAGTATATAGTATCTGCAATTCTAAATGTTACACTATGGCTCTTGAACAGAATGTGTGACTCCACTTACATAAGCATAATACAGAATGTGCACACTAGTTTCTAACGTTCAAGAAAAGTTACAGGCTGTAATACTGCATATGGTTCTTGTTTTTGGCCAGGATATAAGAAAAAGTATAAAGTACACCTCTACACAGTGGAGGCAGCTACTTGTACACTGAAATAACATTCAATACAGCCTAGCCTTATTATTCACCAACTACCTTATATGAGGGACCCTGCTCCAAATGAAAGAATGCATACCCAGTTTTTGCATTTTGTAACTGTATTATAGGGCAGCAAAATGCTAAGTAAGTAGTATCCATTACTTTTCTTGTTCCTTTATGTCTGTACAGACTTTTGTATCTATGGTTTCTAATGTGCATGTTCAAAATCTCAACATTGCCATGTGGGAATAAGGTTCCCATAAACCTTATATGTGGAAGCTGTACTAATAAGGTACCACAGACCTAAAGTGATGGAACTGTAGAAATAGAGTACCCACAGATCTAACATGAAAGTAAAGTAAAAATAGGGTATCCAGTGACCTACCATGAGGGTAATGTAGAAGTAAGGTACCCACAGACCTAACATGGAAATTGTAAGAATAAGGAACCCTCAGACCTAACATGAGGGAACTGTATAGGTAAAGTACTCACAGATTCTAACATGAGAAAACTGTAGAAATAAGGTACCCACAAATTGGAAAATTGTAGGAATAAGATAGCCACAGGCCTAACATCAGGGGACTGTAGATATGAGGTACACAGACCTGACATGAAGGAACTGTAGAAATTAGGTACTAACAGACCCAACATGAAGGAACTGAAGACGTGAGGTACCTACAGATTCTAACATGAGGGAACTGTAGACATGAGATACCCACAGATTCTTACATTAGCGAACTGGAGAAGTGAGGTACCCACAGACCTAACATGAGGGAACTGTAGAAGTGAGGTACCCACAGATTCTAACATGAGGGAACTGTAGAAGTGAGGTACCCACAGACCTAACATGAGGGAACTGTAGAAGTGATATACCCACAGACCTAACATGAAGGAACTGTAGAAGTGAGGTACTCACAGACCTGACATTAGGGAACTGTAGAAGTGAGGTGCCTACAGATTCCAGCATGAGGGAACTGTAGAAAAAAAGCTAAAGTGGAAATCGTAAGTATAAGTTACCCAAAGCTTTAATTTGCCGGTACAGAAGGTACCCTCAGATTCCATCATGAGAAAACTGTAGGAATAAGGTAACTGCAGGTCTAACATAAGGAAACTGTAGAAATGAGGTATGATGCAGAATTCACATGAGGAAACTGTAGAAATGATGTACCCGTAGAGCAAACATGAGGGAGCTGTAGAAATAAGGTACTCCTAGATTCTAACATGATCTGCACCCAGTCTAGCCAAAAAGGCTCATATATCAGGAAATTGTTTGCTCTACCTAACTTGTCTAGACACCCCTTAGCTGAGTGGTGGTCGGATCTCCTGACAAGTGGTTTAAGTTAATGGGTACATATAAGCTTGCTAATACAAACATTGTACAGTATACAGTTAACAGTGTACAAGCCCATCCCTACATAATAAAGAAGTGAAAAATTATGTGTTAAATAACTGACTACACTCAAATGAACAAAACAGCTTGTGAATACTATGGCTATATATTTTGCTGCCCTGTCTTACAAAATAATATGTACCTGAAAGCCAGAGTTATACTCTACCTCAAAACCGTGGAAACCACAAAGTCAGGACCCACATGGACAGAACTGTTTAATAAGGCAATGCATTTTGGGAATTGTTTTATCAAAGAAAATGTGTTTTGGGGGTCCAAAATCATTGGTAAACATTTGTGATCCCCATAAACTATCCACTGACATGCAACTCTGCTTTAAAAAATTCAACAGCATGATTCACGCCAATTCAGAAAGGCAGTCGGCAAAGTGCAGTCAACCACACAAGTAATCCTAATTCATCTATTTTTGTAGAGCAAAATTTGATTGGCTGAAATGGGTACCTGCATTTTGTACATCATAATTGTTCTCGCTCTTACTAAATAAGGCTTCTCCGTCAAAAATATTGCTGTATCACAACGTGTTTACCTCCGCTGTTATCAAGGTGCACAAATGTTAAATTTCCCCACCCATCTGCTTTGACCAAATAGTGCCATTAATGTTGTCTCCCACAGTACAGAACAAATAGTAGATAAACGGAACCTCCCCAAGCTCCCTAATAGGAAATCATACAAATTCTAATTGGTACATTCCATTATTTGAGAACAATGGCTTTTCTTATTAGTAGAAAAAGAAAACAATATCAAATAACTGACACTTCACATGTAAGCAGATTCCAGCTGCAGCTTAGTTAAAAAGGGACCAACATCAAATTACCCCGCTGGAGTTAAGCGCATAGGCAGCGCAGGTATGATCCCCCCCACACTTCCATCCCCAAAGAAGTTTGAAAAAAAAAAAGACATTTGCCAACATACCTAAACACTGAAATTGTCATGTAGAAAGAAGTTCTACAGAAAAGAACGAGTTCTACATACTGCACTGAGGTCTAATGTTTACAGATAAGACGTGATGAGTATATGGTTATTGCTTCGTATTTAAAGGTGCATTGAAAATATGACCATGTCTTTGAAGAGTTATATTTTAGGAAATTCAGGATCACAGTAGAGATCAATAATAGAAATGTGTAATAAAAATGTCACTTACTGCCTAAAAGAAACCATGCTATGATGGGTTTCCGTAGAATAATGGAAATCCTTTTCAAGTGGAAGTTCAGGCAAACCCTAACTAAGCCCAAAACTAAGATGTGTATGCTCACTTCTTCTGAAGCCACTCCAGTCCGGTCTCCAGTGTGAGAACAGTGACAATGGCTGGAAATGCCTGGGAGATGACGTCACCCATAGACTTATGCCAGCCATACATGGGTCAAAATTCAAAGAATAATCGGCCGATTTTCGCTCTGTTAGTGGGTCAATGGTACCGGCTGATTTTCGTGTTTTCCCCTTTTCGTTGATCGGGCATGTTGGAAAATTCGTGAAAAACGACCAATGTTCCACCAATGTTCGACTTAATGATGGTCAAATCGTATGATCGTTTTTGCGAAAGGAATATGCGCATGAGCCGTGACCTGGAAGGAACAGAAGTTTTGCCTGTTACATGGGGTGAACTTTATGACTTGGTCTGACGATTTTCGAAATCACTGATGGCACCATCGTATTACTGAGCGAACTACGTTTTTGATTTTAGGACAAAAAATCGTTCAGTATTCGACCCATGTATGGCCTGCATTACTATAGGGCATCCATTGTCGGCTGCCCCTCCTGTACATCAAAGCTGCCACTGACAGCTGATCATGGGACCAGTCCGGAGCGACTTCAGCTTAGGTAAGTATACAGATTATTTCTTTAGAGGTTTAGATAGTAGGTTTAGCCATAGTTAGGCTTTGCCTGAAATTCCACTTTAACATCTTGGCGCCGGCCAAATGCAAATGTGTGGCCTCCTGGCGTTTGGGCCTAGACGCTGAGCGGCCGCACATTTGCGTTCTATTTAAAAAAACGTGCTGAGAGCGCACGCCCTGCGTGCTCCCAGCACACATGTCCGGTACTCACGGAAAGGTCCCGATCTCCTCTTTCGATTGGGACCTTTCCCGATCATGTGACGGCGTGTCACGGCAGTCACCTGACCCTAAACCCCGCCCCACCTCCCAGCTTCTGAAACCCTTAAAGGGCCAGGAGGCACCGACGCCAATGGGTTAAAAAATAAGAACCTATGAAGAAAGAAGCACGAGCACATCCATCATCATGACTTATTTTTGTAGCCTTGTGCTCCATGGTTTCCCTATAAAGCAGTTCAGAGATTTGTTCACAAACTAGTAAATCATTAACCCAAAAAGAATCATTTGTACATCAAGTGTTAGGTGTCAGGTCTCACTATCCTTCTCCCATTTGGCAGTGCTAATGCCTCATGACTGGCACAGTGCTGTCACATGGAAGCAGGTAAGAGGACCATCACCCTGTGTAAGCTCCAGCAAGTCAGTTTGGAGCTTGCACTGGGCTATCTTTCCATGGCCCTAGTGGGTGAACAGATCAGTGTGGGAGCGTATAAAGGAGAGTACGTGGTGCTTGGGTGGGGGGTGTTAATTGTTCCCTTTACCTTGTTCTTCAAGGGCCATGGAAAGGCTCAAATTAAAGTATGTACAAATATGTCAGTTTTTGTGATGTATCCATATACTGTATTTTAGTATCACAAAATACGTAGCTAGTTTTGTTAAAAGATCGTGAAAAATGATCCATGAACAAACAAATCCAGATATCTGAAAAGTTTGCTTTTACAATGGAATGGTTAACTTTATAATCTGCAATAAGGGAAATCCCAATATTGGTTTGATCGGCTGCTGTAGGCAACATTACCATTTTCATTACACATTGGATTTTATATATTTCATGAACTTGTCCCTTTAACTATGATTTTTTAGGGAATCAAGATAATATTTTTCTTAAAGAGTGTGCTGAAGTAAAAATTTTAAATGCACATCATTGATCTGGCAATACAAATGATCGAATTGTTTTGATACGTGCTATCTGATATAATCAATGAAATTTAAAACCGGATTCTCCAATACAGGTTGGAAAATAACAGTTAGAATCTGACTGATTATTAGGAGAAAACACTTAAAATTTTACATTGTTTAAGCTTGTATGTCTAACCCTGGGTGCTGGTGGATATCCTGAATTTCATATTGGTAAAGAAATCCCGTACAGAGGAAAACATGGGGACGTCCACTACCAACCTCTTTTTGAAAGTGCCAGATGACTAGCTGCCTTTAGCCTTGGTATTTTTGGACGCAAAGACTTGAAGTGATGGTGCAGCAAGCAAAGTTACAACTCCTGATTGGCATACATAGTGGTTGATATACTAAAACTGGAGAGTGCAAAATCTGGTGCAGCTTGGTATAGAGACCAATCAGCTGCCAGTTTTTGTTTTGTCAAAGCTTAATTGAACAGGCTGAAGTTAGAAGCTGATTGGCTGCCATGCACAGCTGTGCCAGATTTAGTAAATCAACCCCATAGTTTTGGTTCTGAGACTAGAAATGATTGGGTCAGCATAACCAGCCAACAAACCTTTATAAAAGAAGAGGTCAGCAGCCCACATATTCTCTCAGCACAGGATTTCCTTCAAGAAGAGCTACAATTTTTCTTATCCAATTAGTGCCCATCACAATGCACCTTTAATACAAGCTGCTGCAATGCAATTTATTAATAAGACAAACAGTGGGATTAGGTCACTGTAAAAAATGAAATGCTGATTTTGTACAATATAGCTCAAGGAATGGCACATAAAGAAAAAAAATGAGCATTTACAATATAACCCACTGGTTTTGCAATGCAAAAAGACAGATGCCTGAACATGTAAATAAAGCTTAGGGATCTAGCAGCAAAGACAAAACTAATTTGCATATTATGTAGTGCAATGGGTATTTAACACATGTCTCTTACCAAATATCACCCCTCCCCCAATGAATATGGTTGGACGATACAGATTTGGGCACACTGAACTGGGGTCTAATCATGGCCTGCTACAACATAGCAGGGATATGCTAGAATCTCTTAGTAATTAACAGCAACAGCATAATGGGGGAGATTTGCTAAAACTGGTGCACACAGAATCTGGTGCAGCTGTGCACAATAATCAGCTTCCAGGTTTTATTATCAAAGCCTAATTGAACAAGCTGATGTTAAAAGCTGATTGATTACTACGCACAGTTGCACCAGATTATGCGTGCACCAGTTTTAGTAAATCTCCCCCAGTGTGTCCAAATCTGAGCATTATAAAGAAAGTCCAATCCTGGCAGAACGGTCTGCAAAGCTGCAGCTCCATGTCACTAAGTCACATCCTACACCTTTGATCATCTAGGTGCTCATAACCAAAGAATACACACTGCAGTAGTTTGCAACACATTCCCGAGGTGCAGCAGTGCAGACTGGGCTTCTGAAGGTCAAGGGCGGACATTCCCATAAAGCAGTTCAGTGGCTGAAAGGTCCTATTCTGTGTGAAATCAGCCACAGAGTTGTTAAGACTGCTAATACCCAGAATCATTCGCCATAAATAACACACTATAATATTCTATTATCAACAGGTCTATGCAAAGGTGTGCTCTGGATAGCTAACTTTTATGGCTCCCCAGTAACAGGCCCGAATAAGACAAACTAAGCCTAAAAGATAGGCAACCGCCCAGGAGACATATGTTGCACGGAAATGCCTGGCAAAATCTTGTGTGCCAACCTGGGAAAGAAGCAGAGAAGAAAGTCATTAACTGCAGTAGTATTTTCATGCATTTTAACTGTTAATTTGTGCATTATATCTGTTAAAACAAAAAAGATCTTGACACTAAAGCTTGGTCATACACAGACAGAAATTCTGCCAGATCAGCATGAACTAGCTGAATTTCCATCAGTTTGTGGCTGTCCATGCTTGACAAAAGTTGATCATTTGACTTTTGTACATGGTGGAGAACTTTTCTCGATCAGCAACTGCAGCCAATCGTTTGCAGCCACTGATCAGTGTATTCTGGACAGCAGTGGGAGCCACTGTCAGAATACAATGTCCTGGTGGCAGGGTGATGGGTTCATACAGCCACCCTTGCTGAGTGGACAAAAAAAAAAAAAAAAGCGAAAAGTGCATGGACAGCTTAACCGCTTCCATACAGGGCACTTTTACCCCCTTCCTGCCCAGGCCATTTTTCAGGTTTCAGCGCTCTCACAATTTGAATTGCAATTGCGCGGTCATACAACACTGTACCCAAACTAAAAATTTATAATTTTCTTCACACAACTAGAGCTTTCTTTTGGTGGTATTTAATTAACACTGGGCTTTTTATTTTTTGCTAAATTAACAAAAAAAGACCACAAATTGTGAAAAAAAAAAACCACATTTTTCTTTGTTTCTGTTATAAAAGTTTGCAAATAATTGTTCTTCATAAATTTAGGCCAAGATGTGTTCTGCTACATGTCTGAAAATAACCCAAATTAGTATTTATTATTTAATCAGTAGGAAAGTTTTAGAGTTCACAAACTATAGGATATATCTGAAAATTGATCAATCCTGAAGTAGTGACGGCCAATCTAATTTCTTGAGGTCCAAGAATGTCAGAACGGTACAGATATCCCCCAAATGACCCCTTTTTGCAAAGTAGACAGTCCGACGTACTTCATAAGAGGCATGGCGAGTTTTTTGAAGTTGTAATTATTTTGTAATAATTTTTCGGAAAATTAAAAAAAAATGTCATTATTTATTTTTTTACATACTGTCACCAGTGCAGTACAGCGTCATCATATAACTGGCATGGCAGTGATCAGGGACACTGACTGGTGACAGTATGAAAAAAAATATATAATTTTTTTTAATTTTTGTATTAGTTTTAATTTTTTTCCTCTTTTTTTAAGATTTTTTTTTTCATATTTCACTATGACCAAAGTGGTATAATGTTACCATAGTAACATTGTACTACTTTGGGGAAGTGATCAATATTTTTTTGTTTTTCACAATTTGCTTATAGCAAAGAATTACTTTGCTATAAGCAAGCATTTACCTGAATGACATTGATTTATTCAGGGTTTTTTTTTTGTGCTTAGCTATGATTTGGCCACTGCTAATCACATGACACAGCTGGGCTGTGATTAGCCCAGCTTGTGCATGTGATCGCTGTAACCATTCACAGCTAGTATACAATGGATGGCATGAAAGGAAGCAATCCATTGTATACAACTGTCATGTGACCTGCTGTGATTGGTCACAGCAGGTCACATGGTACTGGAAACGGGCCCGATACACAGATCTGTCATCGGCCGTGTCCGAGGTACACGGCCGGTGACAGATCGCGCCGCAGAACAGCCCTGCAGGCAGGCTAACTGCGCATGCCTAAAAGGACGCCATATGGCGTCCACCCGGAGGGACGAGCTGCTCGCCTGGCCGCATTTGTGCTACTGGCCGGGCGGGAACATGTTAACGAATTGAAATAAATCTGCCTGCAGATAAGTGCAGAACATAGGCATAATAAGGCTTTTCTTCCTGGAGCCCCTAGAGTTTTTATACAAATACCAAGCAATACCATGCCTTCAAGATGACCTGGCAATACCATATTCCATAACTTTCTATCCCTATGACACCCCTTTAAGCAGGGCAAAACACACCAATAAAATTGTGAGCTGTAATTATTATGTTGGCCACACCCATATTACTATGATCAATTAATCATTTGCTGCAACTTAATTGATAAATTTAATTTAAATTTACAAAAAACAGAGATCCTGTGCCCCATGTTAATTAATTTAAAGAGTTCTTGATGAATTAATGTTTTCACAGTCCATGGCCACATTTTATTGCTTCTGATAGCTGGACCTGTGTTTGTGCCGGAAAACAATGGAGCTGTATTAGGGCTCGTTCACACTTGACTGTTTTTCCAACTCTTGCCAAACGCCCCTATAGCATTTGACAAGCGTTGGTCCGGCGTTTGCACACAGTGTGGCTTGGGCCCGTTTCCTGCTCCCTCATCACTGGATTAGACTGACAGCAGCAGGAACCAATGGCTCTCACTGCTCTACTCAGTCCAGTGAGGACAGAGAGACAGGCAATGTTGCTACTCTTGGGCACAGTGCTGGATCAAGATTGGGCTCAGGAAAGTATTTGGGGGGTGATGGGTGGTAGTTGACAATAGAAATTTTTTTTTACCTTGATGCAGAGAATGCAATAAGGTCTAAAAAAAAAGCTTCAGCCTTTACGACCACTTTAAACCTTAACAGCTGTGTAATCAAACTCAATTTCTTATACAAAAATAATCAATGCTAAAACTATCAATTCTTGTAGTTTTGAAAGCATGTTATTCAAAAACGGTTATCAAATAAATTCCAAAATTATTTAGTTGATAAATTATCATGTAAACACAGTGGACAGACTTCCTTGCAGTAAATTGTAATGGCACTCTTTCAAGTACCAGTCCTTCTCATGAATTAAAAATTTACAAGAAAGAAGCCTTTGAGAGAAGGAAAACAAACAGTAAATGACTCACTTACCGTTAGTCCAACACCAATAAAAATGCAGATCATTCCCATTGTAATATAGGCACAACAGCGTCGGCGGGGAAGGGCACTTCCTACAGATGATCTGTGAGCACAAGTAGAAAAGAAAATTATTTTTTCATAACGCATCCCATAAACCTCTCTCAGATGCTCAGAGCTGTAATTTTTTTGTCACCATGTTGTCAAAAAAAATTAAGATTTTTTTTACCGAAAGATGTCAATTTAATAAGATATTTTTCACATACAGCATAGGTATACTTACAATTACACCCCAAAACATATTCTGATACTCCTGCCAGATATGGGGATACCACATGTGTGAGACTTCTTCACAGTGTAGAGGGACCAAAAATCCTTTCAAGGAGCATAAATTACACATCTAATTTCCCGAATGCTTAGTGTATTTCTCCTGTCCTGGTGCTTCAGGGGCTCAAGAAACACCGCAGAAAAAGGTTTTTTATTTTTGAAAATGCAAGACAAACTAAAAAGGTTTTTTTTTTTTTTTTACAAAATTTGTGAATTAATAAGATATTTTTAAACACAGAGCATGAGCATACTTAATATTACACCCCAAAACACATTCTACTACTCTTACCAATGATGGTGATACCAATTTTTTTTTTTTTTTTTGAACAAACTAGTCACATAGAGCATCTTTAGGCGTTCAAGGGGCATAAATTACACATCTAATTTCCTGACTGCCTATCACTTTTTTGGGGGGCCCTGAAGCACCAGGACAGTGTAAACATGCACAAAATAACCATATTTTGGAAAGAAAGAGCACCCCAAGGTTTTTTCTAAGAGGCATGGCAAGTCTTTTGAGACTTTTTTTGCCACAGGTTTTTGGAAAATGTGAAAAATGAAAATTACTTATTTATTCTTACACAAAGTTGTCAATAATAATAAAATATTTTTCACACACATCATGGGCATACTTAGAATTTCACCCCATAACACATATTCCTCCCAAGTATGTGATACCACGTGTGAGATTTTTTTCAGTGTTAGGACTGATTGTGTACCAGACATTGTATCTTGTGTATCACACAAATCAACTAGTTGTATCAAAAACAGTGTACTGCAATGGTTGGCTCTGTACAAGTGGTCAGGGAGTATACCTTAGTGTAGCATCACCTATAGCAGTCCCTATCAGGGTCGGACTGACAACTCATGGGGCCCCTGGGCAATAGGGGATCACGGGGCCCCTATGTTCTTGCCAAAATCAAAAAAGCCTATGAATAAAAAAAAAAGGTACCAGGGGCATCTCATGGGGCCCCCTACTGACCCCAGGCCCTCGGGCAGTGCCCGAGTTTCCAAATGGTCAGTCTGCCCCTGGTCCCCATTCCTTCAAGCCTAGCCTACTAAAATGCCACGTTCACTGGCCACAGTTAATTTTTTTTAATATTGTTTTCTTTTACTCACTTTCATTGTTCTATGCAGTTCGGGCACATGAATGCATAAATCACAAGAATTCAGTGTGCTTCCATGCCTGGGAGTCACAGGCAATGCCTTACAGCTGTGGCCAGGTAATTAAATGACAGGCTGTTAGGTGCCGTGGCGAACAGTTCATGTCAAGGACTGCTCATCCTTCCTTGTATGCCTGTAACCACTTAGACATGCAGTTACAGGCATACAGCTGCAGCATCTGACAGCTTGTCACTAACCTGTACAGGCTGCTAGTCGCAGATGTACACCAACATCTGTGACTTCCATGTACAAAAATATGAGTTTTTGCACCCAAGTGCATGAGCCGTTACAGTGGCAGTAGTTAGAGTAGATGCCATCCCAAACTGAAAGATATATAATGTGCTAAAGCATTGTGTATCATACACAATTATTTTTTTTTTCACTACTTTTCAATTTTTCTCCTGCAGTAACTTCCTGTCTACAAGCATGCATTCCAACAACTGCTTCATGTCATATCTTAGGAGGGGCTTTGTGAAGATGACAACAGTGAACCATACCTTAACAGGTATTTATTTTATGAAAACCTCAGTTTTAAACATAATGAATATTATATTTTAAATTCAATCAACATTCCAAGAAAAAGAATAGAAAATATGTGGGACCTTAAAAAGGTGTTCTAGTTCCCTCAGGAGAATATACTCACAATGCACATAGTCTGGCTGAAAAAAAAGACAAAAGTCCATCCAGTTCAACCATGAAAAAAAAAAGTTATCCTATACCCACTGTTGATCCAGAGGAAGACAAGAAAAAAAACAGCAAAGCATGATCCAACTTGCTCCTGCTGGGAAAAAACGTCCTTCCTGATCCCGAGAGGCAATCGGATATTCCCTGGATGGAACCACACACAAAGACTAGGGGGTGGCACGACATGGAGGGAAGAAAACCACTTCAAACAGAGAATAATGACCTCAATCTGATGTCAAAATCATTGAGGTGGACAGTCTTCTGGTAATTTGCATAGCAACCCTCTAATAAATGGCAAGATCTTAAAAACTGAAATGGCTGGTTGAATACTTTAAACAGGTTTATATATGTGTAAAGATGTGTGGGATCAGTCCCTAGATGGTGCAAATGGGAATCCTACTGCAGACCGAGGAACATGTTTCAATCTGTCATGACTCCAGCTCACTTAAAGGCAATGATTCAAATTAAAAAAATATATATATATATACATATACACATATACAAACACGCATATACATACAGTGCTCAGCATGAATGAGCACACCCAAACAGGTTTGTCAGAAAACCTTTCCTTTCCAAATCAACATTTTCTATGGGACACTATACTACAAAATACTCCCACAACTGCGGCCCACTGATTGCAAACAAGATGTTAATTTGCACACTATTTTTCCTAACGAATGCATTCACGACTCTGTTGCAAAAATGAATACACCCCAATGAAAGTCTTAAGAGCAAAGCTAAATTTTAAACAAGTCCTAATTAACAAGAATTCAGCTACAGGTGATTCTCAACAGGTGTGCAACAGACAGTTAATTATAAAAGGGCGTTACTTAAAGAAAACCGCTTCCCATTTCATGCTGTCAGCAATGGCACCACATGGAAGAAAAAATGTCACAAGGCAGGAGAATGAAAATAATTGCTTTGCACAAGAAAGGTAAAGGCTATAAGAAGATCAACACATTTTTACTTGTCAGAATACGGTAGCAAAAGTGATACAAAAATTTAACAAGGATGGAACTTCAACAATCTCACAGAGATGTCCAGGCCATCCACAAAAGTTAACACCTCGACAGGAGTGTCTTCTGATGAGAAGGGTTGAAGAAAATTGCCATGCAAGTTCACTGCAGTTAGCTAAAGATGCAGAAAGCGAAACTGGGGTGATTGTTTCTCATGACTCAATACAACGTACACTGCTGGGGAATGGCATGCATGCATGCATATCATCCCCAAAAGAAGCCTTTCCTAAAGCCCACACACAAAGTCTGTCTAGAATTTGTCAGGGCCCATGCTGAAAAAGAAGAAGACTACTGGGACTCTGTACTCTGGAGTGATGAGTCAATGATAAATGTTTTTGGAACGGATGGCTCCAAAACGTTATGGTTTCGCAAAGGTGAGGCGTAGAAAGAAAAATGCATGGTGCCTACAGTGAAACATGGTGCTGGCAGTGTCCTTCTGTGGGGCTGCATGAGTGCTGTTGGTGTCAGGGAATTGCATTTCTTTGATGGTATCATGAATTCACAGATGTACTGCTCTATATTGAAAGAGAAGATGCTACCATTACACCGTGCCCTTGGTCGTCGTGCACTTTTTCAATATGACAATGATCCAAAACACACATCTAAGGCCACTGCTGCATTTCTGGAGAAGAACAGGGTGAAAGTGATTCAGTGGCCAAGTATGTCTCCTGATCTTAACCCAATCAATTTTGAAGAGACAATTTGAAAATCACTCTCCATTCAGCATCCAAGCTCTACAAGAGGTCATTCTTGAAGAATGGAAAAAAGATAGATGTTGTAATATGTCGCCAACTAGTTCATTCCATGTCTAGAAGACTTGGTGCTTTCCTTACAAATCATGGAGATGAAACAAAATACTAGATGTAGTAGATGTCGGACGAGAAGGCCTGGCTTGCTGTATCAGCTCTAATTAATCCCAAAGGTGAAGTCAGGACTCTGTGCATGCCCATCAAGTTCCTCCACCCCAAACTCGCTCTTCCATGTCATGATGGACCTTGCTTTGTGCACTGGTGTGCATTCATGTTGGAACAGGGCCATCCCCAAACTGTTCCCACAAAGTTGGGAGCATGAAAATGGCCACAATGTCTTGGTATGCTGACTCCTTAAGAGTTCCCTTCACTGGAACTAAGGGGCCAAGCCCAACCCCTGATAAACAACCCCACACCATAATTCCGCCTCCACCAAACTTTACACTTGGCACAATGCAGTCAGGTGAGAGCTGTTCTCCTGGCAACCACCAAACCCAGACACAACCTTTGGATTGCCAGAGAGAAGCGTGATTCATCACACGTCCACTCTTGACCTGGCTGGTTGCTACTGGAAAGTCCCTTTTAGGGACCAAGACGAGACTACCTTTATGACCTTTATCCTTGGGACTATTCAAATTTAATTGTATGCTTTTCGGCCTATGCAACACCCAGAGCAACTTCCAATGTAAACTTAGGGTAAATGCTGTTATGTGATCTCCACCTTAAACTGTCTCCTTGCTATGCACTGACTTTCTGCCAAACTCAGGATAATTAGTGTTATATCTTTCTGTCGGTTTGTGGTGATTATCACCTCCTTTTTCCTTCTGTGATCAGAGAATCAATCATCTTTTATGACTTTGGCCTGTGTCTGGTCTGGTTTTGACCAACCTCCCCCCAAATTCATGTGACCCTTATCAGTTCCTAATTGGGGTGGAGAAAAGTTGCTCATTTGATTATCTCCCTATAAATTTACACCAGCTTATGGGGGAGGGGAAAAATTGCAGATGGGGGCATTGTCCTGCATGGGTGCATTTTCTGCTGGAGTGCAAAACAGCAGTTGAACACAGCAGTTTAACTAAAGCAGGATAACTCAAGCAGCAGGAAGATACAGCAAAGAACTCTGCTGCAAAAGCAAACACCCTGGGAAACATCTCCTACAAGTTTGATTCCCACACCATGTACCTTTTAAAATGCCCCCTCTACTCCTCCTTTTCATATTACTATCCTCTGCTCTCAAAATCTCCTTTCTTTACCCCTTTGCTCCACACCAAAACTTATACATAATCACACTGAGGTCTACCATCTCCCTACTATTGCTCTCATCACCTCCTGCTAATACTTTACTCACCTGTTGACCCAAACACCAGGACAGGAAGGCATGTGCACTCATATACATCCCGCTCCCATCTTACTTTCCTCACCCTCCATCTCCTAACCTCTGGGAATATCTCCCCAAACCCTGGTCCTCCAGTAACTCACCCCTACACCAGGCACCCTCCTTCCTCTGGGATTAGCCGCAATCCACTCAATTTAATCTCAATCCCCATGCTCCTAGAAACCACCCTCCCTTTTTCATGTGCACTCTGGAATGCCCGCTCTGTCTGTAATAAGCTCACCTCTGTCCATGACCTATTAGTCCCCCACTCCCTTAACCTACTAGCATTTACAGAAACATGGCTTCAAGCTTCAGATTCTGTTTCTCCCGCAGCACTTTCCTATGGAGGCTTTTCTCTGGACCCACTCACCCAGCCCCAGTGGTAGTAAAGGAGGTGGAGTTGGTTTGCTTCTATCCCCACTGAGCACCTTTCAAGTCCTCCCTAACCCTTCATCTCTATCCTACTCTTCTTTCAAGACTCACTGTATTTGGCTGTTTTCTTCCATTTCTCTGAGGATTGCAGTGATGTACCGGCCTCCTGGACCTGCTTCGCCCTCTTTCTTGATGACTTCTGCTTGGCTACCCTACTTTCTCTCCTCTGAAATACCCACTATCATTCTTGGGATGTTGCTGGGTTGTTCACATTAATGAGGATGTTAAAATCACAACTCTTCAACCTAACCTCATCTTTTGCCTTAACACAATGGATACAGTCCTCCACTCACTCTGATGGGAAAACATTAGACCTCCTATCTTTGCACTCCCTACAACCTCTCAAACACCTCCTTTCCTCTTTCTGATCACAATCTCATCACCTTTACAGTATTCTTGTCTTCAAACACTTCTCCCCCCAAGCAGCAAACAATTACCCGCAGAAACCTTCAAAACTTAAACCTTTTTCTTTTCCACTTTGCAACTGGCCTCTATGACAGAATCTCTCTCCTGACCTAGCCACTACTGTCTACAACAGTTTGCTTTAATCCACACTAGACTCACTTGCTCCTCTACACAAAGTAATCAGGCCCCAACCCTTACCACCGTGGCAGACTGACAACACCAGAAATCTTAAGCGACATAGTCGTGCGCTGGAGAGATTGTGGCATAAAACCAAATCTCACCAAGCATTCACCCTATATAAATCTGCTTTCTTAACATACAATTCCTCCCTCCCTGCTGCCAAACAAGCCTACTCTGTCACTCTTATTAATATCTTGTCATCCAGTACTCGTCATCTGTGCTCTACTTTTAACTCTCTACTTTCTCCATCTCCACCAAGTAACTCACTCACTACTTACGAGATTGCAGATCAATTCAAAAACAATATTGATGCAATTTGTAGGGGCATCTCCGCTACACAAAAATCTAACCCACTTAGCATACCTTATACTAAACCTCCCTCAACAATTTCCTCTTTTGACCTTGCTACTACTGAAGAGGTCACTAATGTTTTCTCAGAAGCGCGTCTCACCGCGTGCCCCCTGGATCCTGTCCCCTCGCAACTACTATGGTCACCCTCTTTTTCTGTCCTATGCTCCCTCACATCTTCAATCTCTCGCTCTCGAATGGTACCTTCCCCACCCTTCTAAAGCATGCACAAATCACTCCCATACTTAAAAATCCCTCGCTGGACCCCACCAACCTGAACAACTTAAGACCCATCTCCCTGCTCCCGTTTACCTCTAAAAACTCTTAGAACGCTTAGGTCTACACTCGCCTGAGCTCCTACCTCACTGACAACAACCTTCTTGACCCTTTACAGTCTGGCTTTCACTCACTACACTCCACTAAAACTGCCCTACTAAAACTCACTAATGATTTACTAACTGCTAAAACCAATGGCCAAAACTCCTTACTCTTACTACTTGACCTTTCTGCGGCTTTCGATACTGTTGACCATCCCCTCCTCAAAAAATTCTACTCTCTTGGCCTCCGAGACTCTGCTCTCTCCTGGTTCTCCTCCTACCTATCGCAGCGCTCCATCAGCATTACCTGTCTCCTCCTCACCATTTCCTCTTTCTGTAGGGGTCCCTCAAGGTTCTGTCCTTGGACCCCTTCTCTTCTACATCTACACCTCCTCCCTTGGTCGCTTGATAAACTCCCATGGCTTTAAGTACCACCTTTATGCTGATGACACACAAATCTATCTTTCTAATCCTCACCTCACCCCTTCAGTCTCCTCTCGCATTACTAACCTACTAAGTGACATATCGGCATGGATGTCACTCCACTTAATCTAAACTAAATCTTTCAGAGCTCATACTATTCCCTCCAGCCCGTGCCCCCTCCCCTGACTTCTCCATCAAGATCAATAATACAACCATCAGTCCATCCCCTCATGCCAGGGTACTAGGTGTAATCCTGGACTACCATCTGTCCTTTCAGCCCCAAATCCAGTCACTGTCCAAATCTTATAGACTTCACCTCCGCAACATCATCAAGATACTCCCATTATTAACCTCTAAAACTATTCAGCAACTTATTCACTCCCTTGTTATCTCTCGCCTTGACTATTGTAACTTCCTCCTCATTGGCCTACCTAATCACAGGCTATCCCCTCTTCAATCTACCATGAATGCTGCTGCCAGACTCATCCACCTTACTAACCATTCCATATCTGCCATCCCTCTCTGCCAATCCCTCCACTGGCTTCCCATTACCCAATGAATAAAATTCAAGACATTAACAATAACATATAAAGCCATTTTTAACTCTGCCTCAAATTACATCACCAATCTTGTCTCCAAATATCACCCAAACCGTCCTCTCCGCTCATCCCACGACCTACTGCTCTCTAGCTCCCTTGTCTCCTCCCTCCATGCTCATCTGCAGGACTTCTCCAGAGTCTCCCCTATCTTCTAGAACACTCTACCCCAATCAATCCAACTATTGTCTACTTTGCCCACTTTTAGGCGATCCCGGAAAACCTCTCTCTTCAGGGAAGCCTATCCTGCCTTCAACTAATAACAGAATCTTCTGTTCCTCAGTTTATCACCAACCGGTATTACCTTTTGTTCCACCAGCCCCTCCCTAATAGATTGTAAGCTCCAAGGAGCAGGGTCCTCCTAACACTCTTGTATTTAACTATATAGTTGCTGTATGGTCTCCCTTTATATTGTAAAGCGCTGAGCAAACTGTTGGCGCTATATAAATCCTGTATAATAATAATAATTCCAATGCCTAAAGGAGAAATGCCCAGGAGACGTCAGCTTTTAGACTGTGTTAGTCTGCCTGTACCCCATATCAGATGGAAGGGGCAAGACTTCCCACCTACACCAGTATAGGACGCGGTCTCCCAGGGACCCAATCCTGTGAAGAGGTGTCTTCACTGTAACATGAGGCCCTTCAAGATGAGTGGGGACTGCTCCAACATGCCTGCTGGTGATCAGGAGGTGTTTGTTCCTGTGGATCTTCCACCTATGCCTCCCATGCATGGTACCATCCTCCTCTCCATCTCCCAACCTCCGACAACTCAGAAACAGAGAACTCTGACACTGGGGCTATGAAAAATCTGGCAACTCCTTCCAGTACAACAGACCGTTCTGATGTGTCTGGAGACACACTATTGAGCCCAGGTGATGAGGGTATGGAGATTGCAAGAAACCCCTACCACCTGTGGCTCCAGGGTCACATCCAGAAGATGAACCCTTGCTATGTGACTCTACTGATGACTATGTGAATCTTCTTGCAAGATACCTAGACTATGTTGTTTGAACTGTTCACTATGCCTTTTCAGTTTTCATGTTGTTATTACTGTATTGCAATAGCGAGGACAGCATCTGTCAAAGATGGGATGGGAGGTTCTACACTGTAAGTAGCACTCTGCCGGAGCAGTTCTGCAGCTGGAATGGAATTCAAAGAAATTTGGTTTCTCTATGGTTTCCTTGGTCCCCTAGGCAGCGTTCCAGTTGGCTACATTGCATCAGGTGACTGCCCATCTTAGGTCAGCAGAGCCTTTTTAAGTGCCTGTCCCAGGCTTTGCTGTGCATTTGTGTGAGTGGATAGCATAGGGACAGTTCACATGTCTGTCAGGGAGAGTGAACTAGCAGCAAGGAAAGGTTCTGGGCAAGTAGGGACAGGCTAGGGATACACTATCCTGCAGCATAATCCCCCCCCCCCCATTGGGCTCAGACCAGCCAGGCCACATTCCACCTTCGGAGACAGATGCTGTGGGTGCATCAGAACCTGCTCCAATCTGCAAGTTTACACAGAACTGTAAAGGCTGGGACCTTTCCACTGGGCTGTTTCCATCTGTGGGGCGTTCCTTCAATACAAGTTTTGTTATTTGAAACAGAGTGTTACTACTGCCGGTCCTACCCACACACATACACGTTTATGTCATTTCAGGCCTTTTTATGTTTTCTTTTTTTTGGTTAATGTTTTTGTCTGAGTATAGCTCTATGCTTGTCCCACACATTTGAAGCTATTTAATGTTGACTTACTACCTCTGCTGGAATTTTATTCCAAGCATCAGCTACTCTTTCAGTAAAATAGTACTTTCACCTAAAATAATAAATATTATCCCTTGTGTGTTAAAATTAAATTTACAGCTCTGCACAATTTGTTCTATAAAATACATTCCTCAGAGTGGGATTTCAGCATGCCTGGCCTACATTAGCAGGAAGATTAGGGAAAACACATGACGTACGTCTATATCCACTATGTGATCATTTAATGGTATGAATACTCACATGACTACATTGTGACTGGGCTTTTCTAATGGAATGTGTACAGGGGAAAATTCTCTGCTCTGAGCTATGGTTTCCTCAAAGAAGGGGAAAATGTCTGGTTGAGATTATCTGGAAAGAAATTTTACCAAGTCTGTGTGAATGCTTTCCAGGATTGAAGCCCATGTTACATTTTAGCTGTCATACAAGTCAATACCACCCAAAATATAGTTGGGCAGAATCGCCTAACAAATTCTTGGATTTCAAGCAATGCCCATATGGTCCACCGAACCCTGCTGTAATACATGGCTAGAAAGCATTGTGACTGGCCCTCCTCCTGCTTGCCATTTGGAATGTTAGTCCACTTTTAAAAGGAGAAGTACAGCCAAAGCTCTATTGGTTGTACCTCTGCTGTGGACCACAGGAGTGTAGTTCATTGTGCACACCTGTAACCTATTTTCAGCTGACAGTGGGCTGACAATCCCGACTTTATAGTTAGGATACACCCCAGAGTCTGGATAGGCACCTGACTCAGCCTCTCAGCGAGCCGCTGAGAGCCAGATCCAGTTTCTCCCTCCCCCTCCACAGCCCAGTGCTCCAGTGAGCGCTGGGGAGGCAGAGCAGACAGCGGTGACTAACAGTCACCGCTCTCTGCCCAGAGTGGCTGTGAGAACTCAGCAATCATGCGATTGCTGAGTTCTCACCCTTAGAGCTGGCGGGGGACAGATGCAGCATCAAACCAATGCTGCATCCACCTAGGTAAGTATAACTGAGCAAAAAAAAACCCTACTTTTCTTTGAAGTAATGTGCCTTACGAGCTATCTTTATCCTGTAATGCAGTTTCTGTAGACAAGCTTTCAGAGCTGCTAGTTCTTGTCACATACTTACAGTAAAGAGAGCAATGTCCTACCCTAAAGCCCCTCTCCCACCATCAATTTCTGTAACTCCAATGCTCACCCTGACCATCCCTGTAACCCTAGGCCTAACATTAACTCTCGCTGTCACCCTAACACGAACCCTTCTTGTAGCTCCAACCCTCACACTGATCATCCCTGTAAACACAACCCTACCCATGGCCCTAATATTACCCATCCTTGCAACCTTTATTCTTATGACCCTCTCTTTAAATCAAACCCCAATACGAACCATCCATTCAACCCTCACATTTGTAAGTGTAACCCCTTGTTTGCACATTTATCTTCCCTGTGTCAGGATCCGGGAGTCAGAATGCATTGTTCCAAGGCTATTCGAAGGCATCTCCTTCACATATCTTTTTAATCTTAGTCTGCAGCTTCATGTGTATCTTCTCAGTGTAAAGACATACTTTTGGTAATTAGAACATTTGAATTAAAAATGAGATTATGAATTTCAAAAGGAATACTTAAGTGAAATAAAAGTTGTTTTAAGATATTTGCCTGGAGTTCTCTAATCCCAAATATCAGATACTCACATTTTCTTGCAATGTGGGCACTTTGCCAACGTGTTAAATCTCAGTTCCATCCACTGTAAGAGATAAACAGCAGCTAGTTAGCGACTATGTTTATTTAGTGTCATCTCAACGTCATAAGTAGACTATAGACACAAACCTCTAACTCTCTCAAATGTTGTTATTTAACATTGATATATGATGGCCTTCAAGTAAATGGCCTGCAGGCTGGTATTCCCAGTAGAGGGAATTTCCCAGGCTTCGGTGAAATTAGGTCAGCCACTGGTTGACGTAACACAGACTCTAAGCAATGACAAATAGTATCTCTATATACTCATTTAAGGGCACTTAACATTATCTATGCAATACAGACAAATCCACTCCACAGAATGTTTCCTCTCCTGTAAACATTTTGCATGTCCTTAATGGTTTTCAGCTCTAAAATTTCTGGGACACAAATGTGAATAAATAACATACAGGACATTTGCACGTAATAATTCTGGCTGTTTAAAGATGAACTCTGAGCACAAAACTCATTAAAATGCCCAGTAGACACAAAGAATTTAAATCCACTTCTTTGTGCGCACCAAATGCCAGGCCACCATTACTTACAAGGTCATAACTGGGTTTGCAATCATCACTCTACTGCATATAACCTATGCAGAGAGCAGAGCAGTGGGAGGGAGACAAGTCCACCCACTACAGGCTGCCTGCAGAAAACTACACAAAGGGGTAAAGACGAGACCATTGACCCTACACGAAGACAGGACTAGCAGTGACCTATCTTTTTTTTTTTACAGGAAGCTTCTATGCGGACAAAGTTTCACATTGGATTACTGCAAAGGTCTGGAAGGGATACACAAATCACACCAAGATTCTTTAGAGGAACACATTTATTGTATTTAGACAATATTTGTGTATCCAAGTGTTCAGCTTTTTTATTATCTGCTCACACATAAAAGGGGGAGATTTACTAAAACTGGAGCACTCAGAATCTGGTACAGCTGTGCATGGTAACCAATCAGCTTCTAACTTCAGCATGTTCAATTATGCTTTGATAATAAAACCTGGAAGCCGATTGGCTTCTATGCAGAGCTGCACTGGATTTTGCATGCTTCAGTTTTAATAAATTTTCCCCAAAGTGAACGCATTACCAAAACCTCTCTCACCACACCTCCTGTATTAGAGTGACCCCACTCTGGATTAATGAGCACAGGGCGCACCTTTGGACAGCAGCATTTTCAGCCTAGGAGGAGAGGAGTCTTAGATGTACTAGCAAATTTAAATAGACTACCAAAGTGAAGCCAAAGCCCAGCTAATACTTTGTTTGCTGTAACTGCCTATAGTTTTTTTTCCCTTTTGGGATAAAGGTTTTAAATACATAAATAAAAGCTGATCTTCGTAAGCACTCTTGCTAGTTTTTAAATGGTTTGTCTCATCTCTGATACATTCTACTGGACAGCTTGTTCTTTAGAAAAACAACAGATCTACTGGCTAGATCACCAGATAACAGAATATAAGCAAGCCTAAAAACAAAAAATTTATGCAGCCATCACATTTAAGAAATTGTAAGCTGCAATATAATAAATGTTTGCTTTTGGGTTCAATACCGCTTTACAAGGGATATTGTTTTCAATCAATTTCTATTTGAATCCAATTTTTGTTTCAATTTATGGCATTCTGTAAAATTGATCAGAGTGCTCCAGATGATCAGTTTATTAATGTTTGCAAAAAGTAAGGCAACCTACCACTTGATCAATGTCTGTTTGAAGTGGTTGAAATTGTGTGTATGGCCAGCATAACAGATGTATTTAATAGGATAGTATAATTAGCAATTGAGCAGTAATGTACGACAGCCAATCAAGAACCACTCTATGGTTTGACTACAGTATATAGCCTAATGGTTCCTTTGGTTTACTGTTTACACATCATCACTTCGGCACCACTATAGATTTTTTTTTACAATATTAATATTTACATAATGAGTATGTAAAATCCTGTTATCTTTAAAACCATAAAAAATAACCTTTTAGAATATAATCATCCCATGACCAGGTTAGTACATATATAGGTGAAATTAAAATAAAAAAAACTTACTAGAAAAGTGTTTCCACAGTGGCCACAAACTACTCGGGTACCTTCTGGCTGAACCGGGAGGGCAGGCTGGGCTGGTTGTTCTTCAGGTATCAGCATTACCGGGCCCAAATTAATGATACGTCTGCTATAAAAGATAAGCCAATATTATCACCTAAGAGCTGCAGTTTCTAAGAAGTAGAATTTTTTTTCTTTCAGTAGGTTTTTAGCACAGTTGTTGTTGTTGTTGTTGTTATTATTATTATTATTATTATACAGGATTTATATAGCACCAACAGTTTGCTCAGTGCTTTACAATATAACGGGAGACAATACAGGAACAATACAGTTTGATACAAGAGGGTTAGGAGGGCCCTGCTCCTTGGAGCTTTCAGTCTAAGAGAGAGGAGCTAGTGGTACAAAAGGTAGTAACTGTGGGGGATGGACTGGTAGGAGGAATAGAAGATTCCATTATTAGCTGAGGGCAGGATAGGCTTCCCTGACGAGATCAGTTTTCAGAGATCGCCTAATAGTTAGCAGAGTAGGCGACAGTCTGATAAATTGGGGTAGAGAGTTCCAGAGGATGGGGGAAGCCCTGGAGACGAGCATGGGAGGAGGAGACAAGGGAGCTAGAGAGCAGGAGGTCGTGCGAGGAGCAGAGAGTACGGTTTTGGTGATATTTGGAGACAAGATTGGTGATGCAATTTGGGGCAGAGTTATAAATGGCTTTATATGTTATTGTTAATGTTTAGAATTTTATCTGTTGGGCAACCAGTGGAGGGATTGGCAGAGAGGGATGGCAGATACGGAACGGTTAGTAAGGTGGATGAGTCTGGCAGCAGCATTCATGATAGACTGAAGAGGGGATAGCCTGCGATGAGGTGGGCCAATGAGGAGGAAGTTACAATAGTCAAGCGAGAGATAACAAGGGAGTGAATAAGTTGCTTAGTAGTTTCCAAGGTTAAGAACGGGTGTATCTTGGAGATGTTGCGTAGGTGAAGTCTACAAGATTTGGACAGCGATTGGATTTGGGGCTGAAAGGACAGATGGGAGTCTAGGATTACACCTAGTACCCTGGCATGAGGGGGAGGGACTGATGGATGTGTTATTGATCTTGATGGAGAAGTCAGGGGAGGGGGCACGGGCTGGAGGGAATAGTATGAAATCTATTTTTTAAAGATTTAGTTTAAGTGGAGTGACATTATTATTATTATACAGGATTTATATAGCGCAAACAGTTTGCTCAGCGCTTTACAATATAAGGGAGACAATACAGCAACAATACAGTTCAATACAAGAGGGATAGGAGGGCCCTGCTCCGTGGAGCTTACAATCTAGAAGACATCCATGCTGATATGTCAATTAGTAGGTTAGTAATGCGAGAGGAGACTGAAGGGGTGAGGTGAGGATTAGAAAGATAGATTTGTGTGTCATCAGCATAAAGATGGTACTCAAAGCCAATGGGAGTCTATCAAGCGACCAAGGGAGGAGGCGTAGATGGAGAAGAGAAGGGGTCCAAGGACAGATCCTTGAAGGACCCCTACAGAAAGAGGAAGTGGAGAGGAGGAGACAGAGTTACAGGTAACACTGATGGAGCGCTGCGATAGGTAGGAGAACCAGGAGAGAGCAGAGTTTTTTGAGGAGGAGGGGATGGTCAACAGTATCAAAAGCTCAGAGAGGTCAAGTAGTAAGAGTACGGAGTAGTGGCCATTGGTTTCAGCAGTTAATAGATCATTAGTGAGTTTTAGTAGGGCAGTTTCAGTGGAGTGGAATGACCGAAAGCCAGATTGTAAAGGGTCAAGAAGGTTGTTGTCAGTGAGCTAAGAGCTCAGGCGATTATGGACTAAGTGTTCTGAGAGTTAAGAGGTAAATGGGAGCAGGGAGATGGGTCTTAAGTTGTTCATGTTGGTGGGGTCCAGGGAGGGCTTTTTACCTATGGGAGTGATGTGTGCATGCTTTAGAGGGGAGGGGAAGGCACCGTTAGAGAAGAGATTGATGATGTGAGTGAGGGAGCATAGGATGGAAGAAGAGGGTGACCATAGTAGTTGTGAGGGGACAGGATCTAGGGGGCAGGTATTGAGACAGGCTTCTGAGAATACCTTAGTGACCTCTTCGGTAGTAGCAAGGTCAAAAGAGGAAAGTGTTGAGGGAGGTTTAGTATAAAGTATGCTAAGTGGGATGGATGTCTGTGCAGTGGCGATGCCCCTACAAATTGCATCAATCTTGTTTTTTAATCTCGTAAGCAGTGAGTGAGGTACTAGGTGGAGGTGGAGAAAGTAGAGAGTTAAAAGTAGAGAGAGAAGAGATGATGAGGACTGGATGACAAGCTATTGATGAAAGTGACAAAGTAGGCTTGTTTGGCAGCATGGAGGGAGGAATTGTATGTTAAGAAAGCAGATTTATATAGGGCGAAAGCTTGGTGATATTTGGTTTACATAGGGACAGCTGGAATTATGGAACCATATATGTTATTTCACAGAGAGGCCCTGGTCAAATAGAGGATTTCTCAAGTCTGTTTGAATAGAAATCCACAGTCAAAAACGGATTACAGCACAACATCATTGAACTGCTTGTTCTGACCACATTGTTGATTAGCGATTCTGTTGCCCTACATGACTGTGATCTTACAGGTTCATATAGGAATGTAGTATAGGTTCCACTGTGTTAATAGAACTCCTACAGCCCAAATCCTAGGCATTCATTAAAGTGGAACTCCAGAAAAAAATATGTTTTGGAAACTGCACATGTAAACAAGTTATCTTAATGATTCATATTCCATGCCCGCAATGCTGCCGGTTACTTCACAAATGACAGTTTCATGCTTGATAGATATTGCTCACAGTGCTCTTTTGAGCACTGGCTGTCAGTTCCCTCCACAGTAGGGTGCAGGGATCTTGTTGTTTACTCTCCCCTTTCTCTCCCTTTTTCTATTCACAATTAACATTACATTCCTTATAAAAAGTGCTCTGTGAACAGACAAGGGGAGATCCTGTTTCCCGATCTCTCTATTTATCCGTTAACAGAATGCCTTGTATTCACTGGAAAGAATACAAGGCTTACTGTAAATGGATAAGGGGATGAACAACAAGATCCCCACTCTTCTGAATAATAATATCTGGTATAATAAAATGGCCACTGTGTACTGTATTATCCACTGTATAAGTGGATAATACAGCTTACATTATCACCCACATACAATGTACATGTATACTGTGAGCTGAAGTTCCTGAATCCTAACATTCAGTATGCACTGGGGATGGGCTCTATAAAAACTCTCTCATCCAGTTGAAACTATCCCTATGGATGATGTGTGCACCACCTAGGACACAAAAGCAGTGTCCGACACCCCTGAATTCCATGGGCATGTCTAAGATAGCCAGTGGGTCTTTTTGGCATCAAATAGGAAGCGTGTATGCTGCAATGTCCGTAAATGAACATTTAGAGGCACACAGTGGGGGGAAATTTTCAGCATAGGGAATCTGAGAACTAGTGTAGGCTGGAATGTGAATCAGCCTGGGACATCTCACAATAGAACTATTGCTTTTGGATGAACTAACTCCACATTTCGTACTACAGTGGAATTTCTTTACAGGTATCATAGGGGATCTCTTAAGAAATGCAGATCACAGATGGCAGAAAATCAGGCTAATCCCCCATAGACTGCATTAACCACAGACATTACAATAATGAAACCGGGCAGCACGATATCTAAAGCATGAAAGCACGTTTCTCTCAATTTTATCATGAAGAAAAGCTAATAGTATCAGCATGGTATAAATGGCAATTTAACCATTATCCATTCTCAGAACACTTCAGTCCAGAAGACTGCAAGGAAACCATATGCAAATTTATACATTTATTTAAAAATCGAAGAGATCCAGTCTGTGAACAAAACATTTTATAACCAAGTCGTTTTTTGTTTTTTTTTGAGAAGTATTACGTACCAGTTAGGTCGCGGACATCCTATTCGCCGTGATGTATCTTTGCAGATAAGGAGGCAGTTGCAAGGACACCTGACATACTTCTTCCCCGAGGGAGGGGTTTTGATTGGCTGAAAGGGGATATAAATTAAACAATGTATAAGGCTTAAGCACTTGAATCAAATATGTAGAAGGTGGGAACTAAGTCAAACTTCAATTTTATGAAGAAAAAAAAAAGATGTTTCTAACCCCTCATTATTTTGAGCTCCTCATACCTTAAAACCAGTGTAAAGTAGTGCACACATTACCTTCCCATTCATTTAACTGGGTCTTGTAGTGCTGGTCTGTGTGAATTCAAATGGTGCCTCTCAGGTCACCCAGCAGTGACATGTGCAGCTCCTCTGAGGCTTTAACTCCCAGCTTTCCATGTTTTCTGTGAGGGCTTGAGGCAGGTAATGCTTGTCGGCATATTTGCACTTGCCATAAGCTCACAATCAGCTCAGAATGCATTTGATGAAATTCATTGAATCCAGAGGGCTACAGGAGACATGAGCAAAGAGGAAGGGGTTGGATGACGCTGGGCATTATCCAACCCAGAAATGGGAAGGCAATGCTAGCATAGGTAAAGAAATGAAGATAGTAAATTATCAGACTAGAGATTTCATTTTCTTCTTTTTTTTTTTTTCTCTGAGGGCTTCAAATACTCAAGTATATTGTAGCAATCTGTACTTCTGTCCTTTTCAGTAAGGGTTAATGCACAATGCTGCGTTCAGATCTGTAGAATATAGTTTTTTACAGATCTAAATGCAAAAATATTATACAGTGCCTTAATGTATTCATACCCCTTGAAAGTTTCCACATTTTGTCATGTAACAACAAAAAACGTAAATGTATTATATTGGGATTTTATGTGATAGACCAACACAAAGTGGCACATAATTGTGAAATGGAAGGAAAATGATAAATGGCTTTCAACATTTTTTACAAATAAATATCTGAAAAGTGTGGCATGCATTTGTATTTAGCCCCTTTACTCTGATACCCCTAACTAAAATCTAGTGGAACCAATTGCCTTCAGAAGTCAATTAGTAAATAGAGTCCTCCTGTGTGTAATTTATTAATCTCAGTATAAAAACAGCTGTTCTATGAATCCCTCAGAGGTTTGCTAGAGAACATTAGTGAACAATCAACATCATGAAGGCCAGGGAACACACCAGACAGGTCAGGGATAAAGTTGCTTAGAAGTTTAAAGCAGGGTTAGGTTATAAAAAAACATCTCTCAAGCTTTGAATATTTCAACGAGCACTGTTCAATCCATCATCCGGAAATGGAAAGAGTATGGCCCAACTGCAAACCTACCAAGACATGGCCGTCCACCTAAATGGACAGGCCAGGCAAGGAGAGCATTAATCAGAGATGTAGCAAAGAGGCCCATGGTAACTCTGGAGAAGCTGCAGAGATCCACAGCTCAGGTGGGAGAATCTGTCCACAGGACAACTATTAGTCATGTAACTCCACAAATCTGGCCTTTATGGATGAGTGGCAAGAAGAAAGCCATTGCTGAATTAAAAGTCCTGTTCATTAAAAGTCCTGTTTGCAGTTTGCAAGAAGCCATGTGGGGGATACAGCAAACATGTGGAAGAAGGGGCTCTGGTCAGATGAGACCAAAATTGAACTTTTTGGCCTAAAAGCAAAACGCTATGTGTGGCGGAAAACAAACACTGCACATCACCCTGAACACACCATTATGGCAGCATCATGTTGTAGGGATTCTTATCTTCAGTAGGGACAGGAAAGCTGGTCAGAGTTGATGGGAAGATGGATGGAGCCAAATACAGAAGTAAACCTGTTAAGAGTCTGCAAAAGACTGGGGCAGAGGTTCACTTTCCAGCAGGACAACGACCCTAAACATACAGCCAGAGCTACAATTGAATGGTTTAGATCAAAGCATATTCATGTGGTCCAGCCAAAGTCCAGACCTAAATTCTATTGAGAGTCTGTGACAGGACTTGAAAATTGCTTTTCACAGATGCTCTCCAACCAATCCGACAGAGCTTGAGCTATTTTGCAAAGAAGAATGGGCAAAAATTTCACTCTCTAGATGTGCAAAGCTGGTAGAGACATCCCCAAAAAGATTTGCAACTGTAATTGCAGCAAAAGGTGGTTCTACAAAGTATTGAGTCAGAGAGGCTGGATACAAATGCACTTTTCAGATATTTATTTATAATAAATGTTGAAAACCATTTATCATTTTCCTTCCACTTCACAGTTATGTGCCACTTCGTGTTGGTCCATCACAAAATCCCAATAAAATACATTTACGTTTTTGGTTGTAACATGACAAAATGTGGAAAATTTCAAGGGGTATGAATACTTTAAGGCACTGTATCACTGTCAAGAGGTTGCAGCTGGGGGCCTGCTTTGCAAGCATGATTTGGCTGCAACCTTTTATAGAAAATGTGATTTTTTCATATACAAGTGTGTTGAACAAACATTCACCTCTACAACAGCCAA
Source organism: Staurois parvus (assembly GCF_062004578.1). NCBI lineage: Eukaryota > Metazoa > Chordata > Amphibia > Anura > Ranidae > Staurois > Staurois parvus. The sequence goes on along the minus strand of NW_028318026.1, from coordinate 2,538,949 downwards.
ATGTGCATGTTTGTTCCTATGGAAGAAAATGGAGTTGAGCTAAAAAATCTGCCATTGACGCCTCCCTCCAAGAATGGAGGATGACGGCCTCTTAGGGCCTACAAACATAAATGTTTTTTGGTCAGCTCATAACTTACCGAACTATATCTATGAGCCCTGGGACACATTGACGCGGTGCGGAATTTGCAGTGTTTTGTGTGTGAATTCCGTACCGCATCAGAATTGCACTCCGTTCATGCGAACCGCTGCAGGTGTTAACCCCCCCGAAAGCGGTCTGCAAAACGCGGTGCGATGTGCAGAATTGGATCACATAGGTGTGAATACCCATGTGATCCGATTCTAGTGCGGACCCAAAAAAAGGGTCCTGCACCTTTTTGGTGCGGGTGCGGTGCGATTAGAGCCATACAAAATGTTTGGCTCCGATCGCACCGCACACAAATCGCATTTGATTTTCACAGGAATGCACATATGTAAACCCAGGCTAAAAGGTGCATAAAAAAACCCTCATTTAGAGATCATTATCACAAGATTTATGGCATTACAACAATGATCATTTTTAAGATAGTGGTGGTAAAGCCTGCTGCAGCAGAACATACATCTACTACTAGCGACCTTATTGGATTCATTGTAGCTTCTCAAGCATTTATGTTATTTATGAAACGTATTACATTATGGTGAACAGACAGCTTTCATGTAGAGTATACAGTTGTGTGTACTCTAGACAAGCACCCATGTAATCTGGAATGAAATAACTGATACACAGTTTTGCCCAAGTTTCCAAATGACACATGCATTTACATTTTTTCCTAATTGATTTTTTCAACCACAAACTCTGAATTATACTTTAGAATACTAAATAGCTGCCATTACTACCCATCGAGCATACTGTACAGAGATTATGAAGCCTTCTACATCTACAGCTGTTATCAGAGTGGTCAGTATGGAAGTCTTAAGCTGGGTATACTCTAGTAGGCAGAATTGTGTTCAACATTTTTCATCATAAGAACGTTCGTTCATTTTCCCAGTCATTAGTGGAGACAAATTGACATTCATTCTCGTCTGTAGTGATGAGAAAATTCAGAGCAGGATGGAAAAGTTTTCTCGAATGTACAAATTTCTAACACTGTACAGTATGTGGCTTTTGCTCAGTAAAGACCATTCATTCCAAAACTGGATGTTCTAAACAAAACAAAATGTTGACCTACTTCCAAATGACATTTGAATGTACTGAGAATTCTTGTACGAATTTAACTAAGAATTTTTGTCCAAAATCCTACTGGTGTACACCCAGCTGTAGACTGGAAGGGGTTGTCCTTGTTGCTCCTCTATAGATAGAGAAGCCAGCTTAAAGTGGTAGTAAAGTGCATTTTTTGTAACAATTATGTAAAATGGATATCTCCTAAACCGCACACTGTCTAGGAGATATTCCGGAGAGCAGCAGCCAAATACATCACCGGCTCATGCACTGTGAAGGAATGGCATGCACGGGAGTGACGTCATCGAGGCTTGTCAAGTCAGATGACTGGAGCCTGCAAACCCAGAAGGACCAGGTAAAGATGGAAGCCCTGTGACGGCTGTGCCGCTGGAGGGCTTCGGTTTAAGCAAATATTTCATAATGTGCTAGTATGCAATGCATTGCATACTAGCACATTATGGTATTGCCTTGCAGGGGGGAAATCTCCCTGCCCCCAAGAGACTTTACTACCACTTTAAGGCCTTGTTTATGCTTGCGGTTGAGGGGTGGTAAAGACATGCGGCTGAGCCTGTTGGACCATCTGTACCGCTGTTCTCTCTGAAGACCCAAAGCTGTTAACCACTACAGTGCTAGAAATTCAGAGACAGGAAAAGGATGGGGCACACCTGCAGTGAAGTTTTAGCCAGGATCCAGCTGCCTGCACAATGTAGGACATCCTTCACTACTGGTAAGTAATGTAACTAAAGCTGCAGTAATTTTTATTTTCTTTTAGCTAAAGTCTAGCTTTAAAATGTCAAAGTATAATTAAAGGCAATTTTTTTTTTAGTTTTGGATAGAGTGGAGGGGGGTGAGAACCCCTGTCAGTTTTAATTGCTCTCTGTACCCCCATTAGAGAGTGAATCTCTCTATGTATAGTTGTATTTAATGATGTCCCCAGAACAGGAATAGAGGGGAAATCTTCCAATGGGGACACTAGATCTGGTGACAATCAGGCCTTCCCTCACTTTGAAGAGATTTCTTCTCACTTCCTTTTTAAGTTACTAGACAGAAAGTGAAGGGAAATCTCATCGATGGGACACAGATGGCAAAGAAAACCTGGCAGGCATTATAACCCTTCATTATTCTGTCCAAAATGAAAAAAAGTTTTGACTATAGCTCTCCTTTAACTGCAGTTGGGCAGTCAATTGTTTGTCATTTACTTTAGGTCTAGTTAAGAGTACATGTCTATATAAGGCTCCATGTACACGGGACACTTCTGAACAATGGAAACTGACTGCTGGAAACCGTAGGTTTAAAAACATCTGTTTAGCCGCATTTGCATACCGCGTTTATGAGCATTTGCGTTTAGAAGTGTTTTTTTAAAGATAACCTCGGGAGACCTTCCAAAATGCCCAGAATGCAATAGTAAAAATTAACGATTTCAGAAATTTTTAGAGAAATAGAGCAGAAGCAAAGAGAGCAGTATTTGTTGAGATTACCGGTATTTTATTTTTTTTGTGGTGTTTGGATGTGTTCCAGCTCATTTCTGTGCAGAAATTATTGCAGCAGTGTCTAACATTTTCTTTCATGCGAAACCTCAAAGTATGGTGTACCAGGTCCATTTGAGTACCGGGAAAATGCTTTGCATGTATTTTTCATGATGGAAAAAAAGGCTCTGGACAGCATCTAGAAATGGAAGAGTTAAAAAAAAACTTTCCAAATGCAAGCGCTTATAAACACGGTTAGCCGCGTTTACAAGCATTTGGCATTTGAAACGCAGATAAAATCTACTCCTGAACGCATATTTGGTGCGTTCAAAGAAATTACTGTAAACTGAACGGCCTGTAAAACGACATAGTGTACATGGACACATAGGAAAACATTAGGGAGAGTTCAGGGGCTGCTGAAAAAAAAATGCAGAAAAGCTCCTAAACGTGATTTTATCAGCTGCAGTGCACATGGAGCCTTAGACTGCTCTGTTTCAAAGGTGAAATGACTGCTGACGTCAGTGTAGGGCAGTGCTTCCAGGGGGGGGCGCGAGGCTCCGTCAAGGGGGGCGCGTACAGGGGTGGGCAGAGGGCTGCTGTCTCTTACCTGGCTCCCACGATGATCCATCCAGGAAGCGCTGCTCATTCCGTCACTCCGGCCACTCCCTCACTCCTGCCGCTCGGCTCCGCCTCCTCACCGGTGATTGGCCGCCAGAACTGTAGCTCAGGAAAGGTACACAGGCGGCCAATCATGGGCGAGGAGGCGGAGCCGAGCGGACCCACGAAAATCGAGTGAGGGAAAAGCCGGTAAGTGTGCAGTGCAGAGGTGCTGCTGCAACCACATATGCTGGCTGCAGCAGCACCATACTGCAACAGGGGTCAGCAAGTGTCATTGGTGTCAGTGGGAGGAATAGTGCCGCATCATTGGTGTCACTGATACTAATGATGGGGCATTATTCCTCCCACTGACACCAACGATGGGGCACTATTCCTCCCACTGACACCAACGATGGGGCACTATTCCTCCCACTGACACCAACGATGGGGCATTATTCCTCCCACTGACACCAATGATGGGGCACTATTCCTCCCACTGACACCAATGATGGGGCACTATTCCTACTTATAACAATTTTATAGACAAATGATACTATTTACAGTCGCGCGGGGGGGCGCAAAATGTTTTCTTCTTCCTAGGGGGGGCATGACAGAAAATAATTGAGAAGCACTGGTGTAGGGCAATAAACAATGTCACCTTCCTAAGAAAGAAATGGTAAAACAATGGATCTACTGGCAGGATCAACAGGTAATTAATCCATGTTAAAAAAGGATTCTATGACTGACTGCCTCATATCAGTAATATTACCCATAGTGCCACTTTAATTTTGCAGCTGCATAAACAACCTGCACTCGCCAATAGCAAGAAATAGCTTGTGTCAGCTTTGAAAACGTTCTCAAACTTTGCACACCATATTTATAAATTCACTGCTACAGATCTATAGCGATGGTATCTTTATATGAAAAGTGCATCTAAGGGCTCGTTCACACTTGACTTTATTTCTAACTCTTGTCATACACCCCTATAGCATTTGACAGGCGTTTGGGAAGCGTTTTTAACGCTCCCCAAACGCCCTATGCGCGGATTTGAGGCAGTTGATACGCGTTTACCAAGCATTAAAACCGCACCACAAATGCCTATAATGAAGTTAAATGATATTAACGCTCCGCAAACGCGTCGCAAATGCCTGCCAGGTGTTTGAGGAGCGGCACCATAGACTTGAATGGAAGGTTTCAACTCTTGACTCAACATGAGGCGTCAGTTTTGCCGCGGCGCTAACGCTTCAGTGTGAACAGCATTGTGTGCTGCCATGTGCAGAAATTTCAATCCAAACGCCTGCTGACAAAGCTAGTGTTAATGTAGCCTTAGCGTACCTCCAGCTTCTATTAGGAGTAGCCTCTCTCTCTCTCTTTCAGTTTGATTTCTTTGATTTAATGTAAGTTTTAGCCAAGGTTAGTTAATACTCACACTTACTGGGTCCTAGATTTACAAATTATGTTCAATATTCCAGTCAATAATTTCACAACCAGAGAAAGCAATTCCCCAAGTATTCCCATATACTTTGAGTTAGATCATTATATGAAATATTCTGTTTACCGTGGCCTCATTGCAGACTGTGCACTTCACGACATGCTGATGAAGCTTTCCATCCAAATTAATAAGAGACTGGCACACACGGCAATTTATTACGGGAACTCCACTGGCATCTGGGCTGGCAATGGCTGTGTACGGAGGAGGTAATTCAGCTGCAGAGAAGAATTATTCTGTGAAAACTGACAGCCAAAGTTTGCTGTAAACATCAACTCAGAGCAACAACAAAGCTTAATGATATATAATAAGCCCTAATGCTACCCGGTAATCACATTCATAACATTGCAGATCTAATTAGAGGCTGGTGCAGTAACAAAAGTCAGAAAATAGTCTATTAGCAGACTCTGTTGATAGAAACTGTAGATAATACGACCTTTAATGATCTGCACGTCTAGCAACATTCTGTAGCTTCCCGATTTGGAGGGCTGTCAAACATCAAATGTTTGCTATATGTGCGTTTCGGAACCAGCATATTGCAATATACTGTTCCCAAAGGTTATGAACAGAGCCAAGTGACTATCTGGTACATCCTTTCTTCCTAATCAATGGCAAGAAGCTTTCAGCAGAACTGAGATCTGTACTAGCTATTCTAATCCTTAAAAAGGAATGAGTTGTCTGTTCAATGTTTTCTTATATATACCTGTAAAAGAGATAAGATTGTTGTTAAAGCCGACTTCCAGCTGGATATAAAAAGACACAATTGAATGTGGCTTTGTTTTCATTAATGATGGTCCATGCACATTGGCTTAAAGTGTTACTAAACCCTGGACTCTGCATTCACTATATCTGGTCTCCCACAGTACACACAACATGGAAATGCAATTTTAGTAATATAAACTGCTAAATTCCTTTTCTCATCAGCGGTTAGATCAGTATTGTGACTTCTATCAGTGGTCAGCAGAGCACTGGTAAAGCTTATAGGAGGAGTTTTCTTTCTGCTCTAGGGGGATGCAGAACTCCTGACCTCTGTCTAGACAGTGCTGATTGGCCCTGTGATGATCACTTGCACTCTCCCAATATAAAAAAAAAAAAAACCCTCTAGCAATACACACCAAACTGAGCAGTGCAGAGTGTCTCCACACAATGTGTCTTATCAAGAGATAAGATGGAGACACTGGTAGAAGAGGCGGATTAGAAAAGTCCGGATCAAACAGCATTTTTACACAATACAGGGGATTAACTCCTTAGGTTCCACATTGAGTATAACAAGCATGCTTTACTGCATATACAGACTGATTTTACTGTTGTGGGTTTAGTAACAAACACTTTAAAAAATGCTTTGGTTTTGCCTGTAGAAGTAGCTCAATGTTATCCTATGTGTAGATACACATTAGGACGTTTAAAGGCATATTTTAAGCTCAGTGTTTAGAGGCAGAAAAAAAACCCTTCTGGTTTGTGTTTTTGAGAGGCGTTTTCTGGCAGAAAAAAAAGGACACTAAAATGTTCTTAAATGTCTGTATATGAGCTTTTTTTCTGTGTATGGACCCTAAATGTACTTTTTATATGCAAGAAGTGTAAGTACCCGAGTTTGACATGGTATCAGACCCTTGCAGTCCCAGTACAGCAGGGCCAGAGTGTATGAGAGAGATGCAGCACGAGGAGCCAAATTAGTTGTGCTGGAGTATGTGTGGTTGGTGGTTTAAGAACAAGACCTTAAAGAGCCACTGTCACCATGCAAAGTGACACAGTCTCTGGAAATCCCAACCCCATTTATACCCATTTTGCCATTGCTCCTTTTTCTCTCCTTTCTCAGCTAATGATGGCAGTGATGTCATTAACTAGGACATGAGACAGTGCTCAGGCCTAGGTATTGGCTGCAAGAGGATTATATATCCGCCTAAGCTCTGGACGACCTTCATGACCAGGCCTTTTTTTCTATTAGGCATTTTGCTACTTTAACTGGCAATTGTGCAGTTATGCAGCATTGTACCCAAATGAAATTTATATAAATTTTTTCACACAGAGCTTTTCTTTTGATGGTACATGGTCATTACTGGTTTTTCATTATATAAATGAAAAAAGGCCGAACATTTTGAAAAAAAAAATAATTTTCTGCTATAAAACATATCAAATAAAAATAAGAAAAAAAAAAGAAAAAAAAAATGTCTTTGGTAAAAAATCCCAATAAGCATATATTAATTGGTTTGCATTAAAGTTATAGCATCTACAAACTATGGTATATATACACTGAAATTTTTTCTTAATACTAGTAATGGTGGTAATCAGCAACTTATAGTGGGACTGTAATTGTGCTGTGGGCAATTTGACACGAGCACTTTGTGGGAACTGGCTGACACTGACATCACCAGTTACACTAATACAGTGATCAGTGCTATTACTAGACACTCACTGTACTAATGACACTGGCTGGGAAGGGGTTAACATCTAGGGGCAATCAAAAGGGTTTATATATTGTGCCTATCAATGTGTAAATTGTGCATTATGTGCTGCTTTTAATAAACAAACAATGTGACTGTTTTTTACTCCCTGCTTTGTAGGGAAGAAAAAAACAGCCACATCACTACACTCAGAGAGCCCTGTTTTGTTTACCAACACAAGGCTCTTGTCTGTCAGTCACTTGACTGATTAGTGGGTCCCAACCTTAAATCATTAGCCAGGATCCGCTGACCAGCTTGTGCTGTGGTGAATGACAGCACAGCTGGGGTGGCTGGCATGAGCCCCCTACGTAGAAATGCAATACAGCCGCCGCCCCACAGTATATAGACTTAGGGCTGTTGGCAAGTAGATATATATATATATCTCTATCATTTTTTTTTACAAAAATTATCAATGCATATTAAAAATAAATCCTTCCATATATTTTGCAATGTTATATGATCTTGGGACCAGCTATATCTGCTCATTACAGATAGCATTGACATACCTAAATTAACAGCTTCAGCAGTAACTGGTTACAGAACACACGATGTAGACTGTATGGAATTGGGTAACATGCAGCAATGTGATACAGTGCCTTGAAAAAGTATTCATACCCCTTGATATTTTATACATTTTGTCATGTTACAACCAAAAACGTAAATATTTTATTGGGATTGTATGTGATAGACCAACACAAAGTGGGACATAATTGTAAAGTGGAAGGAAAATGATAAATGGTTTTCAACATTTTTAAAAAATATCTGAAAAGCATGACATGCATTTGTTTTCAGCCCCCTCTACTCTGATACCCCTAACTAAAATCTAGTGGAACCAACTGCCTTCAGAAGTCACCTAATTAGTAAATAGAGTCCACTTGTGTGTAATTTAATCTCAGTATAAATACAGTTGTTCTGTGAAGCCCTCAGACATTTTTTTAGAGAACATTAGTGAACAAACAGCATCATGAAGGCCAAAGGATCACACCAGACAGATCAGGGATAAAGTTGTGGAGAAGTTTAAAGCAGGATTAGGTTATAAAAAAATATCCCAAACTATGAAAATCTCACGGAGCACTGTTTAATTCATCATCCGAAAAAAAAAAAAAAAAAAGGAGCATGGCACAACTGCAAACCTACCAAGACATGGCCGTCCACCTAAACGGACAGGCCAGGCAAGGAGAACATTAATCAGAGAAGCAGCCAAGAGACCCATGGTAACTCTGGAGGAGCTGCAGAGATCCACAGCTCAGGTGGTAGAATCTGTCCACAGGACAACTATTAATCGTGCACTCCACAAATCTGGTCTTTATGGAAGAGTGGCAAGAAGAAAGTCATTGTTGAAAGAAAGCCATACGAAATCTCATTTGCAATTTGCGAGAAGCCATGTGGGGGGCACAGCAAACATGTGGAAGAAGGTGCTCTGGTCAGATGAGACCAAAATTGAGCTTTTTGGCCTAAAAGAAAAATGCTATGTATGGCGGAAAATGAACACTGCACATCACCCTGAACACACCATCCCCACTTTGAAACATGGTGGCAGCATCATGTTGTGGGGATGCTTTTCTTCAGCAAGGACAGGGAAGCTAGTCAGAGTTGATGGGAAGATGGATGGAGCCAAATATAGGTCAATCTTAGAAGAAAACATGTTACAGTCTGCAAAAGACTTGAGACTGGGGTGGAGGTTCATCTTCCAGCAGAAAAACAACCCTAAACATGCAGCCAGATCTACAATGGAATGGTTTAGATCAAAGCATATCCATTTTGTTAGAATGGCCCTGTCAAAGTCCAGACCTAAATCCAATTGAGAATCTGTGGCAAGACTTGAACATTGCTGTTCATAGACGCTCTCCATCCAATCTGACAGAGCTTGAGCTATCTTGCAAAAATGTCCTTCTCTAGATGGCAAAGCTGGTAGAGATATCCCCAAAAAGACTTGCAGCTGTAATTGCAGCAAAAGGTGGTTCTACAAAGTATTGACTCCAGGGGGCTGAATACAAATGCACTTCATAATTTTCACAGATTTGTAAAAAATGTTGAAAACCATTTATCATTTTCTTTATACTTCACAGTGATATGCCACTTTGTGTTGGTCTATCACATAAAATCTCAATAAAATACATTTACATTTGTGGTTGTAACATGACAAAAAGTGAAAAATTTCAAGGGGTATGAATCCTTTTTCAAGGCACTGTAATTTACAGGTTTATGACAAAAGCAGAACTTCAAGCAGCCCAACTCTTGAGGGAGTCTGTTCCACATTTTCACAGCTCTCACTGTGAAGAAACCTGTGTCTGGAGATTACATTTATTTTCCTCCAGACAGAGTGCCCCTTGTCCTCTGATGACCTCAGGGTGAATAGCTCTACATGGAGTTCACTATATGAACCACTGATGTATTTATACATGTTGATCATATCCCCCCTTAATCTCCTCTTCTCAAGAGAGAATAAATTCAGTTCCTCTAATCTTTCCTCATAGCTGAGCTCCTCCATGCCTCTTATCAGTTTGGTTGCCCTGCTCTGTACTTTCTCCAGTTCCCCAATGTTCTTTTTGTGAATTGGTGCCCAAAACTGAACTGCATATTCCAGATGAGGTGTTCCTAATGATTTGTACCGGGGTAATATGATATCTCTCTCTCTGGAGTCTATACCTCTTAATACAAGAGAGGCTTTTGCTCTCTTTAGAAACTGCAGCTTGGCATTGCATGCCATTTTTAAGCTTTGTGATCTACCAGAACTCCCAGATCCTTCTCCACCATTGATTACCCCAGTTTTACCCCCCTAGTATGTATGATGCATGCATATTCTTAGCCCCCAAGTGCATCACCTTACATTTATCAACATTAAACCTCATTTGCCACATAGTTGCCCAATTACACAGTGCATTGAGGTCAGCTTGTAAGTTGAAGACATCCTGTTAGGACGTTATTCCACTGCACAGCTTGGTGACAGCTGCAAAGACTGAAATGGGATTTTTAATCTCAGACCCTATATCGTTTATAAATATATTAAAAAGTAAGGGTCCCAACACTGAACCTTGGGGTACACCACTGACAACCCTAGACCATTCAGAGTATGAATCATTAACCACTACTCTTTGAATACAATCTTTTAGCCAGTTTTCTATCCATTTACATACAGATTTTTCCAAGCCCGTAGACTTTACCTTACACATTAGCCGTGTGTGGGGAACTGTGTCAAACGCTTTTGCAAAATCCAAGTATACCACGTCCACCGCCACCCCTCTGTCCAAGGTTTTGCTTACCTCCTCATAAAAAGAAATCAGATTTGTTTGACAACTTCTGTCTTTCATGAATCCATGCTGTCTGTTGCTTCAAATATTTTTTTCCAGCAAGAACTCATCTATGTGGTCTTTTATTAAACTCTCCAGTATTTTCCCAACTATAGAAGTTAAACTAACAGGTCTGTAATTACTTGGTAAAGATTCTGACCCCTTTTTAACATAGGCTAGCATTCCTGTTTATTATGTACTTATGAGCACCATTTACTTCCAATCCTAAGAAGATAATATTCACTGGAATGTCCTCAGTGGTGAAGTTTTATTGTGGCCTTTCCATTGGGATGAATAAATCATAAGCCTGACCGTCCTTTACACTGACAGCAATTCACATGACATTAACATCAGCCGGAGTGGAAAGCAGACAATAGGGATTTAGGCGATAGTCTGCTGAAATCATTTTTACATTTTGTGACACAGAAAAATTTTAACCAAAGAAGATGGCAGATCTTCAAAATGCAGCATTGGCTAATTAGGACAAATATGTAAAGGAGAATGCCGGATATAGTACACAACTCAGCAATGATTATGCACAGTGTGAAACTATTTACTTCTCTTTTTTTGCCTGGAAATAAAACCATTTCCATTAAGATTTAGGCCTGTAGAAAGAAATAGAGCCTGTCTCCAGCAGTTATTTCTGTTTTGATGGATTCCACAACATAGCAGACATTAAATTGCTTCTATAGTTATGGACCATGAAATGCAAACTCTGTTACAAATAGTAAGCCTATCTTATTTCTAAGGGCAATAATTAAAATCATTATGGTTACCTGTTAGGGCTCTTTCACACAGGCGGCGGTAAAAACATGTGGCTGAGCCATGTCTTGGCCACCCACCCAAATTCTAACACTACAGCCCAACACATGCTGTGGCTTAGATGCTTTGCTTTTCTGCAGAATTTGACAGGTGGCGTTGCATGTCAAACTTGGCCCTTGTGATTAATGGAGCTGCATCACAACCACAAGACAAATGCTTGGATTGCAGTCTCAACACAGTCCTGCAATGTAAAATTGCTGTTTGGCTCACAGTTGCAGTGCAGCCCCACTGAACGTAATAGACATGTTTGACAGGCGGTGACAAATTCTGCACCCCAAGTTAAAAATGCCGCAAAGCATTGTGGACATGAAATATGTCACAGTCCAGTTTGGCTGTATTATTACAATTCAGGGGAGGTGGAGGTAAAACTGTGGCTGTCAGTCTAAAGAAGTTTTATTTAAGGTGAATATTGCAGGCAGACCTGGTGCTTGGCTCTTTTTTTTCTTTAAATCCAGCTGTGATTGACAGCCTCAGCTCTGTTCCTGTGTGCTGTGTGAAGGGAGTGTGTGTCCCTCCCTAAAAATCAGATCTCAGAGCTCTCCTCGCTGAGCTTTGTATACTTAGTCTTGAAACACAAGTCCATCCAGTTCAACCCACAAAGAAAAAAAAAAACCCCAAACACCACACATACACCTCCATATCCACAACCCTTTACCCACAAGAAGGCAAAGAAAAAAAAATAAAAATAAAGCATTATCCAATTTGTCCCAGTGGGGGGAAAAAAATCCTTCCTGATCCCCTAAGAGGCAATTGAATATTCCCTGGATCAACGTTACCTATAAATATTAGTATCCAGTTATATTTTCTGCATTTAGGAAAGAATCCTGAAGTGTAGCTTCAGCTCCCCACTCCCTACTTTCTGCACAGTTAGAAAACTGTGTAAATTCTGGATTTTTAATGGCTGTAGAGGAGAGAGTATTGAAGATAAACAGGTACAACGTATGTAGGAGGATTTGTTTCATTTCTTTGTATCACCAGAGGCCAGTCACTTCACTGGGTATATGGAAGGGTCTACAACAACTTTAACTTTTCTAAACAATATTTAAATTACTGGAGGACTTTGTAGAATCTCTCAAAAACTTAAGTGTTTTCAGTAAGTGTAGTTTGAGCATTGCATCAAAAGAGAGCAGTAGCAAAACACAATTATGTGTACCAGTGTTAAAGGGCAAGTTCACCTTTATACAAAAAATAATACATTCACATTTTTTGCAGGTAAAAAAAAAAGTGAATTTATTATTTTTTGTTGCAGGAGCCTTTAAAAGCATTGCACCATCAATCAGTAGATCACTGGTGCCATGCAGGTCTCCTGCAGACCTGTCAGTATATATCTTGCCCGTATGGGATGTATGGGCAAACAGATATACTGACAGGAAGACTCAATGAAGTACCATGGTGCTCCCCAGTGCCGTAGTTCAGTGAGAACTACAAGCCGACAGCCGCTAAAGCTGTTGGGACTTTTAGTTTCTCATTCACACAACACAGTGAATAAGTGATTCGGCTGGGCAGGTGGAGCCCCACACGGCCATGGTTTTTTTTTTTTATTTGACGGCTAGCAAGGGCGGAGAAGATCCCCTGGTAGCTGTCAAAGCAGGGGATCGGGGGCCATCTGATCATAACGTTACACCCTGAATATGGGTGTAACATGTTATGAAAGGTTAACTTATCCTTTAAACAAATCCTTTAAATGTAATGAGAAAATCCGGCTGCCCACAAATATGTACTTAATTACAAACTACACATAGAAACATCATAGATACACAAAACTGCAAATAATCAACTTATTTGTTGTGGTAATGTCAGATTCGCAGTGCCATGTGTGGGCTGTGTGTTGGGATAAAATGATCCAAGCATACATCGTATCACAATGCAGCACGTTACAATGCGTGGCAACCTGTCACAATGTGTTGCTATGCATAGAATTGAATTAACGTATAACTAAAAGCTATTTTTTTTCCTCAGTTTTGGCTTGAGTGGAGAGGGATTAGTTTTTATGAGTTTTTATTGCTGTCTGTGCCTCTGTTAGGGAAATTCGTCCTCTCCCAATTCCTTTCCATTTGTCCTGTTTACCATCATCATCGTAAGTGAAAGTAAAAGAAAATCCCAAATTTTAGGTTGTCCTCAGAAAAGTAATTAGATGGGAAAACTTCCAATGGGGTCACTGGTTCTGGTGACCTAGTGGACCCCAAGAAAGTTCCTTAAAAATAAGTGCTGCAATGTTTTGTAACAATGTACTGCAGCATATGTGCACAACGCAGGGCAGCACATGCATTACATGCACCATAATGTCTGCCCACTAGTGTGAACAGGCCCGTAATGTGTTGGTGCAACACAGTGCAAAATTTGATTATAATGTGTGTAGTTCAGTGCACATGTGTACTTTAGGTATATGTGATTTGTGTGTGTTTAGAGAGGGTGAATGTTTAATCAGTAGGCATATAGGCGGCAGCAGGGTGGGTGGGCAATGGCGTGTGTATTCCTGCATTGCACAGACGTTATTAGGGAATAGTTTCTTTTTTTTTTTTAATTTATCAAAATTGTATTTATTTATAATATTGTGGGTGTTGGGCTCCATGTACACGAGCCTACCCTGACCACGGGAAAAACGCAAATCGCGGCAAAACTGTGGTCAAAACGTTTTTATCTTCAACACAATTCGTCCGCGTTCAGGAGAGGGAGGTTTAACCCCGCACCTGCTGGCCCTTTAAGGGTTCCAGAAGCCGGAAGGCAGGGCAGGGTTTTAGGGTCATGTGACCGCTGTGAGTCACTGTCATGGTGGTCACATAATCGGGAAAGTTCCCGATCGAAATAGGAGATCGGGACCTTTCCGTGAGTACCAAAACGTGTGTGCTGGGAGCGAGCAGGGGGCACGCTCTCAGCACGTTTTTTTTTTAATAGAAAGCAAATGTGCGACCATTCCGCGTCTAGGCCCAGACGCCAGGAGGGTGCACATTTGCGGTCGGCTGGTGCCTAGAGGTTAACCTCACCTCAATGCGGCAGCTCCTAAACTCTGTTAAAAGCCTATGTGTACATGGACACATAGGGTTTTATGGAGTTGAGTTTAGGAGCTTTGGCAAAAAAAATGCCAAAAGCTCCTAAACTCGAGTTTAGGAGCTGCTTGTGTACATGAAGCCTTAGCGAACAATCGGGGATCTGAGCAGATTTAAGGACACATAGGTCATTAATCTCATTTTCCTTTGGAGCCACAGCTGCACTTACACACTGACAATTTCTGCCCATTCATAAAGAGAGAAATAGTAACCATGAATGGCCATGGGGGGGAACCGGGCTTTGTAGGGGACACAATTTAGTTACGGCTCACACCGGGAGGATCCATGTCAGTAAAGCAGCGGGTCTCAGCAGTAGTGGTGGAGGGGTCACTTTATGAATGAACTGCTACAATCAGTGGCTAGCTATTCATTAACACATGAGACTTTTGTTGCTGAAAAGACTATGAGCTTAAAGCAGAGGAATATACTGGACATATTGAATGTCATACTGACCTGGACATTTGGAAGTGGTTCTAATGGCCATATTGCAATATTTGTTTTGCAATAACCCCAATCAGGAAAAAAAAATGATTTGATCCCCTGCAGATTTTGTAAGTTTGCCCACTTGCAAAGAAATGAAGGGTCTATAATTTTTTATCATAGGTGTATTTTAAACGATAGACAGAATAGCAACCGAAAAAAAACACGATACAATGTTAAAAATTGAGTTGTAGTTCAGTGAGTAAAATAAGTATTTGATCCCCAAGTAAAACATGACTTAGTACTTGGTGGAGAGACCCTTGTTGACAAGCACACAGTTAAGACGTTTCTTGTAGTTGGTTACCAGGTTCGCACTGATTTTGGTCCACTGTTCTTTACAGATCTCTAAATCCTTAATGTTTCTTGGCTGTCACGTGGCAAATAGAAGTTTCAGCTCCCTCCATACATTTTCTATAGGATTAAGGTCTGGAGACTGGCTAGGCCACTCCATGACCTTAATATGCTTCTTCTTGAGCCTCTCCTTTGTTGCCTTGGCGGTATGTTTTGGGTCACTGTCACGCTGGAAGACCCATCTGTGACAATCGCGCGTCAGACCCCAGCCCTTCTCACCAAACTCGTGACCGAAGGACTAGCCAATCTAAAACCGCGATGTCACGTTGCGTAACAATGCCATGCTCAGCTGCACCCTGCACAACAATTTTCCAGCTAATGGACCACAAATCAATGTACCGGCAGCCTGAGTGCGATTGTTACTGGGTCAGGTTAGCTACGCAATTAACCCTTCACACTGCCACCACCTCCTTTTTGTACAGAGATAGAGGAAACTCGGCAATATCAGCAATTAACACTAGGATGATTAGATAATCGTCTGTATACCACTATCACCACAGACAGGTTATACAGAGCGTTAAACACACATAGTAGCGCCCTTCAGCGGCAGGAATTCGTAAGTTGCATTAAGGAGCTTTAGAAACAGTTCAACGCTTCCAGAAAGAAAGATTTATTACTAAAAGGTCAAAAGGGTGCAATAAAAATATTTACAGAAAAAAGATGTAACCAATATACATATAAATACAGAAAGCAATAACACAACAAAAAGGTAACAGAAAGAAGTTTAGAGAGGTAGAGTACTTGCCAAAAGTCTTGGGTTAAGCAGATCAAGTTTTAGAGCAAAAGGGCACCGTCTCCCAAGTTAGTTCTGATGTTAAAATTGATATTTCTTCAACTTCCACTCTTAGGCCTGACAGCCTATTTTGTAGTCCCCCAGCAGGGGGTGTCTCTGAAGCCAAGGACCAATGCCTCATATGGGGAGGGGTGTCTAGGCGGAGACCGAAGCTAGAACCAAAATTTCTCTTAGCTTATATTTTGGCTCATAACTTTTCCTAGGCACAAGTAACATTCCACCCACGGATAGATTAATATGCAGACGCATCTGCGGAAGGGTTAGATATGAAATATTAAAGACATACTTGAATGGTTCAAGAGATGTAATTTTCTGCTTTCCTGTATATTCCAGCCAAGGAGGTTGACATATCAAACGGTTTGTCTTCTCGTGAGCAATCTGAAGATATGCCTGGTTTTTACGCAAGTCTCTCATATTCCAAGATATGAGACATAGGGGGAAAATGGATTTTAAAAGTGGTATCTAGTTTATGACTCCCCTGGAATGTCTTTGAACTCAGGGAAAGGCTTGGGTTATCCTTTTACGAGGTGCCAGATTGCAGTTTCTTAGACCGCCCGGCACCCAGCTCAGAGGGGTTTTATAGCTCGGAGCTACCTGCTGTGCTCTGGCCTGCCTGTGACACTTCCAACACACCGACCACATGTCACTGTGGATCTCAGAGAGGGAGGGGAATGAGGAACGGTATGTTTGTATAAGATGGATTATCCTTTGCCAAGATGGAGATTGGAGCAAAATGGTTGGACCGCGTCCATCTATGTGGGTACGATTGCTACACCATCCATAACCCATCTTCAGGGCTGAGGGAAGAAGGTTCTTATCCAGGATTTTACAATACATGGTCTTGTCCATTGGCCCATCAATGTGTCAAAGCCGGCCTGTACCTTTAGCAGAGAAAGAGACCCAAAGTATAATGTTTCCACCTCTATGCTTGACTGTAGGGATGGTATTCTTAGGGTCATAGTCAGCACTTTTCTCATTCCAAACACGGCGAGTTGTTAATGCCAAAGAGCTCAATTTTGCTCTCATCTGACCAAAGCACTTTCTCTCAATGCTTCTCTGAAAAATGTAGATGTTCACTGGCAAACATCAGACTGGCCTGTACATGTGCCTTCTTGAGGAGGGGGACCTTGCAGGCACTGCAGGATTTCAATCCATGGTAGTGCATTGTGTTACCAATGGTTTGTCTGGTGACTCCCAACTGCCTTAAGATCATTTACAAGCTCCTCCCGTGTAATTCTGGGCTAATCCCTCACTTTTCATCCTTACCCCATGAGGCGAAATCTTGCAATGGAGCTCCAGACCAAGGGTGATTGATGGTCATTTTGTATTTCTACCATTTGCAAATAATTGCTCCAACAGTTGTCTCCTTCTCACCAAGCTTCTTGCTGATGGCCCATTCCAGCCTTGTGCAGGTCTATAAATCTTGTCCCCGATGTCCTTTGACAGCTCTTTGGTCTTGCCCATGGTGGTGCCCAAGAAAGATTCTGTGGACAGGTGTCTTTTATATATATAACAAGTTGTTAGGAGCACATTCTTAACCACTTACCCTCCAGAGGATTTACCCCCCTTCCTGACCAGGCCATTTTTTTGCATTACGGCGATGCGTTACTTTAACAATTGCGCGGTCATGCAACGCTGCACCCAAATGAAATGTATGTCCTTTTTTCCCACGAATAGAGCTTTCTTTCAGTGGTATTTGATTGCCTGTGCATGTTTTAATTTTTGAGCTATAAAAAAAAAGACCGACAATTTTGAGAAAAAAAAAAATATTTGACTTTTTGCTATAAAACATGCCCAGTGGAAATTTAAAAAAAAAAAAAAAAAAAATTCACCATAAATTTAAGCCAAAATGTATTCTGCTACACGCCTTTGCTAAACACAAAAATCCCCATATGTGTAAATTAATTGATTTGTATCTAAAAATCGAATGGTAGGTGTATTGTAACACAGAGAGAATAGCAACAAAAATGCAAAAGAAATGCATGTCTAACAAATTATGCACTGATGTGCATGTTCATGAGGGAAATAAGTATTTGATCCCCTATCATTCAGTAGGATTTCTGGCTACCAGGTGTCTTTCATACAGGTAACAAGCTGAGATTAGAAGCAGTCTCTTGAAGGGAGTGCTGCTAATCTAATTTTGTCACCTGTATAAAAGACACCTGTCTACAGGAGCAATCAAACAATCAGATTCCAAACTCTCCACCATGGCAAAGACCAAAGAGCTGTCCAAGGATGTCAGGGACAAGATTGTAGACCTACACAAGGCTGGACTGGGCTACCAAACTATCGCCAAGCAGCTTGGTGAGTAGGTGACAACAGTTGGTAACAATTACAAAATACAGGTGTGTATAACTTGCGAGCCAAACAAAAAAACCTTAGGGATGGGGCTACGAAGTCACTCGGTTTCAGAGAGAACAAGCGGCAAGTACATATGCCAACGGCTGATACAGGCACTGAACACTGAAAGCGTTTTTTTTTATTTTAACAATGTGAGTGCATTGATTAAGATTTGTGGAATAAAATAAAGTCTGTTTTAAGGATAAAGCACTATGTTCCTATTGTCTCCTTTCACACTGAGGAACGTATAAGGAGGATTGTGCTAGTGATTCAAAGCAGCTGAAGGAGGGAGAAATCCTTGCAGAGATATACAGCGTTTAAATGGGAAAGGTGTTTGCAAGAAGTACCCAACATCCATCATATACTGCAGCAATCCTAGTAGGTTCCAGGATATGTGAACCAAAAGCTTATTAAGCCTGTATAATAGGCTTAGAAGGAGGTGAGCGCACATCTATTTTCACTGAAGGATTCACGGAAAGTCACTGTATTATGTTTTAATCACTTTATCACAAATTTGGACTTTTTTGGATAATGGATTTATTTTTTTGTTTTTTATTATGATCACATTGATATATTGCAAATTTTTTGTCAGTTTGTATATATAATAGTATATTTCACACATTTTATATAGTTGGATAATAGGAGCGCAACATTTATAGATATATGGTTTAAATTGCACAGTTGGAGTATGTGTTAATTGTTAGTGATCTCTAAGGTTTTTTTGTTTGGCTTGCAAGTTACACACACCTGCATTTTGTAATTGCTCCCAAACTCACCAACTTGCTGAAGGAGGGAGAAATCCCTGCAGGGATATACAGAGTTTAAAGGGGAAAGGTGTTTGCAAGAAGTTCCCAACATCCATCATATACTGCAGCAATTCTAGTAGGTTCAAGGATATGTGAACCAAAAGTTTATTAAGCCTGTATAATAGGCTTAGAAGGAGTTGAGCGCACATTTAATTTCACTGAAGGTTTCACAGAAAGTCACTGTATTATGTTTTAATCACTTTATCACAAATTTGGACTTTTTTTGGATAAACGGATTTATTTTTGTTTTTTATTATGATCACTTTATTGATATATTGAAAATTTTTTGTCAGTTTGCATATATAATAGTATATTTCACACACTTTATATAGTTGGATAATAGGAGCGCAACATTTATAGATATATGACAACAGTTGGTGCAATCATTCGCAAATGGAAGAAACACAAAACACTATAAGTCACTGATCGCTGCCATTACTAGAATAAATAAAACCAAAAAATACAAAATCAATGCTAATAAAAAGCACTGACACTGCACTGGGCAGGAAGGGGTTAACATGTGGGGAGATCAAAGGGTTAACTGTGTGCTGTTTTACTGTGGGCTTTGTGCCTGTGTTTCACTGTAAGCACACTGTTTTGCATGGCTGTGCTATGCAAAGCGGTGTACAGGAGCTGACAGAGGGGAGAACTGTATTGTTTACTTACAGTTATCTCCCTCCCTTGTTAATGCTCCTCGATCACCAGGTGCCGGCGAGTAATCACTGGCCGGGACCCGGTGATTGACAGCTGAGGCTGTGAATAGCGGAGTGGGTAGGGTGCGCGCACCCCCTACCTGGAAATGCAAAATCACGTAAGTGGTTAAATTGACAGGACTAATCTGTGTAATCTGTGAATTGTTGGTTGGTAGGGGATCAAATCCTTATTTTACTCACTGAACTGCAACCCAGTTTATAACATTTGTATCGTGTCTTTTTTGGATTTTTGGTTGATATTCTATCATTTAAAATATACCTATGATAAAAAAAATTACAAACCATTCTTTTCTTTGTAAGTGGGCAAATTTACAAAATCTGCAGGGGATCAAATAATTATTTTACCCACTGAGATATATATATACATTTTTTTAAAAAAATTTTTATGGACCTGCCATGCCACTCAACTGTTTATTGTAAGGTGTCTATGTGCAGAAAATTGACAACATCAATATTTCCAAACTATGTTTAAAAATTAAAGACAAGCTTGCCTTTATTAATGTGTCCAAACACAGGCACTACCCTATATTACTGCACAGATTTGTTATAAACATTTGTCTGGGGCACACATTTTTTTAACAGGTGTAGCTGTTTATGACTAAAATAAAAAAACTTTTTTTTTTTTTTTGATCATTGTGTTATGGTGCCTTATTCTGTATGGTCATGTGAGAAGAAACTGCATTCAAACTAGATTTGTTAATGAATCTTTTACTGTCTTAATTTATTTTAAACCTCACTGTAACCACCTAATTTCTAATTGTTGGAGGCTAATTACCAGATACGAGATGACATCCACCAAATGGCTGTTGTATAGATGCCCCGAGCATCCATCTGCCACAAAAGACATCTTATCTTTTCTTTTTTTTTTTTATGAAAATGAAAGGGTATGAAATTGATCATTTACATATTCAGTCTCATCACCAGGATGCCAGCTATTACAAATTAAACCAAACTTTACAGGAAAGAAATATGTAGATTGCCATTTTGAACTAATCCTCCTGAATATGCTAGCCACCTGCCAGACTAACTCAAATGAATTGAAAACTTTATTTAATTTCTTTTATTTATATTGCTATCCACTTTCCATTATACTCCACACAGCTATTCCTCTCATTCTGGCAACCATTGTAGTATGCAACATGTGTTACACAATCAGTATTTACCCATGTGTGTCCTTGGTACGTATGTGTTTACATACTTGTTTCTGGAGGTCCTATAGAATTAAAATAAATTAAAAAAAATTGAACATTTTATTTACACTTCATTGTATTACTATGAAAATAGTGCTGACAAGCCTTTACATGACAGTGAGAAGGCATAACAGGCACTCTTTATAGCGGCACCAGATAAGTACTAGACCCAATCACAGCCAGCTTAGAGCAAAGTACTTTGGGGGTTTTATTGCAACCATGAGCTCATTTTAACCCTTAACGTGTAGGACACATCCTTGGCAGGTACAGAAATAAAAAGTGATCAGTCACGTGTAACAATATCAGAAAGTTAGTTCTCTGCAGTAGAGGAATGACACACACCTCTCCAGAAGCCCATAGAACCCCTATTGCCTCTTAGTTCCAGTCCTCCAGCCTTCATCAGTCTCTTCAGCATTTGTCAGTTCCAAGAGTTTTGAGAAAATCACTGGCTGCAAACATATCTACATGCCTGTAGCTGCAGGCATCATCACGGTACAACCACTGCAACTCAAGGACGTCTGTGCATGGTTTACATTTAGACTGTCTGTCTGTATTAAGGCCCCATGTACACGGGACACTTCTGAATGATGGAAACTGACTGCTGGAAAACGTAGATTAAAAAATGTCCATTTAGCCGCGTTTGCATACCGCGTTTATGAGCATTTGCGTTTAGAAGCGTTTTTTTAGGATAACCTCAGGAGACCTTCCAAAATGCCCAGAATGCACTGAAAAACAGTAAAAAATTAACTATTTCAGACATTTTGAGAGAAATAGAGCAGAAGCAGAGACAGAAGTATTTGTCGAGATTAGCTGTCTTTTTCTTTTGTGGTGTTTGGATGTTTTCCAGCTCATTTCTATGCAGAAATTATTGCAGCAGTGTCTAACACTTTTTTTCATGCAAAACCTCAAAGTATGGTGTTCCAGGTCCATTTGAGTACTGGGAAAACACTTTGCATGCATTTTTCATGATGAAAAAAGGCTCTGGACAGCATCTGGAAACGGAAAAGTTAACAAAAAAAAAATGTCAAAAAGCAAATGCCTATAAATGCGGTTAGCTGCATTTACATGTGTTTGCAAGCGGTTTGCGTTTGAAATGCTGATAAAATCTACTGCTGTCTGCGTTAAAAAAAACGACCGTAAACTCAACTGCCTGTAAACGATATGTACATGGACACATAGAAGAATATTGGGGTGAATTCAGCGGCTGCTGAAAAAAAACCGCTGAACAGCTCCTAAACGTGAGTTTATCAGCTGCAGTGTACATGGAGCCCTAAAGCCATGTGCTATGGCACCATCCTCCAGGAGGCTGCAATGGAGGGAAAATAGGAGACACGAGCCACTGGAGACGTGAGTATAATACTTTATGTGTTGCAGGGAATTGGCTTAATGTTTTTGTTTAAAACTGTAAAGGTTTTTTTTTAAAGATGAAACAGAATGTGGAGCAGATGCCTTCCTCATTCTCACCCCACTTCTCACCCCAAGCTAAATGTAAACAATGCATGGATGTCCTTGAGCTGCAGTGGTTGTATCGGGCTGATGCCTGCAGCTCCAGGCATCATCCGGGTATGTTTCTTATCAGCGATTTCTAGCAGCTAAGCAGCCACTGGATTGCTTTTACAGGCAGCGAAGGGGGGGGGGGGGGGGGCTAGGGGCGCTGCCTTCCTACCCATAAGGAAGAAATAGATTTTTTTTTAACATATAAAAAGTAATTAACATAAATTTTACATATATTTGTAACTGCATTCCAACAATGTAGATTTGTATTTTTAAAAGACATACAGTATATTTGAAATGTATTTTTAAAAATATTTTTCATATACTTTGTAATAAAAACGCATTTCAACATGAGAGATATATATATATATATATACACACACACACATACACATACATACATACATACATACATACATACACACACACCGCGTTGCAAATTAATATGCAAATTTTATTTAAGTGTCACAAAGATTAAATATTTTGTTTTTCAGTTTAACTCATGGATTGCATTGTGTGTCAGGGCTCTTTTGATCACTGAAAACAATCTCGGATACCTGTGATAATTAGATTGGCAGGTGAGCCCAATGTAAGGAAAAACTACTAAAGGACGGTGTTCCACATTATTAAGCAGAGCACTATTTTCAAGCAATATGGGGAAGAAAAAGGATCTCTCTGCTGCCGAAAAGAGTGAAATAGTTCAATGCCTTGGACAAGGTATGAAAACATTAGATATTTCATGAAAACTTAAGTGTGATCATCGCACTATTAAGAGATTTGTGGCTGATTCAGAGCACAGACGGGTTCGTGCAGATAAAGGCACATTGAGGAAGATTTCTGCCAGATCCATGCATCGGATCAAGAGAGCAGCTGTTAAAATACCATTACATAGCAGCAAACAGATATTTGAAGCTGCTGGTGCCTCTGGAGTCCCACGGACATCAAGGTGTAGAGTTCTCCAGAGTCTTGCAACTGTGCATAAACCTTCTATTCGGTCACCAATAACCAATGCTCACAAGCAGAAACGGCTGCATTGGGCAGAAAAATACATGAAGACTAATTTTCAAGCAGTCCTGTTCACTGATGAGTGCCGTGCAACCCTGGATGGTCCAGATGGATGGAGTAGTGGATGGTTGGTGGACGGCCACCCTGTTCGAACAAGGCTGTGATGTCACCAAGGCGGTGGTGGAGTCATGTTTTGGGCCGGAATCATGGGAACAAAGCTGGTCGGCACCTTTAGGGTCCCTGAAGGTGTAAAGATGACCTCTGCAAAGTATGTGGAGTTTATGACTGACCACTTTCTTCCCTGGTACAGAAGGAAGAACTATGCTTTCCATAATAAAATCATCTTCATGCATGACAATGCACCATCTCATGCTGCAAAGAATACCTCTGCATCAATGGCTGCTATGGGGATAAAAGGAGAGAAAGTCATGGTGTGGCCTCCATCCTCCCCTGACCTCAATCCTATTGAGAACCTTTGGAGCATCCTCAAGCAAAAGATCTATGAGGATGGGAGTCAGTTTACATCCAAACAGCAGCTCTGGGAGGCTATTCTGACATCTTGCAAACAAATTCAAGCAGAAACTGTCCAAAAACTCACAAGTTCAATGGATGCAAGACTTGTGAAGCTGCTATCAAAGAAGGGTCCTATGTTACAATGTAACATGACCTGTTAAAATATTTAAAAAGTTAAAATGTTGTTAAAAGTTTGATTGAAATAGCTTTTGATTTCAGTAAATATGCTGCAAACACAACAAATGACAATTTTCAGCTCTTTACAACCTATAAAGTGTTTTGAAACTTACTGTGCGTAATAATTTGGAACCGTGCATTGTAAGTGTTTTATATTTAACAAAAATACTGTTATCATTAGGAGGTTTGTTCAATAAAATGTGAATTGTACTCTTAATAGTTGATAACATGAGAATTATGCTGACCATTATTTACATCAATTATTTAGGTAAATGGGAAAAATATAATTTGCATAATAATTTGGAACACGGTGTATATTGAATATGGCCAAAATTGTAGCATGTCAAATATATGTCAATGTATTTGGGAAGAATATTTTTAAAATATATTTCAAATATATTTTTCTTCCATGTGGGTATATTTCCTGTGTTGCCCAACCCTCTGGGGAAATCAGAATTGCAGTCAGTGGTTTCACTTGGAAGGTCACTTCTGGGTTTCCGAATGTAAAAACTACCATTTTAAATAGGCAAAAGTATCTGAACACACTGATCTTGGTGTGATCAGATGCTTGTAAGGGCAGAAGAGGGATTTGGGGTCTTATGGACCCCTGATCTCTCCAAAAAAATACATGTCACTGCTTGTGACAGCAAAAAAAGTGAAAATGCAAAAAATTTAAGAAACAATGTAAAAATAAAAACAATTTAAATAAAAAAATTGAAAATGCCCCTGTCCCCCCATGCTCACGCACAAAGGCAAACACATATACGTTAACAGTGTTTGCACCACACATGTGGTATCGCTGTGAATGGTATAGCGAGAGCAATAATTCTAGCACTGGACCCCCTGTAACTCTAAACTAGTAACCTGTAAAGTCTTTTAAAGCCTTGCCTAGGGAGATTTTAAGGTACCGTAGTTTGGCACCGTTCCACGGGCGTACACAATTTTAAAGCGTGAGACATATTAGGTATCTATTTACTCAGCATAACATCATCTTTTATATTTTACCAACCAATTGGGTATTATATTGTGTTTTTGAACATTAAAACTCATTAAATTGTATTTTTTTCCTACAAAAAAAATGCGTTTGAAAAACTACTGCTCAAATATTGCGACACATAAAAAATATGCAACATGAACCATTTTGTTCTCTAGGGCCTCTGCTTAAAAACATATAATGTTTGGGGGTAGTAGTTTTCTAGCAAAAAAGAAATTAGATTAATACACGTAGGAGAGAAGTGTCAAAGTAGGCTTGGGAAGAAAGTGGTTTAAAGAAAAGACAGAGGTAAGAGGTTACATTTACAAAAGCTGGCTGTTTGGAATTAATGGATATAATAAAAACTATAAAAATACTAGGAAGCGCTGTATAATTTGTTTTTGTGTACAAATATTGGTAATCGAGTAAAGCAGGGACAGAGACAGTTTAGCTGATGCAGAGGCCACTCCAGCATAGTAAATAAAAATCCTAACATCATCACAGATGCCATCATTGGTCAATACAAATGATAGCAGCTTGAAGCTGGATATACTGTATGCTGAAGTTTGCATATATTTTGACCGCATGGTGAAGCTGACATTTTACAGCAAGCACCAGGGGTGCACTAGCCAGGTGCCAAGAATGTATAGCAAGCATGTGAACATGGCCTAATCATGGCTGTAGCAGCTCAAGACTGATGTCCAGATATTCAGGATTATAATATTCCAATCATATTAGCAGATTTACAGCCTGTCTCTCCTCCCTGCATTTCTCCATTTTTTTTTTGTTTAAAACTGCAGGGAAAATTGGAAACTATCCTTGCAGTGGAGCTCCACTTGCATTGTAAGTCCTCATGCACACTTGACGTTTTTACAGCGGCTGTTTTTGGCTTTTGACGTTTTTTTCTACAGCAAGTAAACCCCCCAGCAAGTTATCCTGTGTTCATGCACTCAGACTGTAATCAACGTTTTTTGGCTGGAAAAAAAAAAAAAACACAGGACTAGTGGATTTCTAGAGGAGTTTTTTTAGATGTAAAAACTCTCTAACGCTGAAAAATGCAGTACAATACTGCAAACCGGTGTTTATGGACTTTTTTTGACCGTGAAAAATTTTTTTAGGGTAAAAAAAAAAACCCGCTGAAAACTACAAACGTGGAAAAACGTTGCTAAACATGGCTAAATTCTAATGGAATAATGCTAAAAAAAAAGCTGAAAAAGTCACATTTTTAACATGACTTTGCACAGCTAACGTTACCAGCGTTATTAAAACGTCCAGTGTGCATGAGGACTAAAAGGTTGAATGCTTGCTTTTTCCAGGGCACCATTAAACCGCAGTTTTACTTTATTTATCAATCACTCCCATAGGCTTCCTCGGTTCTGTGCAACCTGTTCCTAAAGCTGCATCTCTGATGCTCCGTTTGTCACACTCTGATGTCTTCATGTACAATGCAAGACCAGCAATCCTCCATTGTAAGTGAGGACACCAAGGGCCTGGCCACAACCTGGGACACTGGAGGTAGGAAGAGATCACAAAAAAATTAAAAAGGTGAACACCCTACTCCTTCCTTACCCCCGTGTCTCCATGGATGATTAGCGGTAACTACCCACACATACTGGTGCAGTGGTCTAAGGATTTAAAAGCTGTGGTCTTCTTCCCATGGGTCAGATCAGAGCAATTCTAATTGGTCAGGTGCCATCACGTGATCACTTTGACCTATCCATATCACTCTGATCCGCCCCAGCGTCCATAATGAAGGACAGGGAAGAAGAGCATTGCTTTTAAATCCCTAGACTGCTGCACCGACTGTGTGGGTAGTGTCAGCTAATCACCCACAGACGTAAGTGCAGCAGGGACTGGGGAGAGTAGGGCGTTTGTTCACCTTTTCATTTTTGTGAAAATGTGAACTTACACTTTATGTTCGGATTCACACAGTTGCATTGCAATAAAGCAAGCCTTGCCTTTGTTACTGCAAAACATGTTAACAGCTCCCTGTACATTGCAGTGCCATACATTTTGATTGGCACCCCCAAATAAACATATATTTTATTGCACTACAATGAACTGATGTATATGTTATGGTGTGCGGTGTTGAGGAAGCCTGCATTGCGGTGCTTTGATAGTTAAAATGTGTGTTGCAGTGCATGGACTGTTAAATCCTGGGTTGTGGTATGTTGACTGCCGCAAATTATAGGTAATTCAAAATGTTTGGTTAAAAGGAAAAAAAAAATCTGCATCAGGCCTATAGCATCAAGAGATTTGAGCAGAGCAAAGTGTTAATGTGTCTATCCCCCTATATCATTCTATGTCTGACACATGCAGCCAGGCAGAAAAAGCAGCCAACAGACAGGCTCCAGTTAATGTCTGAACCATTTGGGCTTTATTAGTCACACATGTGAGAAGGACAGAGTGAAGGAAACCATTTTTTATGTACATGAAGATATACAGCCCTTGTTTTTTCACTGGAGCATTGCAGAATCTGGAAACTGTTATCCTGGAACACATCTTTAGTAAACTGCATATTAACAATGTGATCTTGCCAATTACATTCCGGCTTTCATTTTTGCAGTACACAAAACAAGCAGTAATGTCTCCAGTATTGGCCGGAATGAAGATTTCCACCGCGCAGTGTAACTCAAACCACTTCCAGGACCCACAGTCATCAACATCCCCAACTTCAGTGCACATAGGTATGTTATACAAGATTCTTCATTCTTCTCCATAGAATATAGAGAAAATAGAAGGCATTAAGGGCTAGCACTAAACATCAAAGTACCACATTCCAAAATATTATGAAAGACCCAAACCATTACCAGTAGACATGCCTTTCAAAACAGAAGTATGGCCAAAGTCATTTCATGATTACTTCACTTGTGTGTCACAGGAATGCACTTACTTGTGCTCTGCTATGACCCCAAATCAGCCAACAGCAGGCTAAAGTCCGCTGTCGGCTGATGTCACAGCGACATTTCAGGCACTGGTTAGATTTTGACCATTTTGTACTACTGAGAGCCCAAAGCCAGTCATTTCTGTCCTCTCTCCTCGGCAGCCAGATAGTTAGCATTTTCAAAAAGGAAAGGTTAGCAATAACATACTCCTTATTGTCTCACCACGAATGTCCTTTAATTATAAAGCTCACAACCATGTCTCTGTGCAATATCTCAATTTGTTTGAACGCAGAACTCAAATCAAAACTTTGTTTTTGGAAAAAATGAGGGCAGGACTGTATTGCAGCTTTGTATTGCTGCTTGGGTCTCCATCAAGAAGATATTCCTTCACTTCCGGTCCTGGTAACTGGTGCAATAGCAAATGAGGATAATATCCACCAAGGAGACACAGACAACAGTCCGGGAGCTGACCTAGGTTTTAACACATATCTCACCCTACTAATATAAGTATGGTTAAGATTGTCTGTGTCCCCATTGGAAAGATTCATCACTTTTTGTCCCAAAGGCACCACCTACCCAGTCTGTGTCTCATTTTGGCTGATGTCCCACTGAGTAGTGATATTGCCCATTCCTTGTTATATTCTTGATACAGGAAACATCGAGCGCACACCATTGCTTGGCATAAAGCCAAATAGATATGTGTCAGCCAAGGCAAGGAGAAGAATGGTTCTCCATGAGTTTGGAGAAGTATCTGGTTCATGTTCAAATGAGTACAACATATAGAACTGCACTGCATATCATCTTGCTAGAATGTTATTCAAAATGAGCTTTCTAGACTAATCACACTTTAAAAATCGATCAAATGTTCCTTTCATGACAATTGCATTCTGTTTGTAGACAAGACTTCCTAGAATTATGTCCTTCGTGGACAGGGGCGGACTGACAACTCATGGGGCCCCCGGGCAACAGGGGATCATGAGGCCCAAACTCAAAACGTCCTAAGAAAAAAGGTACCAGGGGCATCTCATGGGGCCCCCTACTGACCCTGGGCCCTCGGACAGTGCCTGAGTTTCCAAATGCTTAGTCCGCCCCTGTTCGTGGAATATTTCATCTTTGGAGAAATACCAAAGAGCATCACAAGACTAGGGGGATGTCAGAGAAACCATTAAATCCCTATTACAATGCTGTTCTTATGGCTGCAATAGACAGACACTCCAACTTAGCGCTCCTCTGAACACCTATAGATTACAAGCAGGTAAGTCTGCAATAAAGACTTCTGAAATCTGAGCCATGTAACGGACCTATTAAGGATTGTTTTTTCCCCCAACACAACTGGAGTTTCATTTCACATTTTTTCTGAATATATTAGATATATTTTAGGCAGAATTCATACTTATGTGCCTGTGTTATATGTGTGTGTTGAGATTTGTTCCAATTTATTCTGAATTGCACCCCAACCCACATATCCAGTGTGCAGAAAGGTACCTCCACACCACAAGGTACTGATGTCAATGTACTGGTTGTGCCCATGTAGTAACTCTCCATAGATTTGAATAAGGCCATACTGCTACACAAGAGGCCCTCAGTATACTGCGCCATTCAAGTCTCTGGGAAGTTACTGTATAGACACAAATTTCTATACTAGAAGCTATAAATAAAACATTGGAAAATGTACATGTATTGCAGAGATTTAATGAATATAATTTTTAATTTGCCCAGACATACTTTAACCACTTGTAAGTTAAATTGCTAAAATTGTAAAGTCATTTAATCATTTATGTGTGTTTAGACCTAGACTTCATACAACTATTGAAAGGTTACGTCTACCTTTAAAGTGTCAATAAACCCAGACTATGAAAAACGTATTACATGCTGTATAATAGAGTATGCACACTCACAAAGTCACTAAAGCATTCGTTTTGTGTAAACCAGCTATTTTGTAGACCAGCAGATGTCCTCTACTGAGCATGCGCAGTTGCTGTTCCCTTCTAAGCTCTTCATTTCCTCTTTTTTTAATCCGCGCAGCCCACATGAGTATAGAGTCACATATATAGGTGTATACACAGTGGTAAATGACACTCCCCTCCTCCTCTCCTCCTCTGTGTCCTTCTTATGCTAAACACTATGGGGGCAGGATATAGCAAGCCGATTACATTCACTAAGAAACTCACAAAAAAGTGTTGTTTTAATATAAATCAGTATTAAATATGTCAAATGTAAGTGCTAGTACCTGTAAAGTAAAAAAAGAGCCTTGGATGCAGATGCTGTCTGAACAAAATGTTAGTGTCTATCATTTTTGACACCATATTATTTGCACAAAAATACACATTTGATGTTCAATAAAGATTTCTAGGGAGCTATAAAACCATTATTTGATATTTATAATTTAATTTGAAGTGCTGTTGTAAAACTTTTTTTGTTTAGTCATGTGACCGCCACAGCTTTGATCAGGGCTGGCCAGACAGACTCACACTGTAGAGAGCATACATCAGCACAGTAATAGAAGCCCCTCCCAATCTTTCCCTGCAGATGCCGAAGAACAGGGAAACATCACGTGACCACACAACAGTGTTGCAGAAATAAGGTATTTAATGCAGCCACTTGCATGTAATTGCTCTTGAAGCGATTACCTACAAATGATCAGCTGTGGACACAGACAGTCTGCATTCAGGGCAATCATTTGCAGGTAATTGGTCCATGAGCGATTACAATCAAGCGGCCATGATTAGCTGCGGGAGCTTTCATCATCCCATTGTTTCCAGTAGCTAATCACTGGAAACAGCTACTCTATCTACTGTATGTAGTTACTAATGGACCCAAGTGTGAATGGGGCTTTATACTATGTTACATCTATATTTAAGGGGCTGCCCCAACCACACACCCTCTTACAGAATTTATAGGTTTGTGAATGCATTCTGGGAATAGAAAACAGCCAGATGAATGACATGATCTGCCTCCTCCAATCCAGTTTCCAAAATGGCCACCAGCCATTCGCGCATGCGCAGTAGAGTGTGTGCGTGGCTCTATGCACGAACAGCCGGTGGCCATTTTGGAAACTGGAAAATTTGGGTTTTTTTGCCAATCAATGCCTAATGATGTTTGCTTACATGTGAGTGCAACCATACTTTAAATAAATGTGATTATGGTTTTACACTATGTGGAGCGCTCTTTCATTGCATGTTTTCCACTACAAGTCCAAGCCTTATCCTGAATGGTTTAGCTACCATAATTAAGGTCCATTGTTTGGAAGATCCTCATCTGCTTTTTTGGTGATCTGGAGGAGGATTTGAGTGACCGGCTTTCTGGATTGTTTAATAAAGCGCTATTGACCACTCCTTACAGGGGGTCGTGCCTTTCTGCTAAGCCTCCTGTAGTAGTGGTTGGTGACACCACAACTGTCCTTGGATTTCTTTTGTTTCATCACGACCTTTTATTTTTGGATGGACTATTTTTTTGACACACTTTTAACTGTTTTCTTATGATTATTTGTAACTTTTTAAGCGCTGCACTTTTATTTATTAATTGTTAGTATCAGGGTTTTTGTGTTCAGCTGCTATGTGTTTTACACCTAATTTTTGATTATTGATTATCTATTGTGGTTCTTATTAGCGCAGGTTTATATATATATATATATATATATATATATTTAGGACTAGAAACATGTATGGCCAACGTAATCAGTCAAATGCTTTTTGGGAGTCCAAGCTCAACAAAAGAGTAGGAATCGGGACTTATTAACAAGATCAATCAGGTCAATAGTCCTCCTGGTTTTATCTGTGGTGTGTCTGACCAGGACAAAGCCCACCTGATCTCTGTGAATGAGTTTGGAGATACATTTAGCCAGCCGATTAGCTAGAATTTTTGTAAAAATCTTATAGTCAGAATTTAATAGAGCTATAGGACGATAAATATCTGGAAGGGAATGGTCCTTATTTGGCCGGATCACAGAAATGTATGCGTGGGTAAAATCATCGTGTGGGTGCGACCCCTTCATAAGATCCCAATGCAAAGCCAGAACATGGGGGGCTAAAATGCCAATAAAGGGCTTGTAATATGAATAAAGAAGACCGTCCGGCCCTGGGGAGTTGTGAGTAGGAAGATGTTTGACAACATCCAATAATTCGTCAATGGATATGTCCGCATTTAGAGCTTTGACATCAGAAGGTAACAGACATGGCAATTGTAATGAGTCAAAAAATGCATCAAAAGCAGCCAACTGAAGGGGAAGGGGAGTATCGGGCTAGACAATTGTAAAGCTTCTCATAGTATTCCCCAAATATTCTAGCCATAACATGCGGGTTATATGTGGGTTTGCCATCAGACTGGAGTAGGTGGCCCGGTAGTGAGGGGGGCATTTGAGATTTAAGTCTATTCACGAGCATGCAATGCGGTTTGTTAAAAAACTCATAAAACTTTTGCCTAGCCCAGGAGAGAGATTTAGAAGTTTTATGCAGGTCAAGGGCCCAGATTTGATCCCGTATGTGGGAAACCTTCTGGAGCCAAGGTATAGATGGGTTATCTAGCAATCGATGTTTGGCTAAGGATACTTGATGTAAAAAGGGATTGTCTGGTACAGAGGCCTTCTTTAAACGGAAGCCCATGGAAATACAGAGGCCTCTGAAACAGCCTTATGGGCCTCCCAGAGGGTTGAGGATGAGGATACTGAGCCAACGTTAAGTTGAAAATAAGTATCCAAGCCCCGAGAGAGCTCCTCTCAAAGTTGTTAGAGCACAGAAAGCTCTCATTAAGGTGCCAGTGGCAGACTGGGTGGAAGAGAGCAAGGCTTCTTTGCTGTCAAAGTAGTGAAAACAAATGATAACATGTCTGGGCTTAGTGCCCTCAGGAGGCTTCAGTTCCAATAACCTATGAGCATGGTACATGCGCCAATCAACATCTTGGACTTTGGGGGCCAGAGTGGTAAACAGAAACAGCAAATAACGCTGAAGTTGGGAGTCAGAGACCATTTCAGAGATGCCGCGAGCATACTGTCGGCGCTCCCTGTTTTCCAGGTCTTCCTGCTGGAGCTGTAAGTGAAACACGGAATGTTTCAGATTTGCATTATCCTCTTCCAGGACATGGACATATTGCACCAATTTGTCAAACTTTGACTCAAGGTGGTCTGTGCGATCTCCCAATTGGGTAATCTTCCCCCTAAGCTCCTGAGCCAGTTTCACAATTTCAGCAGACATAGTGCAGGTGATAATGTGTAAAAATACTTGCAGTTTGTCCTCCAAGATATCCACTGTCAGAGAGGGGACCACCAGAGTGGGAAGCAAGGCAGCAGGGGCATCTGCGTCTGCCCCTCCATTTCAGCAGACCCTCCTGGAGCACTCACTCGGACCGCCGCAGCTACTCAAGGTTGGGGATGCAGACCTAGCAAAGAAGCGATCCTGCATGGAAGGCCGGGGGTCCGGAGGAGGCGTCGTGGGCAGCTTCCAACGCCCGATTTTACCCATGGAGGTGCCTGTGAGTATTCCGAATTTTAGAAGAGCTCTCTCAGGTCTGTGAATGCTGCAGGAGAGTAGCACGAGGGCCGTGAAGGCTGAGGGTTGGCAGAGCTCAGCTTTCACATCCCTGCCATTTTGGATCACTGTGCATGCTCCCTTCTGAAACTTTTTACATAGCTGTCTATGATAGCTTTAAAAATGCCTCAATTGTAATATTTTAGTGTTTAACAGTAATGGAAGAAAACCTTAAAGTGATACTAAACCCAGGACCCTGCATTCACTATATCTGGTCTCCCACAGTACACAGAACATGGAAATGCAATTATTTTAGTAAATATAAACTGCTGAATACCTTTTCTCATCAGCATTTAGAGCAGTCTTGTGACTACAGCAGAACACTGGTTAAAGCTTGTAGGAGGAGTTTTCTCTAGGAGGATGGAAATCCCCTGACCTCTGTCTGGACAGTGCCAATTGGCCCTGCGCTGATCACATGTACTCTCCCAAGATAAATTAAAAAAAAAAAAACCCTCTCTAGCAATACACAACAAACTGAGCATGTGCATGGGGCTAAGTATTCAGTTTGTATCAGGTGGTCATTTGAACAAGAGGAGGAGCAGAGAAGAAAGGATCAAACAGCCTTTTTACACAATGCAGAATATTAACTCCTTAGGTTCCACAGCAAGTATATCAAGCATGCTTTACTGCATATACAGACTGATTTTACTGTTGTGGGTTTAGTAACACTTTAACTATCTATTCTGCATAAAAAAGATGTGTATACTTAGCAATTTTTAATCTGTTCCACAGCGGTCATGTGACCCTGCAGCTCTGTGTAAGGGAGCACTCAACAGCTTTAAATTCCGGTAGCTGTGACATCACCCCTAGGCTTCCATGGCTCAGCCGTTGTCTGCTTTTCTTTCTCTCCTCTGCAGCAGATACCACTGACACAGGGGAGCCAAAGTTGTGGATTACGTGACCAGACCGAAACACAATAAAAATAGGTAAGTATGCAATTTTTTTTGCAAGATGAGTAGGAGGAAACATTTTTTAAGAAAAACATCTAGTTAGGCTTTTCTTCTACTTTAAGTTATGTTGGGTGACAGTGCTGTTTTAGATTATATAAAATAATTCTGGCATGTGCAGTAACAAATGACAGCTGCCGGTGGCTTAGGGAGCACATGCTCCAAGGCAGACTGCAACATAATATAGCAGGAGACCTCTATGCAGGAGGCAGCCTCCACATCCCACTGGGATATCAAACGGGATACACGGGATGAATAATACATCTGTTGTACTATCCCATGTTCCTGGATCTGGAAAAAGTACTTCCCTTACATGCGATACCTCCCCAGGGGAAAGATAAAAAAAACATGAGACTGTGTCCTCAGGGGTTTACTAAAACCATTTCTTGCGATCATTTTACTGGGATGATGCTGCAGTCACAACATTAACTACAGTGCAATCACCAATAAGACAGTCTACATAGTCGGCTTGTTTATTCATGTCACAAAATGCAAAGATCTACAGTATAATAGAAAAAGTAGTCACTGCATGTAATGAGGAGCTACCATTGCTGACCTTTTAAAAATGCAAGCTGACTGGCTGTTATGCTGATCCCCTGTCCTCAATACCACGCAAACCAAAACACAATTACTGATCAGAAAACCTATATATCAGCATATTTGTTCCAGGTTAGTAGTGCAGAATGTGAAACTGGTAATAAACACTAAAACAAAAAAACACATACATTGTAGCTTTTTGATTTGTAAGGCCCCTTTCACATCAGTTTTTTATTAGTTCACATCAGTTTACATCCCTTTTACGTCCGTTTACATCCTTTTTTTTGTCCGCTCTGTTTTTTTTTTTTTAACGGACGAAAAATGGGGTTTTCTTCGGTTCAAAAACCTGATGTTAACGAATGCAGACATTAATGGATGTAAACAGATGATCATCTGTTTACATCTGCTAGTCCATAGAAATACATTATTGTGAAAGGGGCCTAAAAGGTGATTTTATGCATTAGTTATCTTTTTTTCCTTTATTTTGTGATCCAGCCAGTAACACACTTCCTGTTTAAGGGTGGCCTTACTCTTAATGGAGGAGCAACGTAGACACCTATGGACAGTAGCATTGTCAATCTGTGGAGAGGGTAGTGTTAGATACACTAGCAGATTTAGATGGACCTGGCTAATGAATTAAAGCCAAACTCCAGCAATTTTTAAGCAGTTTCAGCAACAGGTTTTTCCTCCTTTTTAGATAAAGGTTTTACTTAAATTAGTAAAAGCTGACCATTGTAAGCACGGTTGTCATTGGTAAATGGTTTGTCTCAACCTCTAACTGCCACTTTGCCTGGACAGCTTGGTCTGTTAAAGCAGTAGTAAACTCCACTTTGCAAATTTTCCCTACAGGTAAGCTTATAATAAAATGAATATTACTACTACTACTTGCACTTACAGTATATAGGGCCATCAATTTATGCAGCTCTTTACATATATATTGTACATTCATATCAGTCCCTAACCCTCAAGGAGCTTACAATCTAAGATCCCTAACTCACATTTATATATACACATTAGGGCCAATTTAGGCAGGAGCCAATTAACTTACCACCATGTACTTAGGAACGTGGGAGGAAACCCATACAGGCACAGGGAGAACATGCAAACTCCAGGCCGATAGTGCCAAGGTTGGGATTCTAATGGACAACCCTAGTGCTGCTAGACAGAAGTGTTAACTGCTTAGACACTGTACTGCCCTGTTCAGTAGATATTCCGATGTGTAGCAGCCGATTATGTCACTGGCGCATGGGTACTGTGCTGTTGATGGCATTGTCGCCATCCATTGAGAGTGCTGTGCCAGGCTCACATGAGAATGCATTGGAGTGACATTAACACAGCTTAGCCATTCAAACAATTAGAGCCCATGACCTAAAAGGTGGATCAGGTGAAAATGGAAGCCCTGTAGCTGGAGGGTTTCATTTTACTGTTGAAGTGGTTGAAGGCTGAAGGTTTTTTAACCTCCATGCAGTCTATGCAGAAAGGTAAAAAAAAAAACCTGTGTGCAGCAGCTCCCCCAGCCCCCTCAATATGTATCTGAGCCTCATCGTGATCCAGCAATGTGGATAACAGCCTCGGCTGTCCCGGGTCTCTGCCTCTTCATTGGCTGAGACAGCAAGCAGGAGCCATTGGCTCCCGCTGCGGTCAGTTACAGCCAGCAGGAGCCATTGGCTCCCGCTGCTGTCAGTTACAGCCAGCAGGAGCCATTGGCTCCCGCTGCTGTCAGTTACAGCCAGCAGGAGCCATTGGCTCCCGCTGCTGTCAGTTACAGCCAGCAGGAGCCATTGGCTCCCGCTGCTGTCAGTTACAGCCAGCAGGAGCCATTGGCTCCCGCTGCTGTCAGTTACAGCCAGCAGGAGCCATTGGCTCCCGCTGCTGTCAGTTACAGCCAGCAGGAGCCATTGGCTCCCGCTGCTGTCAGTTACAGCCAGCAGGAGCCATTGGCTCCCGCTGCTGTCAGTTACAGCCAGCAGGAGCCATTGGCTCCCGCTGCTGTCAGTTACAGCCAGCAGGAGCCATTGGCTCCCGCTGCTGTCAGTTACAGCCAGCAGGAGCCATTGGCTCCCGCTGCTGTCAGTTACAGCCAGCAGGAGCCATTGGCTCCCGCTGCTGTCAGTTACAGCCAGCAGGAGCCATTGGCTCCCGCTGCTGTCAGTTACAGCCAGCAGGAGCCATTGGCTCCCGCTGCTGTCAGTTACAGCCAGCAGGAGCCATTGGCTCCCGCTGCTGTCAGTTACAGCCAGTCAGCCAATGATAGAGAGAGGGCGGGGCAAAGCTGCGGCTGTGTGTGTGAATGGACAAACAGAGCAGCGGGTGCCCCCACAGCAAGATGCTTGCTATGGGGGCACCTGACAGACAGGAGGAGCCAGGAGAGCCTGCAGGGGACTCAAGGAGGAGGAAAATCCAGGCTCCTCTGTGCAAAAACACTGCACACAGTAGGTAAATATAGACATGTTTGTTATTTAAAAAAAAAAACACACCTTTAGAATCGCTTTAAGACTTTCATAATGAGTTATTATGCGATGCATACTAGCACATTATGCCATTACATTGCAGGGGACCCAGAAGCTTTTTATTTAGTTTACCACCATATTAAAGGAAGTTGAAAAAGAACTGACTTACACCAAGTGAGAATAAAAGGAAAAAAAGCCTAAAACAAAAACCACTGTAGTTACCACATCTAAAGATTGGTAAACTGCAATAGGTTACATTTTTGTTTTGGGGTTTATTACTGCTTTAAAGCAAGCAGGTTAGTATGACAACCAGGTAGCTAGCAGGTATCAGCAATGACAGCCTTTATTTCTAATGCTGGATTTCTTTAAACGTAAGCTTGAAATGATACGGTTTTCAGGTGGATTAGGTTGCAGTCACATGGCTGTGGCCAGTGCTGAATACCCCAATCAAATGGTCTTTAACGCTGATCGCCAACTTTTAGTGAAGTTTAAAATGGTTGTAAAGCTCCACCGCGTCCAATGTTTGTTCCTTTTTATTAATCAACGTAGGACGTGACATCTTTGTATCTGTTTGGGTAACAAGCACTTTTAGGTTTCCACCCATAGTGATCTAGTTTCCTTTCAATAATTAAAGCGGAGTTCCGGCCACCCTCGCCAAAAAAAAATTAAAAGTCAGCAGCTACACATACTCTAGCTGCTGACTTTTAATATTAGGGCACTTACCTGTCCAGGGATCCTGTGCTTTCCTCACCCCGAGCTTTGGCTGTCGGGTGCTGCCACCACCATCTTGACTAAGGGAAGCCTTGTGGCTTCACAGCTGGTTTCCTATTGTGCATGTGCGAGGCGCGCTGCGCTTTGTAAATGGGCCACAGTCCTCTGGGACCTGTGAAGTGTCCCAGAGGGCTGCAGGAGGGGCCAAATTTCTAGGTCAGTTTGCTGCGGCAACTGAGCCATAAGTGGGAGCTGGTACCTGTCAAAACCAGGTACACACTCCCCCCCAAAAGGTGCCAAATGTGCCAGTGGAGGGGGGAGGAAGCAGATAAGCGAAGCTTCGATTTTTGGGTGGAACTCCGCTTTAAGATTCTGGCAGTGATTTGCTGTAGCTTTAAAAACTCCTTAGCATTTTGGTTGTTAGGAATAAATGTAAGTCAATGAAAAGTTTGTGTCCCCGAAATTTCAAGTGACTAGTGGCAGATCTTGTGTTTGGAGTTAGCTAAAGAATCTTACTGTAAAAAGTAGAAATAAATGTATAAAGTACTGTAGTAACTGATTCCATTGAGTATTTCTAAACAGTGGCTTTTATCTGTGCATTAAACTCATTTGATTGCACATGAAATATAAGGCAGCATACATTATGTATTACTCATACAGTACATGCACATTGGCTACTGTACTACGTGAAATCCATCTGCATTCAGTTTGCTTTTAAGTGCATCTGCTGTGAGACAATGTGGAACTCGAGTTTTGTTGAGAAAAAAAAAATCCAATTTAGGTCAGTTACATCTACTTTGCAAGTATTGTAGTAAACGCCATAGCAGCCTTGGCCAGAT
The DNA here is from genome assembly GCF_062004578.1 of Staurois parvus. Lineage (NCBI taxonomy): Eukaryota > Metazoa > Chordata > Amphibia > Anura > Ranidae > Staurois > Staurois parvus. The sequence continues at coordinate 2,499,876 of NW_028318026.1, read as the reverse complement.
TATAGAGGACATTATATATATATATTTTATTTTTTTTATTTTTTTTCCGCCGATACTAGTTTGCACTCTGAATATACTATCTACTACAAAAAAATGACCACCAAATCCCACGTAAACAGCAAGGAATATATGTGCTCCAGAATATAGTGCTATATAGCACTATAGTCTAGTGGTCCTGAGAGCAACTGGATGGGAGAATGGTGACCACAACATCCAAAATAGTTCAAGCAGCAATTCATTATACTATAATGCAAGATTGACGATCATAAGTCCTCATGCACACGTGACATTTTTACAGCTGCTGTTTTTGGCTTTTGATGTTTTTTTATACAGCTAGTAAAACCCCCCAGCATGTTCCATGCGGGTTTCCTACACCATGTTCAAAACACACTGCAGTCGCGATCTACAGCAGGTGTCAATGTTAAATTAACAACACCCCAAACGCAGGTCACATACACAGTAATTTTGCCTGCAGTGGATTGCATGGTACAGAAGTACCATGCAGTCTGGTTGCAGATTTCCAAAAGTAGCCCATGCACTACTTTTGGTGTGGTGGAGTACAGTGCGATTTCAGTCCATTTAAAATGAATGGGCTCAAACCGCACCACACTGAACTGCATGTGACTCACACAGGAGCGCACAGCTTGTTCCTGTGCGATTCCTAGTGTGAAAGAGCCCTAAAGCATATTGTTTTGTTAGCAAAATGTATTTTCAGTTATATAAAACCGCATGCAATGTTTCTGAAAAAGTACATGCCAAAAATGTATGCAGGACTTTACATATTGTGTATTTCCATCCTGCCTCCTAGGGGCTCAAGGTCCATATCTCACATTACCAACACACACACACATTGAATGATACTTCAGATAGCTGACCTATAAAGTTGGAAATGTTGTAGGTTTCATTTAGGCACATTATTTAAAGGAAACCTGTGCTGATAAAATGAGCAGGGTGCCATCGAAAATATTAATTGCCTGGCTCTCTCTTGATTCAATAGTTTGAGTGACTGTAAGGCTGGCCATACACTATACAATTTTCTTACACATTTCTGTCCAATTTGCTTTAGATTTACCTTCAACTATGTAGTGCAAGAGCCCGCCTAATTGAACACAATTGAAAATGTTGTTTAGGTTTGACCTCATATTACATGGTTTTTGGTAAATCTAAAGCAAAATTCTCAATAAAAATGTATAATGTATGGCAGGCATAAGTCAGGACACCCACTTTCACAATTGATAATTTGGGGTACAGAATTGCTATCTTTCCTGAATAGGAAGTGGAGTTTGTGATTATATATTTTAGTGGTGCACCAAAATGAATATTCTGGTACTGAAAATGCACTTGGCTAAAAACCAAAATGCACGGTTTTTAAAATTTTTTATATATTTTTGGGAAATTATACACTAAAAAAAAAAAAAAAAAAAAAGAAGTACATATCCCAATTTTTTGTAAAATATGCAAAAAGGATGTTACGGCGAGTAAATAGATACCCAACATGTCACACTTTAAAATTGCGCATGCTCGTGAAATGGCATGAAACAGTGGTACTTAAAAATCTCCATGGGTGATGCTTTAAAAATGTCTACAGATTAGTAGTGTAAAGTTACAGAGGAGGTCTAGTGCTAGAATTATCGCTCTTGCTCTGACATTCGTGACGATACCTCATGTGCGTGGTTTGAACACTGTTTACATATGTGGGCATGGCCTACATATGTGTTCACCACTACGTGCAAACAGAGGGACGGGGGCACTTTAAGCCTTTTTTTTATTATTTAATGTTTTTCTTTTCTTGCACTGTCCCTTTAAAAAAAAAAATTAATCACTTTTATTCCTATCACAAGGAATGCATGCATCACTTGGGATAGAAATAATTAGTGACAGGTCCTCTTTATAGAGAGATATGGAATCAATAAGACCACACATCTCTCCTCTGCAATGTATAGCGTTAGATAAAATAAAAGCATTGATCTAGTGCTTTAAAAGAAGAAAAAAAAATGGCCGGAACGGGAAGTGACATCGCTCCAGTCCTCCAAGGGCATAGAGATGAGTGGCAGCCATCTTTCCTTCACTCATTTCTAAGCCCAGCAACGGGATTGATGGTTTCTCAGGTAAAGCTGAGAACTACAGGACGGCAGCGAGGGCCGGGGTTTTTCCAGCACCTGTATCGGTGCTTTTTTTCCATTTCAGCCAACGAACGGAAGGAGTGTTTTCGGCCAACGAAATTTTGGTGCATCCCTAAAATATATATATACACACACACATACATATATACATATACACATATATACACACACACACATACACACACACACACATATACATATATACATATATACATACACACACATACACACAATATGTGTGAGAATTTTAGTTGAGCACTTTGGAAGCATAGAGATTGAGCAAACATGCACCTGTCACATTCCTTTATATAGTTGATTAGTACGATTATATTATTTATATCATTATGCATAATACAAGCCTTTGGCGCTATATAAATACTGTATAATAATAATAATACTGTCTCCGAAAAAGTGTTTGGAATTCCAAATTTTACAGTTGTCACCAGAAAAGGAATAGAGGGGATATGTCCTAATGAGGACACCTGTTCCAGGGACAGCTCTCTAAAAGGGGAATTCCCCTTACTTTGTGGGGATTTTATCTTACTTCCTGTTGCATATCTGGGACAGAAAGTGTAGGGAAATCTCCCCAATGGGACAAAAACAGTGCTGTTTAAACGGAAGATCTTATCTACTGTATATGAGGTGGTATCAAAAATGTTTAGAGACTAATTTTATAACACGCCAACAGATGGTAGCACAAGGCTACATGCACAGTCACAGGGAGCACTGACCTTCATAAGTCAGTGAGCCAAAAGACATCGTCCTGTGTACAACAGGAGCTGTGCAACTGTTTCTATTCTGACTACGTGTATTACCACATCTGCTATTTCATCATGAACATCAAGTTAGAAGAGCAAACGTGAAATTCTGCGTGAAACTGATGTATGACATGATTCGCAAGTTTACTGCGATGCTGCAATGAGCCTTTAGAGGTGTTCTGAGTGGCATGTGTGCTTCAAGAGTGGAATAACATCACTGCAAAACAACAAGAGACCAGGAAGACCTTCAGCAAGCTCAACTCCTGAAAATGCTCTCTTCCCAAAAATGTGATTTGCCCAGTTTCACACAGAATTTCACTTTTGCTCTTTGTTATAATTTGCTGTCCACAACGAAATAGCAGATGTGGAAAGACACATGGTCAGAATAGCACCAGTTGCACAGCTCCTGATGTACATAAGACAATGTCTGACTTATGAAGGTTGGTGCTCCCTGTGACAGTGCGTGCAGCCTTGTGCTGCCATCCGTGTTACAAAATTAGTCTTGAATCTTTTTGATACCACTTTGGATCTCACAAGAGAAGCACAGGAGTTTTTCACAAATGTTTATGTAGTAAAGAGGGAGTTACTCTGGGGTTGTAAAAGACTTCAGATCCATCACTGCAGCATTGTTTACACCAGCCTTCATGCTAAAATGCATGCATACTGGTCTATATTGTGTATGGACAGTGCAAGATGTTGATACAATGTACTGTTTAACCACTTGCCTACCGGACACTTTTACCCCCTTCCTGCCCAGGCCAATGTTCAGCTTTCAACTCTGTTGCACTTTGAATGACAATTGCGTGGTCATGTACCCATATGAAATTTTTATAATTTTTATTTTCACACAAATAGGGCTTTCTTTTGGTGGTATTTAATCACCATTGTTTTTTTTTATTTTTTGCACTACAAACGAAAAAAAGAGCAAAAATTTTGCTGTGACAGCATGAGGAAAGTGCTGCCAATAACCGGCAACTGTATTTACTTTGTGATCAGCTGTGTTACTGGACAAAGCTGATCACGTGGTAAAAGGCTGCTGCGATTGGCCTTTCACTTTGTCATGTGGTCAACTAAGTCGGTAGGACACAGCAATCACAGACAGCGATGGGGGCACGTTCTGGGAGGACATCATATGATGCCCTCACAGGACTGGACAACCACGCTGTAGCTGTCATTCGGTTATAGCCCGGTTGTCAAGTGGTTAAAGTGGTTGCAAGGGCTCACATTTTTTTTTCACCTTCATGCATTCTATGAATGAAAGTAAAAAGCCTTCTGTGTGCAGCAGCCCCCCTTAAATCTCAACTGAGCCCCATCGCAATCCCGAGCTCTCTGGGGACTCTCCCACTTTATTTGCTGAGAAAGCAGCAGGAGCCATTGAGGAGAGTGCAGGGGGACAACACTGTGTGTGTGAATTGACTTGCAGAGCAGCAGCTTGGGAGCGAGCCTGCTTGGGTGCCCCCATAGCAAGCTGCTTGCTCTGGGTGCACTAGGTAGGAGGGAAGAGCCAGAATGCCAGCAGGGAACCCGAGAAGAGGAAGATCAGGGCTGCTCTGTGCAAAACCACTGCACAGAGCAAGTAAGTATAACATGTTTGTTATTTTTTTTTCTTGTTAATTGACTTTCATATAACTTTTTTTTTTTTTACTTTTTTGAAGTTCAAAATGACACTTCAGTCAACTCTATGCCCCGCAGTGTGTGTGATGGTATACAGAACTGTGAGCTGCTCTAGGTGAACAGGGCATGTAGAAAGAAAATGTTTTCTATGTGCCCTACAGTCTCCGCCCGTATCCCAAGCCTACTAAGCGACATATTGGATTCGATGTCACGCCACTTCCTCAAACTAAATCTTTCCAAAACTGAGCTCTTAGTGTTCCCCCCAGCCCGTGCCCCACCCCTGACTTCTCCATCAAGACCAACAACACTATCATCAGTCCCACCCCTCAAGCCAGAGTACTAGGAGACATCCTAGACTCCAATCTGTCCTTTCAGCCCCAGGTCCAATCGCTGACAAACTCATGTAGACTTTACGTCTGCAACATCTCCAAGATACGACTGTTCCTAACCCCGGAAACCACTAAGCAACTCATTCACTCCCTTGTTATATCATGACTTAACTACTGTAACTCCCTCCTCATTGGCCTACCTCATCGCAGGCTATCCCCACTTCAATCAATCATGAATGCTGCAGCCAGACTCATTCACCTTACTAACCGCTCCGTATCTGCCACCCCCCTCTGCCAATCCCTCCACTGGCTTCCAATTGCCCAATGGATAAAATTCAAAACGCTAACACTGGCATATAAAGCCATTCATTATACTGCCCCGAATTATATCACTGATCTTGTCTCCAAATATCACCCAAACCGTACTCTCCGCTCCTCACAAGACCTCCTACTCTCTAGCTCCCTTGTCTCCTCCTTCCATGCTCATCTCCAGGACTTCACCCATCCTCTGGAACTCCCTACCCCAATCCATCAGACTATCACCTACTCTGCTCACCTTTAGGCGCACTCTGAAAACCTCTCTCTTCAGGGAAGCCTACCCCGCCCTCAGCTAATTACTGAACTCCTCCACTCTTCCTACCACTCCATCCCCCACAGCTATTTCCTCCTGTACCACTATCCCCTCCCTCCTAGATTGTAAGCTCCAAGGAGCAGGGCCCTCTTGTATTGAACTGTATTATTACTGTACTGTCTCCCACCATAATGTAAAGAGCTGAGCAAACTGACGGCGCTAAATAAATCCTGTATAATAATAACAATATATGTAGATCAACACAGCTCAGTGGATAGAGTGATGGTGTTAATGAGCCCTAAATCTATGTAGTTCTTAGGTCATCTCAAAGCTGCTCCCAAGCTGACCAGCAGGAACTTAAGGATATGGGGGCAATTCCTGTTACATGACATAAGAGCCCTGCCCCCTCCCTTTCAGAAAAAAAAAAAAAAGGGAATGTAAGGGGGAGGCTGGATTCCTGAAAAAAATCTAGTTGTCTGGCTGTGTGTGGCTTTAAATGCTTTTGAATCACAGACCGAAAACAAACATTCTGTCAATAAGCATCAGCAAAGTGCTAGAATGCCTTATCACTATACTTGTTCAGGGTCAGCAACTCAGAAAGCTTTGAAGCCAAAGCTTTAGCATGACAGCCAGGAAACTAGCATTCTCAGAAGGAGGTGGCAGCTTTCATTTAGTCATGAACACCAAGATTATTCCCAGAGCCTGCCTCATATAAAGATGGCCACACATGGATTTGATGTGACTTAAATGATAGAATTCAAACAGGAATAATAAACCTCAGACTCTCCAATTTAGTGAGCATTTGATGCTGGCATATCGATCGTGGTCGAACTTTATGCATCATTTCTGAACAGTACATCAGATATCTACCTGTGTGTCACACAGCTGATCCTAATAAAGATCAATTAAGTCGCTGTTTTCAATAGATTGTTTTTGATAGATTTTACTTCCAGTCAATATTGTATGTGATATTTTAATTGATGAATTGCTCATTTTCCATCGCTCATACCTAGATCACTCACAAATTGATATGTGTATGGCCATCTAGCTTATTTCATTTGATGATGAATCACTTGATTGCAGTTACTTGTATCTAGATCGATCACAAACCTAAAACGTTTATGGCCACTTAGGTTATTTCCAGAGCTTGGCCCACCAACATATCACTATGATCATTCAATCAATCAATCAATCATTTGGTGTGATTAAAATGATTAAATTGAAACAGAAACGTAAACCACAGATCCTCTATTCAAATGATTTAGTGAGATTTTAAAAAAACATCAGTGCTGGCAAGTCAATCAGCCACGGTGGAACTTTTATTGACACTTTCTGATTGATTAAATATCTTGTGTGTTAGGCAACCAATCAGAATACAGATTAATGTTTTAATAGATTGAAAATCTGATCTCTCAGAAACAATTAATAATAGGTTGATATTTCAATTGAAGATCAGATTTTCAATTAATAATAGGTTAATATTTCAACTGAAGATGAATCATTTGCTTGCATGAGCCCATACCTAGATCACAGAATGATAGGTGTATGGCCACTGAGATCACTCCTAGAGCCTTGCCCATGTGACCACACACATATCGATATGGTCAATCACTTATCTATTGATATGGTCATTCAATATGGCTAAAATGATCGAATGTGTTGCATCGTTCGATATTTTAATTGATGATGAATAGATTGTTTGCAATTGCTCGAACCTAGATTGATCACAAATTAATACGTGTTTGGCCGAGTTATCACACAAGTGTCAGGATCTTTGTTTAACCATCTGGTTTGCAGAGCCACAGTCTGAGCATGTGAGGTGTCACTCCCACCTACGGAGACGAGGCAAGTTTTCTCTCTAGGGTTTCCAAGATCCATCACTGAGCAATTACAATTTCAGATTTAAACCACAAAAGCATTTTGCTCTACCACTGACAGCTCTTTGTGTATTGTTCCATGAGTTCCTGCCAGGTACAGACCTCCCAAATGTACTTACAGGAAAACGATGGAGGTGGCAAGCCGTGCCAACCTTGGATGGTGCCAACCTTGGATGATGCCAGTAAACATCTCTCCATTGAGTCCTGTCTACACTGAAAGGTCACTTTGTGATACAAAATGCCATTTAAGACCAATACTGGACCAAGCCATCAATACTACAGATCATTACTGTGTGTCGGTCTTTTGTCTATACCCTACACATGCAAAACAAAATGTTTCAGCGAATTAATGTGTTTTAGCCAATAATTTACATTGCTGTGTCAGTAGTCATGGAACGCTTTGCAACACACAAATCTTGTTACAAGGATTAGTACTTGTCAGGTCTAGTTAACTCACTCAGGGCTATTAACTAAGGGCAAGCACGTGCAAATAAAACCCCCAACACATTGATCATTCAGGATCTCCACTGTGCAGCTCTACCAGACCCTTTTTCATTCAATAGACAGCAGAGCAGATCAGCCCCTGGACATTACCCTGCAGACTTCTATCCCAACCAAACAAAGCGCAAGAGCTGCAATAGCCCAAAGCTCTGCAGTAATCCAGGGCTGTGTGATCCAAGCACCCCGCAAGGCTGGGAGTTTGGAGTGGAGGGCACAGGATGGGTGGGTGGATGGATGGCTAGAGGGAGGCAAAGACTGGCCTTACCTTGCAGGTTGCTGTCCTGTCCATAGGGGGGTGCGCCAGTATTGGGAGAGATTAGAGGGGAACGCTCATCAATCCCATCAGCAGCCATGACTGCAGCAGCTGCAGCTCCAGCAGAGGGGAGGGAAGGAAGCCTCTCACAATGTACATGTCACAGGGCTGGGAATCACAAGGAAGAGGGAGGAGGAGACACAAGACTGCCTCCCACCTTGACCCTCATGGCTGGCCAACCACACCGTCAATGAATTCAAATCCCACCATGATGATGCCGTAGTTGTCAGCTGTCATGGGCTTGGAAGCCTTGTCCTTGAAATGAAGGCACACTGATATTTACAAGTGACAGAGGAGATTCTTTATTACAACCAGATAGGAGTTTAGAGCCTGTTTGCCCTCTGATGATGCAAGTCGGTCTGGGTGGGGGCATTTATTGAGGGGGCTTGGTACACGATTTGTCAGGAAGGAGAGGAATGACAGAGACAAATGCAACAAGAAATCTGCCATCAGCAATGATCCAACTTAAGGGGCGATTCGGTAAAGCATATGCAACACATTTCTGGTAGTGTAGATGTAGCGGCAAGCCTTGCGCCAAATTCATGCGTATCCTGCGATATTTTCATTGCTAGAACCAGCGAATTCAACACATTTTAAGTAGTCATTATTTGACACACTTTTAGGCTTTGTGCACACGGGCATAAAAAAACGCCACTTTTACAGGCGTACAGCATATTTGCTTATGCCTCAAAACGCAGTTCTATGTTAGCCGAGGTGGCCAGGCACATCAGACGTTTAGATGAGTTTGGAGGCAGAAATAAAAAATGCAGCACAGCTGTGCTTAGGGCCAGTTCACATGCCCACATCTGAATCGCACAGGAATGTGCTGTCTGTTCCTGTGTGATTCAAACCACATGCAAAACGCACTACATTTGTGATCTGCAGTGGGTGTCACTAAAAAGTTAACGACACCCCAAATGCAGGTCGCTAATGCAGTACGTTTGACCACACAGGATCGCGTAGTACGTTGATATCATGCAATCTGGTTGCAGTGCGTTTTAAAAAGTAGTGCATGCAAAATGAATGGGCTGAAATCGCACTACACAGAACTGCACGTGAATCGCACAGGTACACACAAAGCGTTCCTGTGCGATTCAGATGCGAGCATGGTGTGAACTGCCCTCTAGAGAGGAGATTGTGAGCAGAATTTATGCACGAAACTGCACACATTTATTCCAGTGGTGGTAATTTATTCCATGGAGTAAATTTATATTCTGGCCAGTAGAATGCTTTTATGCTGAACACCAAAGACGCATAAATACACATACATGAGTGACAATAGAGGCATTTGTTCTGCCAAGTTCTTTCAGAAAAAAATCCAGCATATTTAGAGCATTCATATGCAGGCGTGTGTGGGGTCTTAGGGCTGGATCACACCAGGACCTAGTGCAGGAAACCTGCGTTCTTTGTGCGTTTCCTGCACCTCGTTTAAAACACATTGCAGTTGTGATCTGCAGCAGATGTCAGTATAAAGTCAATGATACCCCAGACACGGGTCGCAAATGCAGTGTGTCTGTCTGCACCGGATTGCATGGTACAGAAGTACTATGCCATGTGGTTGCAGTGAGTGTGCAAAGTACATGCACTACTTTTGCTGCGGTGCGGTGAATGGGCTGAAACCACGCTGCACAGACGTGTGTGGGAATTCCCGGTGTAAATTATTATGTTATGGTGCTACTTTTGTGACTTATAGCAACATCAATGATAAGAAAAGTGGAGGTAAATGAGACCTCTTCCATCTTGGAGTAAATTGTTGATTGTGTCACGTGTGTTACTACTTACAATTCTGCAGCAAACACTGTTCCTACACAATGCCTGGAGCACTGCTAGTCCCAGCGTTCAACTAGCAGCATACAGCAGACAAGAAACTACAACCCACGGCAATTACAAACTTCAACTAGTAGCACATGGCAGATGCAGAACTACAACTCCCAGCAGATCCAGTGTTCAAAAAGCAACATACAGTTGATATAGCACCAAAAGTCCTAGCATATAACTAGCAGCATACATCATATATGGAACTACAAGTTCCAGCATTCAACTAGCAACACATAACAGATATGGAACTACAGGTCCCAGCAGTCCCAATGTTCAAAATTCAGCATACAATTGATACAGCACTACAAGTGTCAGCAATCAAATATCAGCATACAACAAACATGACACTACAGGTCCCAGCGTTCAAATAGCGGCATTCAACAGATATAGCACTACAAGTTCCAGCAGTCCCAGCGTTCCAATAGCAGCAGACAGCAGCTATGGAACTACAAGTAACAAATGACTCACCTATACTGGATAGTGAATTTGTTGGGCTAACTTCTAATGTGAGTGTCCATTGTACGCTAAAAACAAATTGTGGTCTGTTAACAATGAACTCACTGCCAAATAGGTGGAGACACTGTTAGAGCCCATACCATGGCCAGGAAGTCCTTCTTTATGGTGACATACGTAATTTCCTGTACTTGCATATGTAATTAAAAAAAAACAGTAATAGTGCAGCACTATGAGTGAGACTTTCCCAAAAGTGCACAATTTTCACCCAAAAGAAATGAATGTGTAACAGTCCAAAAACCAATGAATGAGAACCACTCTCATCCTCCTCTTCTCGAGAGACAAAACACAAACTCGTAGAGTGCTCTCATTTTTTAAATTTTATTAAATATGAAACCATAATATACTCACATAAAAAAGATGGCATATAGCTTTAGGAAAAATCACAGCACGGCCAGAGCAGGTATTGGTATATGCCTCCCCACTAGCTCTCACACAAGCAGCGACTTGTGGGTTACGTGATGACGTCATGTTCTCCACTGCATCTTACACGTTACACCCACAAGACAGGGCTTCATCAGAGCTATGATTGTGCTATGCAGTCCTGGTTTATTTGTTATATGTCATTATAACCCATCTCCTGGCATCACTATAACCTCTCCTATCCTTCCCATCCATGTAGGAGTCGTTAACAATAAAAAAATGACCTTGTTATATCTCTCAACAGACAGTGCTTGTATTAACTATATAATCCTATGTGTTCTTATTTACAAATTATACATAACAAAGTGCATGCATTAAATCAGTGAGAAATTCCTTAGAAGTGTAAACAATACATGCTTCATAAGCCAGAACGCGGGGGAATGCAGTTCTGGCACCTTCAGCAATGTATGGAAGGGCAAGAAGTGTTGGGGTGTGCTGGAAAGTGAAGGCCTTTTGTTCCTGAGGAGGTCTATTGCTGCTTGGGGGGTGTATTTTTACTGGGGGGATCTATTGCTGGTGGGTTGGATCTATTGTTGCTGGGGGGTAGTAGTTGTGGAGGGTCTATTGTTGCTGGCTGCTGAAAAATCTGTTGTTGCTGAAGGGTGTCTATTGTTGCTGGGATGGATCTATTGTTGCTGGCTGCTGACACATCTTATCATTGCTGAAGGGCATCTATTGTTGCTGGGGTGGATCTATTGTTGCGGAAAGGGATATGTAGTTGTGGAGTGTCTGTTGTTGCTGGTTACTGACAAATCTGCTGTTGCTGAAGGGTGTCTATTGTTGCTGGGATGGATCTATTGTTGTTGGCTGCTGACAGATCTATCATTGCTGAAGGGCATCTATTGTTTCCGGAGTGGATCTATTGTTGCTGAATGGTGTATGTAATTGTGGAGGGTCTATTGTTGCTGGCTGCTGACAAATCTGTTGTTGCTGAAGGGTGTCTATTGTTGCTGGGATGGATCTATTGTTGCTGGCTGCTGACAAATCTATCATTGCTAAATAAGGGGGTATTTTGTTGTAAGGAGATCTATTCTTGCTGGAGGACCTATTGTTGCTGGTTTGGATCTATTGTTGCTGGGGGTCATTTTGTTTTGGGGGGGGTCTATTGTTGCTGGCTGCAGGGGATTTATTTTACTGCTTTTTGTTATCATTAACAAATTCCAAACAAACTACTTAGCACCAAAAAATGATAGTTTGTTCTGTATTTTGTAAAATGGGCTGTACTGGAAGGTGGGTAGGAGGGTGGAACTAAAGGACAGTACTTAGAGGTTGGTGGAGAGCGAGAACAAGGAGTGGCTTGGAAGGGGGGAGTTCCTGCACCTATTCTGAGAAAAAAATCCCAGTTTATAAGTGCGAACAATAAAAGTCCATTAAAGTGCATATATCCTCTTCAGCAAAGTGGCCATTGCAACTGTGCAGCAATACTCCACAATCAGTCTTCTGTGTTCCACTCCACCAATGTGCAACACCACCACTCAGGAAGACTCACCAGATAACCATGACCTTCCGTAAATCCGCTTATGCTTTCCAAGGGATCAAGCTCCAAGGCTCCTTCGCTTTTTTTTTTCTCTCCATTGCACACAGGAACGTCCTATAATTCAAAAGAAAAAATAAAAGGCTCCAATAGCAAATAACGTTTTATTCAAATAAGCTATTCCAACATGAAACCCTGATTCACACTGAATGTGACTTTGAAATCGTGCTACTTCATTTGAAGTAGCGTGTTTTCAAAGCCAAAGGTCAGTGCGATTTGCCTGATATCTGTGAGACTTCTTGTACATATGTAAGTCGCACCTGAAATAGCCGTAAATAGTGCAGGAAATATTTTCATAATTGGTGCGACTTGTTCTATTGCCGGTTCCATTGCCGATAATAGGGTGTGACTTATGCAATTTGGAACTGTCAAATCGCATGACAAGTTGCACCGGTGTGAACCAGGGCTAAAACCAACATATACAGTCATGCCCATAAATATTGGGACATCGACACAATTCTAACATTTTTGGCTCTATACACCACCACAATGGATTTGAAATTAAACAAACAAGATGTGCTTTAACTGCAGACTGACAGCTTTAATTTGAGGGTATTTACATCCAAATCAGGTGAACGGTGTAGGAATTACAACAGTTTGCATATGTGCCTCCCACTTGTTAAGGGACCAAAAGTAATGGGACAATTGGCTTCTCAGCTGTTCCATGGCCAGTTGTGTGTTATTCCCTCATTATCCCAATTACAATGAGCAGATAAAAGGTCCAGAGTTCATTTTAAGTATACTATTTGCATTTGGAATCTGTTGCTGTCAACTCTGAAGATGAGATCCAAAGAGCTGTCACCATCAGTGAAGCAAGCCTTCATTAGGCTGAAAAAACAAAACAAACCCATCAGAGAGATAGCAAAAACATTAGGCGTGGCCAAAACAACTGTTTGGAACATTCTTAAAAAGAAGGAACGCACCGGTGAGCTCAGCAACACCAAAAGACCCGGAAGACCACGGAAAACAACTGTGGTGGATGACCAAAGAATTCTTTCCCTGGTGAAGAAAACACCCTTCACAACCCTTGGCCAGATCAAGAACACTCTCCAGGAGGTAGGTGTATGTGTGTCAAAGTCAACAATCAAGAGAAGACTTCACCAGAGTGAATACAGAGGGTTCACCACAAGATGTAAACCATTGGTGAGCCTCAAAAACAGGAAGGCCAGATTAGAGTTTGCCAAACGACATCTAAAAAAGCCTTCACAGTTCTGGAACAACATCCTATGGACAGATGAGACCAAGATCAACTTGTACCAGAGTGATGGGAAGAGAAGAGTATGGAGAAGGAAAGGAACTGCTCATGATCCTAAGCATACCACCTCATCAGTGAAGCATGGTGGTGGTAGTGTCATGGCGTGGGCATGTATGGCTGCCAATGGAACTGGTTCTCTTGTATTTATTGATGATGTGACTGCTGACAAAAGCAGCAGGATGAATTCTGAAGTGTTTCGGCCATATTATCTGCTCATATTCAGCCAAATGCTTCAGAACTCATTGGACGCCGCTTCACAGTGCAGATGGACAATGACCCAAAGCATACTGCAAAAGCAACCAAAGAGTTTTTTAAGGGAAAGAAGTGTAATGTTATGCAATGGCCAAGTCAATCACCTGACCTGAATCCGATTGAGCATGCATCTCACTTGTTGAAGACAAAACTGAAGGGAAAATGCCCCAAGAACAAGCAGGAACTGAAGACAGTTGCAGTAGAGGCCTGGCAGAGCATCACCAGGGATGAAACCCAGTGTCTGGTGTTGTCTATGCGTTCCAGACTTCAGGCTGTAATTGACTGCAAAGGATTTGCAACCAAGTATTAAGAAGTGAAAGTTTGATTTATGATTATTATTCTGTCCCATTACTTTTGGTCCCTTAACAAGTGGGAGGCACATATGCCAACTGTTGTAATTCCTACACCGTTCACCTGATTTGGATGTAAATACCCTCAAATTAAAGCTGACAGTCTGCAGTTAAAGCACATCTTGTTCGTTTCATTTCAAATCCATTGTCGTGGTGTATAGAGCCAAAAATGTTAGAATTGTGTGGATGTCCCAATATTTATGGACCTGACTGTATGCTCACATTTATAAGTGCATTCTGCCATGCAGCCAGTTTCAGCAGCTTATGTATGTAAGTGTTTTGTAACACTGCCTTGTTACCTAACTCTGCCCTCTTCGGTCAGTTCTGAGAGTGATGACCTGTGGATCTAGTACTGCAGCTGACAGTATGTGATATCATCATACTCTGCAGTCTGCTGGAGCCTAAGAGGATCCTGCCTCTGGACACCCAATAGGATGAATTCATGTCAAAACCCAAAAAAGGGTCTGTAAGGAAGAAGAAGGACACATTGGGAACCCGTGTGTTCTTGCATTTAGGTAAATATTTTGTCTTTTAGAATAAATGTATTTTAAAGGCAGAAGGATTTTACTTTAATGCATTCTACTGTATGTCTTAAGATAAAAACCTTCATTGTACAGCTACCCTCCCAGCCTCCCTTATACTTACCAGAGCCTGATCTAGATCCGGAGCTGTGACTGAGAGCAGCAGCTCTCTCTGCTCTCTCTCTCCTCACTAGACACAGAGGCAGCAGCCATTGGCTCCTGCTGCTGTCGACCACAGCCTGTGAGGCGGAAGCAGGGGGGTGGGGCCTAGCCATGCGATTACGGTGGGGTTGTGTGACATTAGAGGGTTAAATGAGGTAGTGAGCAGGTGATATAATGCCTCCTCAGGCTTTTCATGTGCCCTCTGAAAAGCAGTGTGAATGTAGATCTCTCTTCAGAGGGCACCTCAATGGGTGTTTTTGATCAAATATATAACAAAATACTTTCACTGGTATATTTGACAGAACAGTATGATTGCACTTGTAAAATGTGCTTGTTTAGACTCATTTCAGATGTACAAATTTTAACCTGTATGTACCGAGACAGATTATAATATGAGAGCAGGGGTAGGCAACTGTGGCCCTCCAGCTGTTGTAGAACTACAAGTCCCATGAGGCATTGCAAAACTGACAGTTACAATTATGACTCCCAAAGGCAGAGGCACGATGGGACTTGTAGTTCACCAACAGCTGGAGGGCCACAGTTGCCCACCCCTGTATGAGAGCCATTGTGCATAATTAAAACCCATTCACGTTGATGGAAAAGGGGAAGTAAAAACAGGCGCTTGATTCACGGCACTGTTTTCCTTAAACTTAAAATTATTATTATTTTGATCCAGGAAACTGATCCGACTGCCTTTAGAGGGAGGAAGGATTTTTATTCTGAACTCGCCCGGGTAGAGGTGCCTGAGACATTAGAGGACTTAATTGCGCTGACCATTAAGATTGACCGTAGACTGCGGGAACGCAGGTTTGAGAGGTCCGGTCAGGGTCATGGAAGTCCCTGGGGGTCATTTCAAGGTCCCAGCCAAGCAACTAGGCCAAACATCCAGAACTGGCCACCTGGAGATATCCCTGAACCCATGCAGCTTGGCCTGGCACAGCCTAAATTATCTCCAGAGGAACACCAGCGCAGACGATCCCAGAACCTGTGCCTCTACTGTGGTGAAGCTGGTCACATGGTACGATCCTGTCCGCAGAAACTGAGTAAGTGCACCTCTTCTTCCTTGTCTATTGGCAATGTTAGTCCATCCCAATACTTAGTGGTGCCCCTTTCCTTTCAGCTTCCAGAAAGGACCGTGGAGGTGACGGCCATAGTTGATTCGGGGGCATGCAGATGCTTCTTGGACATTAATTTTGCTCACCAGCAGGGTATTCCCCTCCAATTAAAGGAAAAAGGGTTCAATATATTTTTGGCCGACGGTTCCCGGATAAAATCGGGGGTAGTTAACCAGGAAACCCCCTCCATTGCCATTGCCGGCCAGCACCAGGAACTCCTCCGCCTGGATGCTATAGCATCGCCCCTTATCCCAGTCATTTTGGGGCTCCCATGGTTACGGGCCCATAACCCCCAAATTGACTGGGAGACCGGAGTAATCTCGTTCCCTTCCCCATACTGTCGGGAACACTGCCGCACTTCGGGCCCGGAGGCCCCCCAGTTTCTCCTGTGCTCTGAGGGGGATGCCGATTTAAAACAGGTAATCCCTGCAGCCTACCATGAGTTTCTGGATGTGTTCAGTAAACGGGGAGCCGATACTCTACCCCCCCACCGCCCATATGACTGTCCCGTTGACCTGTTACCCGGCTCAGAGATTCCTTTTGGGCGAATCTTCCCCCTTTCGGAGCTCGAATTGGGGGCCCTGAAGGAATACATCGAGGACAGCCTCCAGAAGGGGTTCATCCGCCCCTCCTCTTCTCCGGCAGGGGCGGGAATTTTCTTTGTAGAAAAAAAAGACAAAACCTTAAGGCCGTGTATCGATTACCGGGAGTTGAACAGGGTCACAATAAAGAACCGTTACCCACTGCCATTGGTACCGGAGTTATTCCAAAGTTTAAAAGCAGCAGTGGTTTTTACAAAGCTGGATTTGAGGGGAGCGTACAACTTGGTTCGCATAAGGGAGGGAGACGAGTGGAAGACGGCATTCCGCACCTGCTTTGGCCACTTTGAATATTTGGTCATGCCGTTCGGGTTGTGCAATGCTCCGGCCACTTTTCAACACTTTGTAAATGATATCTTTAGGGACTTCCTGGATATCTTTGTTATCGTCTACTTAGACGACATTTTGATTTTCTCCCCTTCCTTGGGGGAGCACAGAATACATGTAGCAAGGGTATTGGGGCGATTGCGGCAGCATGGGTTGTACGCCAAGGCAGAGAAATGTTGCTTCGAACAATCCAGCATTACTTTTTTGGGCCTGATTATCTCCACCGCGGGGGTTGCGATGGACCCTCAGAAGGTCGCTGCAATTCTGGATTGGCCTGAACCCACGGACAGGAAAGTCGTCCAACGATTTATCGGGTTTGAAAACTTTTACCGGAAGTTCATTAAGAACTTCTCGGGTCTGGTCTCCCCCATTACTCAGCTAACCAAGCTTGGAACTCGGTTCAGATGGACACCAGAGGCTCAGGAAGCTTTTGAAGCCTTGAAAAAGCTGTTCACCTTGGCACCCATTCTGGGTCACCCAGACGCCGCCCTACCCTACATCTTAGAGGTAGATGCATCGGAGAATGCAGTAGGTTCCATTCTTTCCCAGCGGAAAGGCACCAAGGAATTGCTCCATCCTGTGGCATTTTTCTCACGGAAGCTTACCCCCGCGGAGAAAAACTATGATATCGGTGATCGAGAACTACTGGTGATCAAAACGGTGTTAGAGGAATGGAGGTACCTGCTGGAAGGCGCCGTGCACCCCATCTTGATATTTACAGATCACAAAAATCTGGAATACCTGAGGACCGCCAAGCGTTTACGCCCACGACAGGCAAGATGGGCATTATTCTTTTCGAGATTTAATTTCCACATCACGTACAGGCCTGGATCAAAGAACACAAAGCCAGATGCGTTATCACGTATGTACGAGGACGCCAAGGAGATCCCAGTGCCCGACACTATCCTGTCCTCAGGTAACTTCTTGGCCCTTCAGTCAGACCTTCGTTCCAAGATAATGGAGGCATCCACAACCGTATCAACCCCAGTCGGAGGGCCCCTCCAGAACAAGGGGGGACTCCTATGGAGGGAAGATCGGATTGTGGTGCCGGAGGAAGCCCGAACCCTGGTCTTGGGACATTGCCATGACCACCCGATGGCGGGGCACTTTGGCCCAGGAAAGACCCTGAAGCTTCTCCGATGCTCCTTCTGGTGGCCGGACATGGCTAAAGATTGTAAGGGCTATGTAAGATCCTGTATCACCTGCCAGAAGAACAAGCCATCAAGGAACAAAGTTTGGGGTCTGCTGCGGCCTTTACCGATTCCTGAACGACCTTGGCAAAGAATCTCGCTAGATTTTATAGTCGAGCTTCCGCCATCGCTAGACCACACGGCAATCCTTGTGGTCGTGGACCGCTTATCCAAAATGGCCCACTTCATTCCGTTGAAGAAAACTCCCTGGAAGGGCTATGGCCCTGAGGACAATTCTTGGGAACCAGCCCATAATGTCCATGCACCCAGACTTGTCCGGAGGTTTTTTCGCAATCACCCGTGGTGGAGAGATCGGGTGGGCATCCGGAGGTTGCCCGTAGGGGGGGGGGCAATGTCAGGGATCTCCTCGATCCCCGCCGCGATGGTCCTGGCGCAGGCGCAGTGCGCCGCCCTGTGCAGGGACACAGGCACTAGGTCCGGGCCGGCCGCGGCGTTCGAGTTCGCGCATGCGCAGTAGAAGCCGCGGCCGCCCGCTGGGCACCAATGGCAGCGCAGGGCGGGATATTTAAATTGCCCTGAGCTGTCATTCAGTGCCTTCTGGTCTTTCCTGCATCCTGTGAATCTGTGAACCTGTGCCCTGTAAGTTATTGACCCGGATTGTACCTGACCGTGCTAATTTCTCCTGTCCTGACCCTTGCTTTGCCTGACCTCTCTCCTGGATGCCCCCTATTGGATTTGACCTGCTGTTGGTGACCTGGCGTGTGACCCGACCATTCTCTGCCCGCTGCCTTGTACCTTACCGTCCTCTCTGTTACCGACCCATCCATCCATCCGTCCATCCCTCGCAGTGGGGTCTCCTGACCTCCTCATATCAGACTCTTTCCCGTGGGAGCCCTTGGCGCATACCACTACCACTGACGGACGTACCCAGTAGCCACGACCTGGTCTCGGGGTGCTCCAAGTCCATCCCCACCATCAGGGGCCCTGGTGAACAAGCACCCTGGGACTTAGATTCCGTGCGCTGGGGGTGCCTATCCAGTGGAGTGCTAGTGGTACCGCCGGGCGGTCCCTTACACCTCCAGGTTTCACTGAACTCTGTGCTCTAGCTGTGCATTGTGGGACTTCAGTTCTCTGTCCCCTACCTTCTGCTGCTGAGTAAAAACTCTTGATCTCTGTAGTTTGAACAGATGTAGAGGAGAGAGAGCTACAGATAAATATGTACAACTTATACAGAAGGATTTGTTTTATTTTTTGTATCTCCTGATGCTAGTCACTTCACTGGGTATATGTAAGGGTTTACAACTACTTTAAACCTGCAAACCTGTACATAACTCGGCATATCTTAAAAGTTGCAATCATCCAGGGGCTGCTTGAGCAGCTTCCCCTCCACACACTTATCACAGGGGGTTGATCACTCAGCACCTCCCCCATTTATACACTGCCTTGTCCATGCTACACTTAGAGTCTTGATCATCCAGGGGCTGCTTTAGCAGCTTCCCCTCCACACACTTATCACAGGGGGTTGATAATTCGGCACCTCCCCCATTTATAGACTGCATTGTCCATGCTACACGTAGAGTCTTAATCATCCAGGGGCTGCTCATGCAGCTTCCCCTCCACACACATATTACAGGGGGTCGATCATTCGGCACCTCCGCCATTCATAGACTGCCTTGTATTGTATTCTCTGATTGGATGAGGTGGAGGTGAAAATAATGTCACAACAACCTTTATTCAGTGTGACGAGGAAAAGCCACTGGAGCAGAACCCACAAGATCACAGCTATAACTGTGTGTAGCATGGACTACTAGAGTTTTCAGCATTCCCAGTGACCCTCCGGATATCAGATCAGATGAGAGGAGGGAAGCCGGCAACATTACAGGGGTGGGGGCAGCAGGGGGAAATGTATGGTGTACAGGGTGAGAGATGGCGGCACCGGGTTATAATGTGGAGATGAATGGAAATTAGAGCAATCAGTTTCAACACAGGAGAGGGCTTGCTACAAGTGTGGGGAAAACACAACTCTGGAATTCTGCTTTACAGTTTTTAATATAGTTATAAAGCATTAAACGGGCTTTAAAATAAACTATCACTGACCTCTTTATCTGCTTGTACTGTGACATGAAAAGGTCAAAAACCTTTCAGTAGCTGTTCCTCCATCCCCTTCCCAAAATACTTGTCCTACATCAATCCAGCATTGTGCCCATCTCCAGGTCTATTGTCCTCTTCCCCCTTGGCTGAGAGCAGTGGAGACCATTGGCTCATGCTGCTGTCAGTCAAACCTTTCCTGGCTGTACAGGTGGTTCTTGCTCTGGGGGCTGGTGAGGCCTCCTTTCTAGCGTCCTGCCTGTAGATAGTCCCCTTCCCACTATGTCCCCTCCCAGGCTCCTGCATCTCAGCTTCCTTGCATCTTCCAACTGAACTATGCTGCTGAGCAGGCTCAGACACTTTTAAGGGCGGTTCTTACATCATACCAAGCCTCCTGCTTGGGGACTGGTCAGGATCCTTCAGAAGTGCAGACCAGCCCCTCCTCATCCCCCGTCCACTGCTTCTAGAATCATCTCCAAGATTCTGGAGCAGGGGGAGGTATCAAGGAACTGATCTGCAGAGCCTCTCAGCCCTGACCTGAATTTGACCCAGCTGACTATTGCCCAGGCTGATACTCAGCCTTCTTACTAAAACAAATCAGCTAGCTCACCCTAGCTAACTAGTAGGGTGCTACATATGTATTTAGATTTTATTACACTTTTTTTTATTTTTAATTTAAATGTATTGCTATCACAAGGGATGAACAGGTCCCTTGTGATAGCTTTGTGCAGTGACAGGTACTCTTTATCTTTTATCTATTAGACCCCCAATGTCTCCCCTGCCCTTCAGAGCATCTGATCAGACACAGACCATGTTTGATCAGATGCTACCCTGGCTGCACTGGCCAGGGAATGATGATACTGAAACTAGAAGTGACGAAATCCTCGGTGCTTCCAACTTCATTAGTCACAGAGGAGGTAGGGGAACAGATCTACCTCCATCTTCTCTGTGAGCAGCTGGTCTGTACACTTACAGGTGTCCCCGGCTCCCCAGTGGAATGGGAGACCTCGGGAATGGCATGGGCAGTGGTGGGCAACAGCGCCTTCCGAGCACTGTAAAAGTGATTGGGCAGCTATAAAGCAGCTAGATCACTTTTACTGGAGAGCCAATTGTCGGCTCTAAAATATGGTACCAAGAGTTGCAGCCATGATCTTGGTATAGCTGCTTCCTGTCCAGGTCATATACTGTATATAGATGTGTGTGTATATATATATATCCTCAAGACAAGTCAGCAATGGTACCTCCTATGTATATTTATAATGTATATGAAGGTTTGAGAATAAAAAAAAGCCATTTATCTGGATGAATAGTCAAATGAATTCACTTAAAGCTGAACTCAATCAACACAGCTCGGTAATCATTATGACATTATTAAATTTTTTTTTTTATGAATATAAGTAGTGTAAGTATCAGCCTCTTACAGTCCTGACTCCCTGTACAGCAAGGGTGAAGGACGAAGCAGTATAAAGAGGCAAGGAGCAGATAGGAGGAGCAAGCAGAGTGACAGATAGAGCTTATTGCTACACTGTTTCTCTTTTCACTGTCCAATCACAGGCTGGGGGGGTGGGTCCAGGATGACCTGGGCTCAGAGGAAGTAGATCGATTAATGCTGATCACCAGACTGAGGACATCTAGTGGTCAGGAAAGGGTACTGCAGGAAAATCTCTGAAATGAGGATGAATATTGCAGCAATAGCTGGTTTGGGTATTTTTAATGGGTTAATGATTTTTTATCTTACCATTTTGGCCAGAGTTCTACCTTAATAAGTAAGCTGAAAGTAATGTGCAAAGGTACTTGCTGCAAGTGAACTGACCAACTAGTAGATGTCAGATATCTCACAACTGGTTTATCTATTAGCAACTCAAGCCAGGTATCTTTATTGTACCCTTCCTCAGGCTTCGTCACAAAGCTTCTCCTTTTGCACCGCAAGCAACAGGAACGGAAAGGGCAGTTGCCCACAAGAAGCATGGCCGCCAAAACATGTCGCTGGATTATTATATACCTCTGTCGCCGGCAATGTATTGTAGGAGGTCACGTGCAGAAGATATGCCAATCTGAATCTAGGTGCCCTAAGCTCCAACCAATGGAGAGGCGCTGTTTCGGCTCATTGATAGGTGTGGGCGGGGATAGCTGTGACGTCAGGCAGCGTGTGGTGTGTGTGTGGAAGGTGAGCGGAATGGATGAAGAGGAGGGAGGATCGGAGGAGGCCGCACTGCTCAGGCAACATCGGAAGGAGAAGAAGGATGTGCAGGGTGAGGGATCCTAGGATTAGTCCGCTCCACATTGCTGACATTATCCTATACCCGCAGAATGGGATGGAGTGCGCATGTCTGCCTCCGCCCGGAAGTTCTGTACATGTCATGGTGTTTCTTAAAGGGGAACTCCACCCTCCCAATGAAAGTCTTAGTCCTGTCCCCGCTTACTGCACTGCATTGTTATGCTGGATTCATAGACTTACATACCCAGAGGGTCCAGCCTTGTTCACATGGGGCCAATACATGTGTAACCTGTTCAGGGATGGAGGAGGGTTCCATGCATCCCCAATCTGGCAGTACCATTGTGACTTCCATGTTGGTGCACAGTACCTAATGCAGCCTGGGTGTGTGCAGGACTGTGTATGTGCACAGATGCCATATTGGGAGCAATGACTGTGTCTGCTCAGCCACTGCATCACAATAGATAACATTGGGACTGGTCGGGGATGCATCGAACATCTGTACACCCCAGTGTTGGTAAATATAGTATAGCCCTGAATGGGACACGCATGTAATTGCTGCCCCCCCAGGGTAATGAGGCCTTACAACACTCCCCTACTTCAGGTTTCATTCCACACCATCCACATTCACTGGCAACTGCTATTCACATGGTACAGATGATCTGTTATTGGTCCTGTATGTACCATGTGATCACTGTGACCAATTACCGCTAGCAACACAGTTGTAACAATGCATGGCATGAATTAAAGCCATTCATTGTTTAACTGGTTCCCAACTGCGCTACAGCCAAAGGACGGCTACAGCGCGGTTGTGAAATCCTTGGATGATGTCATTCCAGAACACGCCCCCTGCGCACCCCCATCGGCACGCACCCCACACCGCTGGTGATCGCTGTGTCCTACAGACACAGCTGATCACGGGGTACAGTAAACGGCCAATCACGGCGGCCTTTTACCACGTGTTCAGCTGTTTCCAATGACACCGTGATCACCGGGTAAATGCAGTTGCCGGTTATCGGCTGCACTTTCCTCACACTGTCACAGCGTAAGGAAAGTACTGCCGAGAACCGGCAATTGTCAGCGAAGGGATTGGCACCGATCATCAGTGCCACCCACCTGTGCCACCCTCCTGTGCCCTGCAGTGCCGCCTATCAGTGCCCATCAGTGCTGCCTATCCGTGCCACCTCATCAGTGCTGCCTATCTGTGCCCATCAGTGCTGCCTATCCGTGCCACCTCATCAGTGCTACCTATCTGTGCCACCTCATCAGTGCTGCCTATCTGTGCCCATCAGTGCTGCCTATCAGTGCAGCCTCATCAGCACACATCAGTGCAGCCTCATCAGCACACATCAGTGAAAGAGAAAAATTACCTGTTTGTAAAATTTTATAATAGATACAAAGATAAACTTTTTCAAATGTTTTGCTATTTTTTTGTTTATAGCGCAAAACATAAAACACTCAGCGTCAATTAAATACCACCAAAAGAAAGCTCTATTTGTGTGAAAAAAATCATAACAATTTCATATGGGTACAGTGTTGCATGACCGCACAATTGTCATTCAAAGTGCGATAGCACTGAATGCTGAAAATTGGCCTGGACAGGAAGGGGGTAAAAGTGCCCGGTAGGCAAGTGGTTAACCACTTGCCTTCCAGAGGATTTCCCCCCACCCCCCCCCCCCCCGACCTGATTTTTTGCAATATGGCACTGCGTTACGTTAACTGACAATTGCACGGTCATGCAACACTGCACCCAAATTAAATTTACATCATTTTTTTCCCACAAATAGAGCTTTCTTTTGGTGGTATTTGATCGCCTGTGCAATTTTTATTTTTTGTGCTATAAAAAAAAAAGTCCAACAATTTTGAGAAAAAAAACAATACATGTACCTCATACTCATTCACATGGGGGGATGGGATCTGGGGGCCCCCTTGTGAAAGGGGGCTTCTAGATCCCGATAAGCCCACTGCCCGCAGACCCTCACAACCACCAGCCAGGTTTGTGGGGAAGAGGACTTGCCCCCCCCCCCCCCCCGTTCCTGACCTGCTGGGTTGCATGCCCGGATAAGGGTCTGGTATGGATTTTGGGGGGGACCCCCACGCCATTTTTTTTTTTTTTACAAATTTTGTTGTGGGAGTTCCCCTCAAAATCCATACTAGACCCGAAGGGCTTGGTAAGGATAAGAGGGGGGGCCCCACACCGTTTTTTTATTTTTTAAGGTGCCGGTTTTAAAATGTAATTACCACTTTCTTTTTTTCTTCCCTATAGCTCAGAAATTCAGCTTTCATTTTCCCCCAGCTAAAAGAAAGAACATTTTCTTTTAGTTTATTTCCAAGTTAAGAGAAACAATGTTTCCTTTTAGTTTCTTAAAAGAAACAAAGTTTCTGTTAACTCCAGGGAAAGTGACAGCTAATTCTGTGAGCTATAGCGAAGAGAAAAAAAAAAGCCGGCAATTGCATTTAAAAACCAGCACTAACATACACCTCGTAAAAAAATTCAGAAACTGAGGCATTATTTTCAATGGATTTTCATTCGTAAACCAAAAATGACGTTAACGGAGGCATTTGTAAATCAAGGTATTACTGTACTTCTGTAAATTAAAGCACACAGAAATATTATGAAACTGAAAACATTCTAGTGTGCTTTCATTCACTGCGCGATCTCACTCTGGTGAAATGTTACAATTTATTTTCTTTCCTAAACTCAGGGCAGAACATTTCCACTCTGATACATTGTATATTTTTCACTTAGTGGCCATTGCTAAAATACTGACTTCCTACTGGCAGGTGATAAATAACCAATGTGTGTGTTCTTTAGTGATTTTACTTTAAAGAATAAATTCACCTTTGGACCAAACATTATGAATGCACATTTTTTTGCAGGTAAAAAAATGTGCATTTATTATTTCTGGTTGCAGGAGCCTGTAAATGATTGCACCAGTGAACAGATCGCTGGTGTTATGCAGGTCTCCTGCAGACCTATCAGTATACCTGCTTGCCCGTACAGGATGTACAGACAAGCCGATATACTGACAGGAAGAATCCATGAACTACCACAGAGCTTCCACAGCACATTCACTGATCACTACAAGCCGAAAGCCACTAAGGCTGTCGGGACTTGTAGTTCATTCATTCACAGAACACTGTGAATTAATGACGTGGCCGTGTGGGCGGAGCCCCGCACAGCCACACTGTTTTTAAAAAGTGACAGCTAGTATGGGGAACTTCTCCCTGTACTTCTGTCACGGGGAGGGGGGATCAGGCAGTGGCTGCAGCATTGGGAACATGTTAGAAGTTCCACCCTAAAAACGGGTGGAACATGTAACATGTTCCCAAAGGTGAACCTATCCTTGAAAGATTTTTTTTTTTTAATACTTAGAATTGACTCTTATTATCTCATGCAATATTTCCTTAAAAATGGGTCATGTGACCTTCATATCCAATGCAAAATCCTTTAATGAATTGACCCCGTAGTCTGCCTATTGCTGGCATTGTACCTTTCAGACTGCTCAGTGTATCCCTCAGACTGCTCAGTGTTCCAGAGCTGGTTCTCCTTTGGGTCATTCAAATCACTTTGTCGGAACCCAGAAACTGCAGCCGTGGCTCACAGTACTGCACTAAATGGCACTTGCATGTGATTACATGAGTGCTATAAGGACTGTCTGAAATGAAGCACACCATGCTCATTACATGACCATCTGGAAAAAAAAGTTATGTATACTACAAAAGTGCTAAAAACACATTGGATTGGAGGGGGAGCTGCAGTCAGGCTTGAGCAGATACATGATGCTGAATGAAAGCCTTGGAAAGCTGTATGTCTGTATCT
Organism: Staurois parvus; assembly: GCF_062004578.1. Lineage (NCBI taxonomy): Eukaryota > Metazoa > Chordata > Amphibia > Anura > Ranidae > Staurois > Staurois parvus. Next base: position 2,473,644 of record NW_028318026.1, on the reverse strand, counting down.
GTAAGCCTTTATCTGTAACATGCTGATTTCTTAAGTGGGATAAGTTTTGTAATTTGTACTGCTGTTTATTTATGAAGCCAAAATCCAGTGCATGAAAAATGCCGTGCCTAAAAATGACAAGAAAAGAAGAAAACAGCTAACAGAAGATATCGCTAAGCTGGAAGCTGAACTGGATGAAAAACACAAACAAGAGCTTGCAACCTTGGTACAGAAGGAGTCTACCCAGACAGAGGTAGGTATGAGTTATGGTCAGGGTGGTGTGCACCTGAGAGAAAAGTCAATATTTTATTATTATTATTATTATTATTATTATTATACAGTATTTATAAAGCACCAACAGTTCGCTCAGCGCTGTACATTACAAAGGGAGAGACAGAACATGTGACAGTACGAAAACAATACAGTGTGATACACGAGGGGTTTGAGGGTCCTGCTCTTTCGAGCTTACAATCTAGCAGGGAGGGGATAGTGGTACAGGAGGAAATTGCTGTGGGGAATTCAGTGGCAGGAAGAGTGGAGGAGGTCGGCAATTAACGGGGTGGGGTAGACTTCCCTGAAGAGGTGGGTTTTCAGGGTGCGCCTAAATGAGAGGAGAGTAGGTGATAGTCTGATGGATTGGGGTAGGGAGTTCCATAGGATAGGTGATGTCCTGGAGAAATCCTGGAGGCGGGCATGGGAGGAGGAGACCAGGGAACTAGAGAGAAGGAGGTCTTGAGAGGAGTGGAGTGTGCGTGTTGGGTGGTACTTGGATATTAGGTCGGTGATGTAGTTTGGGACAGTATGATGGACAGCTTTGTATGTCAGTGTTAGGATTTTGAATTTGATCCGTTGCGCAATTGGAAGCCAGTGGAGGGATTGGCAGAGGGGGTGGCGGAAATGGAGCGGTTGGTGAGGTGAATGAGTCTGGCTGCCGTGTTCAGGATTGACTGAAGCGGGGATAGCCTGTGGCGAGGCAGGCCAGTGAGGAGGGAGTTGCAGTAGTCGAGTCGTGATATGATGAGGGAGTGGATGAGCTGTTTAGTGGTTTCTGGGGTTAGGAACGTGCAGATTTTGGCGATGTTGCGGAGGTGGAGTATGCATGAGTTTGTTAGTGATTGGACTTGGGGCTGGAAGGATAGATTGGAGTCCAGAATGACACCAAGTACTCTGGCCTGCGGGGCGGGCCTGATAGTGGCATTGTTGGATGTGATGGAGAAGTCAGTGGGGGGTGGTATGCGGGCTGGGGGGAAGACTAGGAGCTCGGTTTTGGAGAGGTTCAGTTTAAGGAAGTGGAGTGACATCCAGTCTGATATGTCGTTTAGTAGGTTTGTGATTCGGGTGGCGACTGAGGGGGTGCGGCGAGGGGTAGAGAGATAGATTTGTGTGTCATCGGCATAGAGGTGGTAGTTGAAGCCGTGAGAGTGTATGAGTTGGCCAAGGGAGGAGGTGTAGATGAAGAAGAGAAGGGGCCCGAGGACGGAGCCTTGAGGGACCCCAACAGAGAGGGGGAGTGAGGGGGAGGTGGTAGCGTTATAGTTAATGCTGAAGGAGCGTTGTGATAGGTAGGACGAGAGCCAAGAGAGAGCAGAATCTCTGAGACCGAGGGAGTGTAGTTTTTTTTTGAGGAGGGGGTGGTCGACTGTGTCGAAGGCAGTGGAGAGGTCGAGGAATAGGAGCACTGAATAGTGGCCATTAGCTTTGATGGTTAGAAGGTCGTTGGAGAGTTTGAGTAAGGCAGTTTCGGTGGAGTGTAGGGGACGGAAGCCGGACTGTAGTGGATCCAGAAGGCTGTTGTCATTGAGGTGAGAGCTTAGGCGATTGTCGACTAAGCGCTCGAGGAGTTTGGATGAGAATGGGAGCAGGGAGATGGGTCTGAGGTTGCTGGAATCCAGGGAGGGCTTTTTAAGTATGAGAATGATGTGCGCGTGCTTCAGAGGGGAGGGGAATGCGCCGGAAGAGAGGGAGAGATTAAAGATTAGGATGGAGGGGAAGGAGGTTGTAGGAGTTGTGAGGGGGCAGGTGGTGAGACAGGCATCAGAAAAGACCTCGATGAACTCCTCGATATGCTGGGTAAAATGGAGAGAACGTGGAATATAAGTGATAACTTTTGTTGAGGGAAAAAAAAACATAACCAACATAGTAAAGCGTTATTAATCAAGAATGTGTGAAAGGTGTAGTTTGCGTTAGAAGACGCAAGACATACTTTTGGAGGAACTGCATTATCCTGCTCCAAATGTCTTTACTGCATTAAAATTCCTGCCTGTTTGCCCATTTTTCTCAGTTTAGCTAAAGTTCCATTTTAAGGGATAAAGCTGGCCATACGTGGATCAAAATTTTAATCCATCTATGGCCAATCCTGTTCATGAGATGTCAATATATCAATCAACTTTTTGTGAATGATCCTGCTGGAGCAGGATTCAGCCAAGGGGAGTCCCGCTGTCAAAATACAATGACGCGCGGAGGATTTCCATCCAGATAGAATGTGTAGATGGGGGAATTGGATCAATTTTTTTTGTTCAACCCGCTGATTGTATAGAAAAATAAACTGATCCATGTATAGCCCTGGCTAAAAGTTTTAAGAATGGCACAAATATAAACTTACCTGCAAGGAAACATGTGCAGTCATCATTGCTTTGCACAAAAAGGGATTCACAGGCAAGGATATTACTGCTACTAAGATTGCACCTAAATCAACCATTTATCGGATCATCAAGAACTTCAAGGAGAGAGGTTCAATTGTTGTGACGAAGGCTTCAGGGCGCCCAAGAAAGTCCATAAAGCGTCCGGACCATCTTCTGAAGTTGATTCAGCTGTGGGATCGGGGCACCACCAGTGCAGAGCATGCTCAGGAAAGGTAGCAGGCAGGTATGAGAACATCTGCACGCACAATGAAGTGAAGAATTTTGGAGGATAGCCTGGTGTCAAGAAGGGCAGCAAAGAAGCCACTTCTCTCCAGGAAAACATCAGGCACAGACTGATATTCTGCAAAGGTACAGGGACTGGACTGCTGAGGACTGGGGTAAAGTCATTTTCTCTGATGAATCTATGTTCCAATTGTGTGAGGCATCTGGAAAAAACCTTGTCTGGAGAAGAAAAGGTGAGCGTTACAATCAATCCTGTGTCATGCCAACAGTAAAGCATCCTTAGACCATTCATGTGTGGGGTTGCTTCTCAGCCATAGGAGGGGAGTTCACTCACAATATTGCCATGAATAAAGAATGGTACAAAAACATCCTTTAAGAGGAACTTCTCCCAACAATCCAAGAAACGTTTGGTGATGAACAATGCCTTTTCCAGCATGATGGAGCACCTTGCCATAAGGCAAAAGTGATAAGGAAGTGGCTTGGGGAACAAAACATTGAAATTTTGGGTCCATGGCCAGGAAACTTAATCCCATTGAAAACTTGTGGTCAATCGTCCAAGAGGCAGGTGATCAGAAAACCCCCCTCCCCCCAAAAAATTCTGACAAACTACAAACATTAATTATGCAAGAATGGGCTGCCATCAGTCAGGATGTGGCTCAGAAGTTGATTGACAGCATGCCAGAGAGAATTGCAGAGGTCCTGGGGAAAAAAAAGTGCAAATATTGACTCTTAACATTTGCAAATATAAACTTAATGTAATGCTTGTAATTATCTTCAGTATATCATAGTAACATCTGACAAAAAGATCTAAAAACATCAAAGCAGCAGACTTTGTAAAAATTAATATTTGTGTCATTCTCAAAACTTTTGGCCAGCTTAACTGTACCTTTAAAAAAAGTTTATAGTACCTGAATAGTTAATTGAAAGTTTCAATAGAGAAACATATGTTTAACCACCACAACCAATTTTTTTTTTTTGGACCACGTAGCCTGTGTCCTCTGTTTACAGGTCTGAACATTGTCACATGAGGGTGGGTGACACTATCAACCTTGTGATATCATTCAACTAGAGGTGTACCTAGTGTTTGACTCCGGGTGGAGTGGAACATGCAGAAAGCATGTGCAAGTGGGGTCAGGTTGTGGGCTGGCAGAAGTTACTTTGCATGTGATCCCCACTGCTGCTTATATGTACATTTTCTTCCTTTCCTCCCTTGCTTGGTTTGTATATGAGAGTGCCCGGATATTGTCCTGTGAATGCTTTTTTTGTTTTTTGTTTTGTTTAATGTTCTATTCATTTTTAGATCAAAAGTGTCACTAACGGGGTCACGGGCTTAGATCTTGGAGCTGATGTGCCTGCTCAGCAACCTCGTGTGTCTAAAGCACAAAAGAGACGGGTAAGAAGACATTCGTCATTTTCTGTATGATTCGCTCTAGCATGAGGCTGACCTGATACTCCATAGAATCTAATGTCAGCATGGTGCAAGGTCTGTGCTGGAATAACCGGAGAATGTTTTCTTTTTTTATAGATTTTATTGTTGCCAGACAAAAGAAAAGACACACATATCGCACAAATTTTAGGTACAAAGCCAGAGCCATAAAAGTAATATTACACAGAACAAGACGATAACGCTCTTAGAAATAACAAACCGTTCAGCCGACATTGTGACAGTTCAATGCTCAGAAAGGAGCTCATAGCTCAGGTATACATTTCAGTCTAGCAGACATTATTAAAATTGAACCCTCATCTAAACCAAGAGTAGATGTTAACAGAAAACGCAAGAAACAAATGTGTATAGGAACTATACATACAGTAGGTCCTAGAAACGTAATTGCCAGTCTGATATTCTGCAGATGAACCCTTTCACTCCCTCTAACCCACATCATACATACTCCAATCAGATGATTCCTCATCCAAAGTTACAAACCAGAGAACTTTACATGACATGTGGAACAGTTATCTGCAGAAACATATAACGCATATACTCCAATGAGCAGATTTCCTGCTGGAAGAGGTATTCCTGATATCTCTGCTGTACCATTTACTTGTATGAAAACGTTTACTGCTCTCTTTGCATTGTTTCCTTTGTGTGGAATCCTTGGTGTTCCTGTCAGTCCCTCTACTTTCCTATTAAAAACTGACCATACTAAGCAGGAGAGCACAGCATGGTCAGAATGATTGAACTTGTCCTAACCAACCCCCCTCCCCCCACACACAGTCTTTCATTGGGAAGATCAGTGTGCTGCTCTTTCTCATTCCTGAGCTCCTTATGCAGCTGAGAACAGAGGGTATGTGATCACTTATAAAAGGGAAAAGGGTTTTACTTTTTCTTTTTTGTTCTTTTTATATCTAAACAAAAATGTTTTGCCTTTCATTTCTATTTTAATCTGAATGGGTTATTTTACAAGGTGAGGGTTTACAATTACTTTAAGGTAAAAAGAGCAAAAATACAGACTATATTGCAATGACTGCAATAGGTAGGGAGATCTCTGAACTCAGGTGGGATGATCTTACCAAGTGGTATAGAATAGAGATGCACTCTGCCAACATCTACACAAATCCAATATGTAAACTTTAGCTACAAGTTCCATTTTAATTTTGCTGAATTTCATGTCTTCGAATACATATAGATCATTAGTGCTCATACATGCATATTTCATTACCAGTATGCAAAATTAGACTTTTTGGGAGCTAGGAGTTTGCTGCATGATCCTAAAAGTGATGTCCAGCAACCCATTGATCGAGATCTACCAGTCAATTACAGGCATGTGGCAGGTATTTCGCAACCATCCTTGCTGTGGCACCAGCTCCTGATTCCGCCTGACACCTCTCAGACTTCAGATAACAGCAGAAAATGTGAAGGCAGAGCCAAGGAAAGTCCTATGTTCCTCCTCATCTCTGATGTGTCATATGACACAGTTGAGGGGAGACATGGGAGGACACACTGCTATACCTTGTACAGTGTACTATATACTACTGACCCCCTGCACTCTGCTGTACATACTCCGACCCCTGGACTGAATTACTGCTTACTCTTGACCTCTTCTTACCTTCCTTACTTTCTTAATAGGGTCATCTTCTGGAAAACATACTGCACCCTGGTGATCTTTGATTTTTTCCATGTTGTTCAGGTAGATCACTAGATCTTCAGGGTTGCTTACCCCTGTCTTAATGGTAATGTATAGCCAAAACCTTTTTTTTTGGATGAAGTAGAGAAATTTAGAACCTTTTAAAGTATGTTTTGCTTTCTGTATCCCGACAAAGACTGTTCACCCTCTCTGTTTTGTCCTGGTGATCATTGTTGCTGAGACAGAAAGTGATGGGAAATTCAAAATGTTAGCGTTGTCAGAACAAGAGCTGAGGGTAAATCCTCCAATGAGGACATCTGTTTTTGTGACACCTGTTTAAAAGAGGAATTTCCCTCACTTTGTAGAGACTTTTCAGTTATTTTTCTGGGACAGGAAGTAAAGGGAAATCATATGAAGGAAAAATTAAACTTGCTTACCCCCTCCCTACTCCTTGGCTATACATGAACTTTAAAGGATAGGTATGCTTGTAAAGTTCTGCTTTAAAACAGACCTTGCAGTAAAATGCACAATCTTTTTATACTGTCAGGGTCCCCTACCACTCTAAAAAATACCTAATTTTACTAGTTTTAAAATGTACCAGTGAAGAAAAAAGTTATATTTTATACTTGCCTACCCCTGTCTTGTGCCCGTGGCACCTAGGTGAGGATTACATCTAATACCTTCAAGCTAGATCCTGGGGAACACAAACCAGCTGAAATCTTGTGAGAAAACACTCTAGTCTATTGCAAGAGCATCTTCTGGTGAGATTTCTCCTGCTGTGCATTGCCCAAAAATTTTCATAAAAGGTCAGTGACAATACGGCCAATGATGCTGGTACGTTTACAGGTACATTTTGGAACTACTAACCTAAGAAGGTTGTTTAAAGGGGACGGGGAGCCAGACATTATATGCCGATCTTGCATTGCACTGCAAGGTCTTCTTTAGGTTACCTACCTTGAATTTTATACTCCCCTGTCCACAATGAGCTGCAAAAACACCGCTCACCCCGGGTCTATCATTGGGGTTCATAATAGATTGTCTCTGTTGGAATGAAGCAGGTTTTCTCTTTGAATCCGCTAAATAATTGATGGGATAGCTGGAATGTTTTGCAGCCACGCAGCTTCCTGGGGGGGTTGTAACATAAAGGATGGCTATACAAAAGTATGGCTTTCCTTTAACCATGTGCTACCTGGTCACAGTAGGTTGGGTGGCAGTTGCAGGCTCAGCAACGTAAAAAAATGTTGTTGGCTTGCCTCTGGGTTTGGGGTACGCATGCCCGCACCTTCTACTGACCTCCGATGTGGTTGGACACAGTGAAATATTGTCAGCAAGTTTCAGCCAGTGATTTAAGGCTGAGACCTAATGATCAGCTGTGTCCAATCACAGCACAGAGTCCTGTGTTTACAAACACATAGGACAGTGGTTCTCAATCTTCCTAATGCCGCGACCCTTTAATACAGTTCCTCATGTTGTGGTGACCCCCAACCATAAAATTGATTTAGTTGCTACTTCAGAACTGTAATTTTGCTACTATTATGAACTGTAATGTAAATATCTGATATGCAGGATGTATTTTCATTGTTACAAATTGAACATACTATTACTTCCACACTGACACCAATGGTGGGGCACTATTCATCCCACACTGGCACTAATGATGGGGCACTATTCCTCCCACACTGACACTAATGATGGGGCACTATTCCTCCCACACTGGCACTAATGATGGGGCACTATTCCTCCCACACTGACACTAATGATGGGGCACTATTCCTCCCACACCGACACCAATGATGGGGCACTATTCCTCCCACACTAACACCAATGATGGGCCACTATTCCTCCCACTGACACCAACGATGGGTTACTATTACTTCCACACTGACACCAATGATGGGGCACTATTCCTCCCACACTGGCACTAATGATTGGGCACTATTCCTCCCACTGACACCAATGATGGTGCCCCATCATTAGTGTCAGTGTGGGAGGAATAGTGCCCATCATTGGATTGGTATCAGTGGGAGGAATAGTGCCACATTGTTGGTGTCAGTGGGAGGAATAGTTCCCCATCATTGGTATTAGTGGGGTGGAATAGTGCCCCATCATTGGTATCAGTGGGAGGAATAGTGCCCCATCATTGGTGTCAGTGGGAGGAATAGTGCCCCATCATTGGTGTCAATGTGTGTGTGGGGGGGGGGGGGGATAGTGCCCCATCATTGGTGTCGGGGGGGGACGACGACTAATAGTGCCCCATCGGTGTCAGTGGGGGGGGGGAAATAGTGCCCCATCGTTGATGTCAGTGGGGGGAGGAATAGTGCCCCATCGTTGGTGTCAGTGGGGGGAGGAATAGTGCCCCATCATTGGTGTCAGTGGGGGAGAAATAGTGCCCCATCATTGGTATTAGTGACACCAATGATGGGGCACTATTACTCCCACTGACACCAATGATGGGGCACTATTCCTCCCCCCACTGACACCAACGATGGGGCACTATTCCTCCCACTGACACCAATGATACTTACCTTGCTGACCCCTGCTCCAGCCTGGGCTTGCTCCCTCTCTCTCCCATCTACAGCCAGCATACCTGGCTGCAGCAGCCTCATCTGCACGGTACAGACATTTACCGGTCAGCTGTCTTCTTTCTCCGGCCATTCTCCTCCTCTTCACTCGCTCCGGCAGCTCCCTCACTCGATCTTCTTTGATCTTCACGCTGTCGCTTGGCTCCTCCTCTCTTAGCTCCACCTCCTCGTCGGTGATTGGCTGCGTGCGTGCCTTTCCTGAACTACAGTTCCGGTGGCCAATCACCGGAGAGGAGGTGGAGCTGTTGAGTGATCCCGGGAGTGTGGCCAGATGACAGGGACGGCATGTCATCCCGCCCACACATCATGATCCAGGGAAATGAAGACACTAGACAACCTCTCCACCCCTCCTCTAGCAGCGTGTGTGTTTTCAGATGGTCTTAAGCGACCCCTGTGAAAGGGTCGTTTGACCCCCAAAGGGGTTGCAACCCACAGGTTGAGAACCGCTGACATAGGACTTTGTACAGAGAGCAGTGATCTGGGTGTTTCTTCTCCCTAAAAAGTAGGGAGAAAAAAACAGCCAAATCTCATAGTAAATACAGAACATATTACACAAATTACACTTGTTAGGCATTCAGTTAAACACTTGATTGCCCCTTGATGGTAACCTCTTTTTAGTCAGTGTCATTAGTGCAGTGACAGTGTACAGTACTATATTTGATCACTGTATTAGTGTCACTAGTTATGTCAGTGTACCTCCCAGTAAATCGCTGATCATCGCCATTACCAGCTTGGAGTCATAACTGTGTAAAATCCCAGAGAATGGGACTGCCATTACTGGCCATCTATTAAAAAAATACTTGTTGCTTGGCTGCAATGCTAACTCTCTGGCTACAGTACTTTTGAAGTAATTGAACTGGAACCAGTATACAGTCAGGTCCATAAATATTGGGACATCGACACAATTCTAACATTTTTGGCTCTATACACCACCACAATGGATTTGAAATGAAACAAACAAGATGTGCTTTAACTGCAGACTGTCAGCTTTAATTTGAGGGTATTTCATCCAGATCAGGTGAACGGTGTAGGAATTACAACAGTTTGCATATGTGCCTCCCACTTGTTAAGGGACCAAAAGTAATGGGACAATTGGCTTCTCAGCTGTTCCATGGCCAGGTGTGTGTTATTCCCTCATTATCCCAATTACAATGAGCAGATAAAAGGTCCAGAGTTCATTTCAAGTGTGCTATTGCATTTGGAATCTGTTGCTGTCAACTCTCAAGATGAGATCCAAAGAGCTGTCACTATCAGTGAAGCAAGCCATCCTTAGGCTGAAAAAACAAAACAAACCCATCAGAGAGATAGCAAAAACATTAGGCGTGGCCAAAACAACTGTTTGGAACATTCTTAAAAAGAAGGAACGCACCGGTGAGCTCAGCAACACCAAAAGACCCGGAAGACCACGGAAAACAACTGTGGTGGATGACCGAAGAATTCTTTCCCTGGTGAAGAAAACACCCTTCACAACAGTTGGCCAGATCAAGAACGTTCTCCAGGAGGTAGGTGTATGTGTGTCAAAGTCAACAAACAAGAGAAGACTTCACCAGAGTGAATACAGAGGGTTCACCACAAGATGTAAACCATTGGTGAGCCTCAAAAACAGGAAGGCCAGATTAGAGTTTGCCAAACGACATCTAAAAAAGCCTTCACAGTTCTGGAACAACATCCTATGGACAGATGAGACCAAGATCAACTTGTACCAGAGTGATGGGAAGAGAAGAGTATGAAGAAGGAAAGGAACTGCTCATGATCGTAAGCATACCACCTCATCAGTGAAGCATGGTGGTGGTAGTGTCATGGCGTGGGCATGTATGGCTGCCAATGGAACTGGTTCTCTTGTATTTATTGATGATGTGACTGCTGACAAAAGCAGCAGGATGAATTCTGAAGTGTTTCGGGCAATATTATCTGCTCATATTCAGCCAAATGCTTCAGAACTCATTGGACGCCGCTTCACAGTGCAGATGGACAATGACCCAAAGCATACTGCAAAAGCAACCAAAGAGTTTTTTAAGGAAAAGAAGTGGAATGTTATGCAATGGCCAAGTCAATCACCTGACCTGAATCCGATTGAGCATGCATTTCACTTGCTGAAGACAAAACTGAAGGGAAAATGCCCCAAGAACAAGCAGGAACTGAAGACAGTTGCAGTAGAGGCCTGGCAGAGCATCACCAGGGATGAAACCCAGCGTCTGGTGATGTCTATACGTTCCAGACTTCAGGCTGTAATTGACTGCAAAGGATTTGCAACCAAGTATTAAAAAGTGAAAGTTTGATTTATGATTATTATTCTGTCCCATTACTTTTGGTCCCTTAACAAGTTACAACATAAGCCAACTGTTGTAATTCCTACACTGTTCACCTGATTTGGATGTAAATACCCTCAAATTAAAGCTGACAGTCTGCAGTTAAAGCACATCTTGTTTGTTTCATTTCAAATCCATTGTGGTGGTGTATAGAGCCAAAAATGTTAGAATTGTGTTGGTGTCCCAATATTTATGGACCTGACTGTATATGTTGAGAGTCTAAAGTTTTTATCTGCATACATGTTCTGGGTTTATGACTACAGTTATTGAAGCCAGTGGGTCAGCATGCAAGGCATCTAGCTTGTGTAAAATGAGAAATCAGCAATGGCAGCTTCCTTGTTCCTCTCTCCCTTAAGATGGAGTTATGAAATAAACACAGTGGCCATTGCTTTTTCAGTTGAAGCAATATTCTATATGTGACCAAATGTAGTGTCCAGAGCGGGCTTAAATATTGTGGAAACTTTACTTTTCCATGGAGTTCTTCCTACCAGGTTTTCTTATGCTTTCCAGGAGAAGAAGGCAGCCTTGGAGAAAGAGAGGGATGAGCGTATAGCAGAAGCTGAAATTGAGAACCTGTCTGGAGCTCGGCACCTGGAAAGTCAGAAACTTGCCCAAATCCTATCAGAGAGACAACAGCAGATCAAACATATCCCATCAGATGGTCACTGCATGTACAGAGCTATTGAACATCAGTTGAAGGAACGGGCTGTGAATCTGACTCTTTCCAATCTCAGGCACCAAACTGCGGACTACATGCAGAGCCATGCAGATGACTTCCTGCCATTCCTAACCAATTCTGCCACAGGGGACTTGTACACCCAGGGTGAGATGTATTTGTGTCAAAATGTATCCAAGTATCTATGTCTTTTTGCAATTGTGCTGGCATGCTAGTGTGTACCAGTAATCATTTGAAAAGGATTAGGGCTCATTCATACTAAGAACTGCATTGGAATCGCACAGAAACGCTGTGCCGGCTCCTGTGCAATTCACATGCTGTTCTGTGCAGTTTCAGCTGATTCATTTTGAATAAGCTGAAATTGCATGGCACCAAAAGTAGTGCATGCGTTACTTTTTGAAATGCACTGCAACCAGATGGCATGGTGCTTTGGCAAATGCACTGCTTTTGTGACCTACGTTTGCTGAATCATTACCTTTACACTGACCCCTCTTGCAAGGGCAGTGAGATTGGAATGTGCTATGGGAAACAGCAAGGGAACGCGGGTTTCCCGCACCACATTCTAGTGGGAATGGACTCTTAGAGTAATCCTGAGCAAGGGCATTTTGGCTGTGAGAGCCACAAATGCTCTAGGAATCATGAGTACCATTAACCGCACATCTCGTCGGGTCATTATGAAGGTATTGCTTTTGTGATTGGTAATGTATTTTAAGTCTCAAGCCTGTGGACAGTTTTGGGCCCTGGAGCATTGAAGAGTCCTCTGTTGAAGTGTACCTAAGCCACAAATAAAAATGTAATATATTGCAGCTTACAAGTTGTAAAATTTAGTGGCTGCA